>NW_005355951.1:70136-72834 GCF_000412655.1 Myotis brandtii | reverse complement strand
CAGGTCTCTGTCGACTAGGAAAGGCACAGGACATGACAGTTGTGCACATGCAAGACCTGCAGAAGCTGACCGAGAACCAAGGGCCAGACTCACTTCTTCTTCTTTTCTTTTTTTTTAAATACTTTTATTGATTTCAGAGAGGAAGGAAGAGAGAGAGAGAGAGAAACATCAATGATGAGAGAGAATCATTGATCAGCTGCCTCCTGCCCGCCCCCTCCTGGGGATCGAGCCCACAACCTGAGCATGTGCCCTGACTGGGAATTGTACCGTGACCTCCTGGTTCATAAGTTGATGCTCAGCCGCTAACTTTGATGCTCAGCCGCTAACCGGCCAGGCCAGACTGACTTCTAACAAAGCAGCGGCCGCAGGGCAGACTCAGCAGCCGGCGTGCTTCCTGCAGGCCCGCACGACGATGTGCACATTTCTCTTCTCCCCGCCTCTTTTTAAAAAAAATCAGAACCCTGTCAAGATTCAGGCACCATTTGCTCCTGCAAATAAATTAGCCTTAGTAACTGTGTCCAAGCGAGTGTTAAGCATCAAGCACGCCTTCCCTCCCCACGCCTGGCCACGCCTGTCTTATGGCTATGATAGTGGCTGTTAATATGGCTATATTTAAATACATGTTCTGTGTGTGTGAGTTTGCTTGCCGTTTTTATGAATTTTTTAAATTGAGGTAAAATGTACATCACGTGAATGTACCGTGTTAATCATTTTCAGTGCAGGTCTCTGTCGACTAGGAAAGGCACAGGACATGACAGTTGTGCACATGCAAGACCTGCAGAAGCTGACCGAGAACCAAGGGCCAGACTCACTTCTTCTTCTTTTCTTTTTTTTTAAATACTTTTATTGATTTCAGAGAGGAAGGAAGAGAGAGAGAGAGAGAAACATCAATGATGAGAGAGAATCATTGATCAGCTGCCTCCTGCCCGCCCCCTCCTGGGGATCGAGCCCACAACCTGAGCATGTGCCCTGACTGGGAATTGTACCGTGACCTCCTGGTTCATAAGTTGATGCTCAGCCGCTAACTTTGATGCTCAGCCGCTAACCGGCCAGGCCAGACTGACTTCTAACAAAGCAGCGGCCGCAGGGCAGACTCAGCAGCCGGCGTGCTTCCTGCAGGCCCGCACGACGATGTGCACATTTCTCTTCTCCCAGCCTGTCCACACGGGCTCTGGGGCAGCTTTCGGGCGGAGGGGCAATGCTAGTCCCAGACCCTGGCCAGGCCCTTCGAGAGGCTGCAGTTGTCCTGGCTCCAGTGCCGGCCTTCGAGTGGGTCACGGGAGGACATCCGGGGCGCGGGCAGCCCGAGGCAGCCAAATGCCAGGTAGGCAGGGGCATTCTCTTCGCTTTCCTGGGAGGGCAAGAGAGTGACTGGGCAGCAGTTTCTGGACGGCACGTGTGTGTGTGGGTGCGGCGTGCTGAGGGCTGTGCTCCCCATCATCACGTGAATGTACCGTGTTAATCATTTTCAGTGCACAGGGGAGTGTGGTGAAGCCGCTCACAGAGCTGTGCAGCCGTCACACCCTCCATCTCCAGGCCCTTCTCATCCTCGCAGTCAAGCTCTCCCCACGGCAGCAGCCCTCCTGTCCCCTGGCAACTTCCATTCTACTTTCTGTCCCCGAATTTGATGACTCTGGGACCTCAGGTGAGTGGAATCACAGTTTTTGTCCTTTCATGAACTGGCTTGTTTCACTGAGCATCGTGTCATCAAAATTCATCCATGTTGTAGCATGTGTCAGAGTTTCCTTCCTTTAAAAGACTGAATAATCTTCCATTTCATGGTTTTTATTTTTTTTATTTTTTTAATTTTTTTTGCATTGGATAGCATTTCTTTTTATTTAATTTTTAAAAAATCACAAAAGTAATGCATTTTCTGCTTAAAAATTAAAACCACACAAAACTCTATAAAGTGGGGGTGAAATCTCGTTGGCTTCTTTTTCATTATCCCTGAATTTCCTCTTTTCAAAAGCAACCAGGCTGCAGGTGCTTTTTTCTTTTTATTTCTTTTTGCCCCTATTTCTAAAGGCTCTCCTGTGTGGGCACCTGTATAGTCACTTTTCACGCAAACGCTTCTCTGCCACACAGATACATATTACTCATCACCTGCAGGGCTAATCCCTTTGGGCTGACACACACCTTATGAGAAAATGATGAAAGATTTGATGCTTTCCCTAGAAAAATGCATGTACAACACAAATACTTGCATGAAGTTCATAGGGTCCATGAACTTCAGGGAAAGAACCTTTGCTGTAAAGGAGTGGAGAAGCTCTCGAAGCCAGAATCCCAAAACTAACTCAGCATCCAACTTCCTTAGGAATTGGAACAGATGCGTTATCAGGGATTGTCAATTTTGCCCTCCTATAGGCTGAAAATAATTATATTATTGGTTATTGATTTTGTGGGAATTTTATGAATATTCGTGGTTCCAAATACTGATAAAGGAGACTAAATGGAACAGGAACAGGGACCATTTAAAAATCCTTGCTACTGCCATAGCTGGTTTTGCTCAGTGGATAGAGCGTCAGCCTGTGGACTGAAGGGTCCCAGGTTCGACTCCGGTCAAGGGCACATACCCAGGGCTGCCAGCTTGATCCCCAGTAGGGGGTGTGCGGAAGGCAGCCGATCAATGATTCCCTTTCATCATTGATGTTTCTATCTCTCCCCTCTCCCCTCCTCTCTGAAATCAATAAAAATATAT
>NW_005355951.1:59933-68215 GCF_000412655.1 Myotis brandtii | reverse complement strand
CTGAGACTCCCTCCTGATTGAAAACGACAACCGCGCCCTCAGCCACCAGCCGACTCCACGCGCACCTCCGTACCTTTGTATTTTCCACACTGCGCCTCCTCTGAGCCTCGGTATGCTGTTCTCTTTCCTTCTAGTTGAAGAATCTCTCCTCAGCCAGCCTTCCTGTGGTTCTGGGTGATGTCCGTTCCGTCTTTTAGTTGTATTTTTGAAGTGGTTGTTTTCGGCAGCAATCTCTGGTGTTTACCTATGCCGCCATCTTGGTTTCCCTCCATTTCATGGTTTTTAAAACAGTGTATTTAGTTACCCAAAGCGTGTACACATATACTATTTGCTTGTGTTTTATGTAAAATTAGCATTGATATCTATAATAATAAAAGCGTAATATACTAATTAGACCAGACAGCCGAATGACCTTCTGGATGTCCTTCCAGACAACCGTCCAGATGAAGCTGGGGCTGTGAGGGCCAAGCCCCTTGCACAGATTTCGTGCATCGGGCCTCTAGTTCTATATATTCTTATTAACATATAGAATATAACCCTGCATTAGCCATCTAGCAGTCATCATTTATTGTCCTAATTCCTTCCATTGGGTTAAAACAGAGCAACAAACAAAGCTCCCAAATGGCCCAATGCAGGCCCTTGAAGTGTTTCAGAATCAGTCCAGGTCTCTGTCGACTAGGAAAGGCACAGGACATGACAGTTGTGCACATGCAAGACCTGCAGAAGCTGACCGAGAACCAAGGGCCAGACTCACTTCTTCTTCTTTTCTTTTTTTTTAAATACTTTTATTGATTTCAGAGAGGAAGGAAGAGAGAGAGAGAGAGAAACATCAATGATGAGAGAGAATCATTGATCAGCTGCCTCCTGCCCGCCCCCTCCTGGGGATCGAGCCCACAACCTGAGCATGTGCCCTGACTGGGAATTGTACCGTGACCTCCTGGTTCATAAGTTGATGCTCAGCCGCTAACTTTGATGCTCAGCCGCTAACCGGCCAGGCCAGACTGACTTCTAACAAAGCAGCGGCCGCAGGGCAGACTCAGCAGCCGGCGTGCTTCCTGCAGGCCCGCACGACGATGTGCACATTTCTCTTCTCCCAGCCTGTCCACACGGGCTCTGGGGCAGCTTTCGGGCGGAGGGGCAATGCTAGTCCCAGACCCTGGCCAGGCCCTTCGAGAGGCTGCAGTTGTCCTGGCTCCAGTGCCGGCCTTCGAGTGGGTCACGGGAGGACATCCGGGGCGCGGGCAGCCCGAGGCAGCCAAATGCCAGGTAGGCAGGGGCATTCTCTTCGCTTTCCTGGGAGGGCAAGAGAGTGACTGGGCAGCAGTTTCTGGACGGCACGTGTGTGTGTGGGTGCGGCGTGCTGAGGGCTGTGCTCCCCATGTCTTCCAAACACGTGAGTCAGAACCAGCCTGCTTCCTCCGGGCCCTGTGCTGGCGCCGAGGATCTGGGCGCTGGGCTTTCTAACCTACCCCCACTGTGCGCAGACCTGCTCCCCGGGCCATCCAGCAAAGGCTGTGCCGGCACACTGACCGTGCGCACCCCGCACCCCACATCCTCGCTGCTCCTGGAACCAGCTTCACCCCATCGAACGCTGGAGAGGTACCAGCTGTGTATTATATGGACAACAGGCAAAACGTGATTTATTTCTTAGCTTGAAAAACTGTTGCTGATCTTGCGGATCTAACGCTAGAGAGAGATCTTTTGTGGATGGATTGAAGAAATGTACTAGTCTGAGAGGCATTGGATAGCATTTCTTTTTATTTAATTTTTTAAAAATCACAAAAGTAATGCATTTTCTGCTTAAAAATTAAAACCACACAAAACTCTATAGAGTGGGGGTGAAATCTCGTTGGCTTCTTTTTCATTATCCCTGAATTTCCTCTTTTCAAAAGCAACCAGGCTGCAGGTGCTTTTTTCTTTTTATTTCTTTTTGCCCCTATTTCTAAAGGCTCTCCTGTGTGGGCACCTGTATAGTCACTTTTCACGCAAACGCTTCTCTGCCACACAGATACATATTACTCATCACCTGCAGGGCTAATCCCTTTGGGCTGACACACACCTTATGAGAAAATGATGAAAGATTTGATGCTTTCCCTAGAAAAATGCATGTACAACACAAATACTTGCATGAAGTTCATAGGGTCCATGAACTTCAGGGAAAGAACCTTTGCTGTAAAGGAGTGGAGAAGCTCTCGAAGCCAGAATCCCAAAACTAACTCAGCATCCAACTTCCTTAGGAATTGGAACAGATGCGTTATCAGGGATTGTCAATTTTGCCCTCCTATAGGCTGAAAATAATTATATTATTGGTTATTGATTTTGTGGGAATTTTATGAATATTCGTGGTTCCAAATACTGATAAAGGAGACTAAATGGAACAGTTTCTGCAGAGGTGGAAAATACCTTTAACAATGGTTGGTTTTGTGGCTTTTCTATAGAGTTAATGGATAGGTATTAGTTGACCGTAGCCAACACAGAACTTCAGAGCTCCTGACTGCTGTCTCCTCATCCCGTGCTGTTTCCTCTCCCTGTGCCTCCACGCTCCAATTCATGAGCCAATGGGCACCAAAGAGTGTTGGCCCAGCCTGTGGCACTGGGCTCCTGGTGGCTAGTGGGAACTGATCCGTGACCTACCTTAAGAGGTTCTGTGTTCAGTAATCCCCGAGCACAGCTGGCTACAGGATAAGTTGCCTGGACTTTCTGAAAAAGGAATTTTGTTGTGACACCAGAAGCCTGGAAGTCCGCTGTTAGAAGTTTATCTCAGGAAAACAGTCAGCAGCTAGGCAGAAAGATTCACGTGGAAGATGCTCATTGCAGCATTTAAAAAAGAGTAACATAGAGTGCCTACGTAACTTCGCTGGGGGCACCTCCAGGCAATGGAGGGTTCCAGCCATTAGAAACGACTTCAAAACACAAACAAACAAAAGCCCATGAAAAATAGGGGATAACACTGTGGTACAATATGATCTGAATTTCTCAAAGAAAAAGATACATTTTTGTATGTAATAAGCAAACACTACAAAATCTTTATTTTTCTTTGTTTTTGAGTAAAAAATCCACACCTCTGATAAACACATTAATTATTTTCATTTCTCTTTTTTTTCTTTCTTAAACTGGTGATAGACTTTATTTCTCCCCTTTCCCCCATTGACCCCTTCTAGCTTGCCCCTACCCCTTGCCCAGGTCTTCACTACCCTATTGTTTGTGTCCATGGGTTATGCATATATGCATATGCATACAAGTTCTTTGGTTGATTTTTCCCACACACCTACCCTTGCCTTCTCTCTGAGATTCACCCTGCAGGTCAGCCATTCCCACCTCCATGGCCAGAGGACGGAAGGCTCTCTCCATGTGGGCACCGTCCGGGCTGTCCTCAGTGGGCATGGTCACGCCACAGGCCTTCCTCTGAGGTTCCTACCACGTTCACACAACTGCCAAAACAGGACCGACCCTGCTGCAGCGGGGCTAAAGACTCCCGTTACCAAGAACTGTGTCTAATGCTAAGGGGACAGTTTCCTTTTCCGTCCATGTCCCCCGTATTCCTATGTTCAGTCATCAGCGGGAGAGGCACCTGTGCATGCTGCAGAAAGACGGGTAGTCCCATCCCGCCCCAGCAACCACTGCCCACATGTCTGCCCTTCCTCTTGGTCTTTACATCATTTTTAATGTCATGGGAAGGGACCCCCAGCCCCACCACCAAAAAGGCAGAATACAAAATGTTTTAGCCAGTGTATTTGGAAAATCCTTTGTTTTAAAATGGAGCCTATTAACAGAAAATTTGAGGTATGATAAGACCAACGGGCCAGGGGACACTTGCATTGAAAAGATAGTGTTTATATTCGCAGCTCCCAGAGGTCCTCCTCGCCCCACTCCAGGGGTGCCCATGAAGGGCGCCAGGGTCCGTGGGGCAGAGGGAGCAGGGGGACTGCGGGCAGCAGCGTGATTGTGGTTTCCAGGGAAGGGGGCAAGGTGGTGAGCAGACTCGAGGCTGCTGCTTAGGATGATCCCAGTGGCCTCTGGGTGTAGGCTGTGTCCTGGTTGTAGTGGACCAGGCCCTGTTGCGGAGGGCGGAGGACAGTGGACGGCAGCCTGAAGTGTGGGGGGGCTGCTAGGCGAGGTGTTCACTGTCTAAGACCCCCGGGTCAGCAGGGCCCCCAGTGTGAAAGCATCAGACACAGAAAGTAAAGGTGCAGTTAGTACTAGTACATCCTTTTGATGAAGCCCGGGGCAGCCGCAGCTGTGTTCCACTCCCATGACAGAGAAGTGAACATGGGGAACCTCATGCACTCCAGCAGCAAGGTGAGAAGGGCGGTCTCGAGTGACAGCACAGGGAGAGACGGGGTCTGCACGCCTTCCTGGGCCGAAGCCAGCCAGATAGGCTCCTCGGTGTCCAAAGAGTTTCTGAATTTGGAGGACTCATGTTTGCCTGTAGTTGCCAGGAATAACGGCAGCCCCTTCAGCCTAATCAGTTTCTGCAGAGGTGGAAAATACCTTTAACAATGGTTGGTTTTGTGGCTTTTCTATAGAGTTAATGGACAGGTATTAGTTGACCGTAGCCTATACAGAACTGCACAGCTCCTGACTGCTGTCTCCTCATCCCGTGCTGTTTCCTCTCCCTGTGCCTCCACGCTCCAATTCATGAGCCAGTGGGCACCAAAGAGTGTTGGCCCAGCCTGTGGCATAGGGCTCCTGGTGGCCAATGGGAACTGATCCGTGACCTACCTTAAGAGGTTCTGTGTTCAGTAATCCCCGAGCACAGCTGGCTACAGGATAAGTTGCCTGGACTTTCTGAAAAAGGAATTTTGTTGTGACACCAGAAGCCTGGAAGTCCGCTGTTAGAAGTTTATCTCAGGAAAACAGTCAGCAGCTAGGCAGAAAGATTCACGTGGAAGATGCTCATTGCAGCATTTAAAAAAGAGTAACATAGAGTGCCTACGTAACTTCGCTGGGGGCACCTCCAGGCAATGGAGGGTTCCAGCCATTAGAAACGACTTCAAAACACAAACAAACAAAAGCCCATGAAAAATAGGGGCTAACACTGTGGTACAATATGATCATTTTTTCTCAAAGAAAAAGATACATTTTTGTATGTAATAAGCAAACACTACAAAATCTTTATTTTTCTTTGTTTTTGAGTAAATCCACACCTCCTCTGATAAACACATTAGTTATTTTCATTTCTTTCTTTTTTTTCTTTCTTAAACTGATGATAGACTTTATTTCTCCCCTTTCCCCCATTGACCCCTTCTAGCTTGCCCCTACCCCTTGCCCAGGTCTTCACTACCCTATTGTTTGTGTCCATGGGTTATGCATATATGCATATGCATACAAGTTCTTTGGTTGATTTTTCCCACACACCTACCCTTGCCTTCTCTCTGAGATTCAGTAGTCTGTTCCATGCTTCTATGTCTCTGGATCTATTTTGTTCATCAGTTTATTTTGTTAATTAGATTCCACATTATGAGTGACAGCATGTGATACTTGTCTTTCTCTGACTGGCTTATTTCACTTAGCATAATACTCTCCAGGTCCCTCCATGCCATCTCAAAGGGTAAGAGACCCTTCTTTTCCACTGTTGCATAGTATTCCGTGGTGTAAATGTACCACAGCTTTCTATTCACTCATCCACTGATGGGCACCTGGGCTGTTTCCAGATCTTAGCTATTGTAAATTGTGCTGCTATGAACAGAGGGGTACATACATTCTTTCTGATTGTTTTGGGTCTCTTAGGATATATTCCTTCCAGACTTTTCTGGGAGTGAGAATGAGCACTCTCATCTTTTACACACATATCTCTTCTTACCCCTCAGCCCTGCCCTACCCCAATGATAGAGTTTCTGAATTTGGAGGACTCATGTTTGCCTGTAGGTGCCTTTGTCTCCAGTTCCATCCATCCATCTTCAGTTTCTGAAGAGGTGGAAAATACCTTTAACAGTGGTTGGTTTTGTGGCTTTTCTATAGAGTTAATGGACAGGTATTAGTTGACCGTAGCCTATACAGAACTGCACAGCTCCTGACTGCTGTCTCCTCATCCCGTGCTGTTTCCTCTCCCTGTGCCTCCACGCTCCAATTCAAGCCAGTGGGGGCACCAAAGAGTGTTGGCCCAGCCTGTGGCACTGGGCTCCTGGTGGCTAGTGGGAACTGATCCGTGACCTACCTTAAGAGGTTCTGTGTTCAGTGATCCCTGAGCACAGCTGGCTACAGGATAAGTCGCCTGAACTTTCTGAAAAAGCAATTTTGTTGTGACACCAGAAGCCTGGAAGTCCGCTGTTAGAAGTTTATCTCAGGAAAACAGTCAGCAGCTAGGCAGAAAGATTCACGTGGAAGATGCTCATTGCAGCATTTAAAAAAGAGTAACATAGAGTGCCTACGTAACTTCGCTGGGGGCACCTCCAGGCAATGGAGGGTTCCAGCCATTAGAAACGACTTCAAAACACAAACAAACAAAAGCCCATGAAAAATAGGGGATAACACTGTGGTACAATATGATCTGAATTTCTCAAAGAAAAAGATACATTTTTGTATGTAATAAGCAAACACTACAAAATCTTTATTTTTCTTTGTTTTTGAGTAAAAAATCCACACCTCTGATAAACACATTAATTATTTTCATTTCTCTTTTTTTTCTTTCTTAAACTGGTGATAGACTTTATTTCTCCCCTTTCCCCCATTGACCCCTTCTAGCTTGCCCCTACCCCTTGCCCAGGTCTTCACTACCCTATTGTTTGTGTCCATGGGTTATGCATATATGCATATGCATACAAGTTCTTTGGTTGATTTTTCCCACACACCTACCCTTGCCTTCTCTCTGAGATTCAGTAGTCTGTTCCATGCTTCTATGTCTCTGGATCTATTTTGTTCATCAGTTTATTTTGTTAATTAGATTCCACATTATGAGTGACATCATGTGATACTTGTCTTTCTCTGACTGGCTTATTTCACTTAGCATAATACTCTCCAGGTCCCTCCATGCCATCTCAAAGGGTAAGAGACCCTTCTTTTCCACTGTTGCATAGTATTCCGTGGTGTAAATGTACCACAGCTTTCTATTCACTCATCCACTGATGGGCACCTGGGCTGTTTCCAGATCTTAGCTATTGTAAATTGTGCTGCTATGAACAGAGGGGTACATACATTCTTTCTGATTGTTTTGGGTCTCTTAGGATATATTCCTTCCAGACTTTTCTGGGAGTGAGAATGAGCACTCTCATCTTTTACACACATATCTCTTCTTACCCCTCAGCCCTGCCCTACCCCAATGATGTCTCAACCTCCTCCTCAGTCTGTCTCTTCCCCACACAGACTGCCTGCCAGAAGTGACCCTCAGGATTCCTTGTGTCTGTGCTCAGTGAGGCTGAGGCATCCTTCTTGGCCTCTCTGGTCAAGAGCAGTTTGAACACCTGCCCAAATGTCTGGATTGGGATTCATGATCCTACACAGGTGCGATGACATCACCTGTCATCTCTGAATCTGCTATGGCCCTTCAGGCCCACTCCCTGTCCCTGTGCCTGCCCAGAGAACTCCAGAGCTTAGAGATCTGCAGGGACATTTGGGGGAAAGGGAGGACCTGGAGGCCAGGTGAAGAGCTGAGTTCTATGAAGGTCGGTAGTCTTCAGCTGAAGTTTATCTGCCTCTTGTCAAGATTTGTATACCATTCAGACATGACACCCTGTAATTCAGTTCTCTAAACTTCAGTGAGGCTCCACATACTGTGCTGAGGCTTCAGGGAATTCTCCAGAGCCAGGAAATGCAATGTTGGTTTGTCTTCTCCCATCTCCTCTCATCTCTCCTTTCTTTGGGTCTCCTTCCTTGACAAATGAGTGTGGAGCTTTGAATTCTAGGCTAGAATCTGGGATGTCTCTCCTTTGAGCCATGAGCTCCACCAGCCCCATTGGTGACGAGTCCTCTCTCTCTCTAGGGTATTCTGGGCTTTTCTTGTTGTTTTCTTTCTAATTCCTTAAGTTGTAGGGTTAAATAGTTTATTATTAATTTTTCTTGTTTTTTGAAATAGGCCTGTAGTGCTATGAACTTTCCTCTTAGGACTGCTTTTGCTGCACCCAGAGATTTGGGGTTGTTGGGTGTTCATTTTCACTTGTTTCCAGGAAGTTTTTTATTTCTTTCTTGATCTCATTGGTAACCCATTCATTGTTTAATAACATGCTATTTAGCCTCCATGTGTTTGAATGGTTTGGGATGTTTTTACTGTAGTTGATTTCTAATTTCATTCCACTGTGATCTGAGAAGATGCTTGATATGATTTCAATCTTCTTGAACTTGTAGAG
>NW_005355951.1:56477-59870 GCF_000412655.1 Myotis brandtii | reverse complement strand
AATGTCAATTAAATCCATCTGATCCAGTGTGTCCTTTAGAGTCACTGTTTCCTTGTTAAGTTTTTGTCTGGAAGATCTATCCAGCGGAGTCAGCGGGGGTGTTAAAAATCCCCTGCTATGACTGTATTGCTGTTGATCTCTCCCTTAAAGTCCTCCAGAATTTTTTAATATATTCAGGTGCTCCTATATTGGGTGCATATATGTTTAGCAGGGTTATATCCCTTTGTTGGATCAATCCCTTTAGTATTATGCAGTAACCTTTATTGTCTCTTCTGGTGGCCTTCATTTTGAAGTCTATTTTGTCAGATATAAGTATTTCCACCCCAGCTCTTTTTTTTCTTTCCATTTTCCTGGAAAAATTTTTTCCATCCCTTCACTCTCATCTTTGTTCTGAGATGGGTCTCTTGTAGACAGCATATATTTGGATCATGTTTTTTCTATCCATTCAGCTACTCTATATCTTTTGACTGAAGCATTTACACTTAAGGTTATTATTGATAGGTGCTTATTTATTGCCAGTTTAATTCTTTATACCCATGTTTCTCTCTATATATATTTCTTCTTCTCAGTACAGCAGTCCCTTTGGCATTTCTTGCAGTGCTGGTTTGGTGGTAACACACTCTTTTAACCTTTTTTTAAAAAAATATATTTTATTGATTTTTTCACAGAGAGGAAGGGAGCATGCCCTTGACCGGAATCGAACCTGGGACCCTCCAGTCCGCAGGCCGACGCTCTATCCACTAAGCCAAACCAGCCAGGGCTTAACCTTTTTTTTTTTTTGGTCTGGGAAGCTCTTTATTTCACCATCTATTTTGAATGATAGTCTTGCTGGATATAGTAAAATTGGTTTTAGCTCCTTGCTTTTTATTGCCTTGAATACTTCATGCTATTTCTTTCTGGCCTGTAGAGTCTGATGAAAAATCAGCTGACAGCCTTATGGGAGTTCCTTTGTAGTCAACAAATTGCTTTTCTCTTGCTACCTTTAAGATTTTCTCTTTGTCTTTAATTTTTGGCATTTTAATTATCATGTGTCTGGGCACAGGCCTATTTGGGTTCTTCTTGCTTGGGATTCTCTGTACCTCCTGAACTTGTGTGACTTTTTCCTTCACCAAGTTAGGGAAGTTTTCTGCCATTATTTCTTCAAACGTGTTCTCTATCCCTTGCTCCCTTTCTTCCCCTTCTTGCACACCTATTACGTGAATATTGTTATGTTTCATGTTATCCCACAGCTCCCTTAAGCTGTCCTCCTGTTTTTTAATTGTTTTTTCTTTTTGGTTCTGTGATTGAGTGATTTTTTTCTACAATTCACTGATCTGATCCTCAGCTTCTCCTAATCTGCTGTGTATTCTTCCACTGTGTTCTTTATTAGTGCTATGCCATTCTTCATAGGTACTATATCGTTTCTCATGCTCTTGAGCATCTTTGCCACCATTATTCTGAACTCTATGTCTGATAAATTTCTTATCTCCATTTCATTTAGCTCTTCCTCTAGAGAACTCTCTTGTTCTTTCATTTGGGACTTGTTTTTTTTGTCTCCCATTTTGGCTGCCTGTTTGGGTTTGTGACTATGTATTAGGTAGATCTGCTATGCCTCCCAATCTCTAGTGCAGGACAGTGTCGGACACTGTCTGTGACTGGCCCTGCATACCCTGTTTGGAGCTAACAACAACTGATAGCTTATGGCTCTCTCTGTAGGAGCTTTGTGTCTTTGGAAAAGACTAAGATGTGCCTCAAGGTATGCTTTTCCTAGCCCCAGGCCCTAAATTAGATCAGGCAAAGACTCAAAGCCTCCAGAGACCCACCTCTGCCTGCAGCCTGATTGTATTCAGTCTTGATTAGCCCCAGGCTATCGACCACAGCATAGGGTGGGAGGTTTTCCAACAGGGTGGGGCAATTGCTTCTGCCTACAGCCTGATTGTTATTCTCAGTCTGTTAATGAGCCTCAGAAATTCCACAGGGTGAGGTAAGGGGTTTTACAATAGGGTGGGGCAACTGCCTCCCCCCATGGCAAAAACCACCTGGATAGCAAAAGTTCGCCTGAGAAAGTTGTCCTCTGCAGTGTGAGAAATGACTCAGCACAGAAAACCAGGGAGTCAGCCTTCCAAAGTCTAACTCTAGAGCCCCCAACCCTGATTTTTGCTCACACAGCTCCAGTCCACTTTGCTCTCCCTCTGCCAGATCCCAAGGTGAGTGGCTATACACAAAATTTTGTGTGTTGGCCCTTTAAGAGGGTGCCTGCATATCTCTCCATGGCAGATAGCATCCCTGTTGCTTTTCATAGCCTGATGTTGTATGGGCACCTTTCTAAGTTCTGGTGCTCTCAGTGGGAACTCCCTGTAGCTGAGCTATCCCTTTGGAATTTCAGTTTCTGTCTGTGGGAGCTCAGCCAGCCTTTTGCACCTCTACACTTCTTACCAGTCTCTATGTGGTCTTCACTTTCCTTCCTTGGTTATGAGGGTTCTCTCCAGTTAGTCTTCAGTTGATTATTTAGGATGGTTTTTCTGTATTTTAATTGTAATTCCAGTTTGGTCCTGGGAGTGTGTCAGTGTAGCATCCATTTACTATGCCATCAGTTTGGAATCTTCAGTTGTTTTCATTTCTACAAGGAGCAAATTACCTGTATAATTAAAAAGTCAATCGATAGGTATATTTTTAAAACGTTTCTTAAGCCTAGGGAATATTTATTCATAAAGAAGGAAAATATGCCCTTCTTGTACAGATGCTACTTGTAGACTTTATAGTCAGTTCTTGTCTAGGTAGGAACCTAATGATATCTGCTTATTGCATTGTTTGAGAAGGAAAGAGAAGAGGCCTGTAGATAGAAGAGGGCCTGCAGCTTCCCACAAAGACATAGCAGAGTTGTAGACTCTGTGAGGTGAAACCCTGTGGAGTATCATTTCGGTGCTCAGTGTGGGAAGCCTCCATGAGAGCCCATCTGGCCCCAGTGAGAATCCCACAAATGGGTGTGTTTCAGCCGCACAGGGCTCCCCTCGTGGGGAGACAGTGCTGAGCAGCCTGGGCTGACCACTTCCCAAGAGGCCCAGCACACCCTGGAGAGAATGGGCAGCTAAGGAGAGAAGGAGCCTCCCGTTACCATATTTCTCCCTCCCCTCTGGGTCCTCTGTGAGAGCAGCTTAAGCTCCCCATTTCCCATGTGCATATGAAAAAGTTATTCAGCCTTGTTTGTCTTTTATGGTGAGGCTAGTGAGCCTCATTTCCTGGTTTAATAAAACTTTTGAACCTTTGTGACACCACACAATACTGCAATGAGGAAACATGGTGGCAGCATTTCAAAAGGACACTTAATAAGGAGCAGTAACCTGTTTTTAAAAAAAATGTTTCCAAAAACAACCTTGAATAAGTTTTTCTATTGTCTTGACGGGTTGGCACAGG
>NW_005355951.1:45926-52694 GCF_000412655.1 Myotis brandtii | reverse complement strand
TCCCTCCTGCCTCCCTCCTGCCTCCCTCCGGCCTCCCTGCATGCTCACAACCCTGCTCAGCTCTGCAGCAAGGAGCCCCTCAGAGCAGTGTGCTCTCAGGATACACATGGAAAGGTGTCCACCTGTCCGTCCTTCTCCTGGCAGCCCAGTGAGGCAACAGTTTGGATGCGGGCAAGTGCTGCAGTCCAGCCATCGGCAATTTCGCTCTTTAAAGTCAAACCCATGCTCCTGGCTCCTGTGGATGTTGTGTTCTTATCCACTGAACCCCGAAATCTTAGGACCACCTGAGGATGAGGAAGGGGACTAACAGCCAGTTTCTGAAACAAATCGCTGCCCTTGCCCCGGAGTACAAAGGTTGGCTCAGGGCAAGTGGACGGTACAACTGTATTCATTATTGCCACCGTGTGTGCAGCCTCTGCAGGAGCCGGACTCTTCATGTGCATTAGTCCATTTATTCCTCACGGAGCCCTTGCATTGTTTGTCTTTTATGGTGAGGTTAGTGAGCCTCATTTCCTGGTTTAATAAAACTTTTGAACCTTTGTGACACCACACAATACTGCAATGAGGAAACATGGTGGCAGCATTTCAAAAGGACACTTAATAAGGAGCAGTAACCTGTTTTTTTTTTTTAAAAAAAAAATGTCTCCAAAAACAAGCTTGGCTATTTTTTTCCCTTGGCTGGACGGGTTGGCACAGGACCAGCAAATGCCAGTGGCCACGGGAGCGCACAGTGGAGATGGAACGTGCAGATCTGGTGGGGGACTTCGTGCTTGTTCCCTGGCCTTTGGGGAGCTTTAGGGTCTTAACCCTGAACACCTTGGAAGGCTGACCTTGCACCTCAGGCCCTCAGATTCCTGACTGCAGAAGGTAACGTTCTGGCTACATTGAAGTGCTTAGACAGGTGAGTTCTTTATGTTCCTATCAGACTAATGAGGCCAAATCTGTCTGCACAGAGGCCGCCCTGTTCCCTGCTCTGAGCCAGGCAACCGCTGGCCCTCTCCTGTCTCTAGAACTCCATGTCGCCTGCTCCTCCAGAACGAAGGGCCAGAGAGCGGAGCGCGAACTGGAACTGCCTGCTAAGGTAGCCTCTCGGCCGTCCCCTCAGCACTCACACTCACACACACACTCACACACACACACACACACACACACACTCACACACACACACACACACTCACACACACACCATGCTGTGCTCAGCACCCTTCTATTCGTATAGATCCAGCTAGGATGGGAAGCCCTGAATTTCCTTGAATAATTTAATCGCCAGAGCCTGGCCTGTGCCCCTCCCACACTCGGTGGGGTCTTCCTTGTCACTGGCAACCAGTCTCCACCTTTTAATAGGCAAAGCTTTGAAATTATAGTCTTTCCTTTAACAAACAAATTCTCAGGCAAAGGTGGTCTCAATCACTGTGAGGACTTACAAGGCAATATAATTACTCACGGCCATTTGTAAGCTTCCCCGCCACAGGAGGACAGACACCAGGAAGACTTGTCAGACCAAAAATGCCAGACACCAGGAATCAAACCATATAAGGAAGTAAAACTGCGAAGCAGCACCCACAATGCATTCCTGTTGACCCAATTCACTGCCCAAGCCCACCCACCAAGCCCCCCAAACCCACTGATGACAAAAGCTTCCTGCCATTGACTGCTTATAAGGACAAGATTTGAGCTCCTAGGGGCAGCCATCATCGACCCAATTCTCTTTGGCTTGGTGCCTTGTAGCCCTTCTCTCTGTATATTCCCATCCCTCAACCCCTTTTCTTTAAATAAATTCAATTTTTCTTTATTCACTGTCTAAAATTGTTATTTTGCCTGCCTGTGCACCAACGACTTTAACCTTTCAATCACTGTTGATTTTGTTTTAAATAGTATTTTTTTTTCCTTATTTGGCAAATTCATCTCTTTGTGGCTGCAAATTTTCAGGTTAGCCCTCCTGTCTCAGATCTTCTGTGTCTAAAAGGTTACCTGTGGTTCCTCTCGTCCTTGGCACAGGTGTAAGTGTTGCAGTCTCTGTGTCTGGGAGCGGGTCCCTGTATGTTGGGGTGCGAGGTGGAGAGAGAGGCAGCCTTCTGGGGTCGCTGTGACAGAGGTGTGCTTATTTTACAATGAGGAAATGGTCAGTGATGAGATTTTTACTTCAATGTGAGAATTTGTATATGTACTAGGATCCCTTGTTTTTCAAAATTGTGCCATGTCTTGGCAGAGACTGCTGGGAACACACCAAATCCTTCTGTCCTTCCAGGCTAAGAAAGCCAGAGCTGGGCACACACTCCAGACTGTAGACTCACCTCCCAGCCTCCTTTGCAGCTGTGTGGTCATGTGACTCAGTCTTGACAGGGAAGCCCAGGGAGTGTGGGTGTCTTACCTCTCTGCTCCTCCACACCCTTTTCTTTCCTCAAGGGCCAGCGGGAACCTGGATGGGAGGAGGGAGACCTGAACCGCCTCCTGGCAGAGAACCCGCCCGCTGCCCTGGACTTAATGAGGGAAACAGGGTTACTTTTTCACAGACACTTTCGAGTTGGGCGGCTGTTATAGCAGCCCCACCCTTACCCTCGTCACACTCCTGCCTCCCTCCTGCCTCCCTCCCGCCTCCCTGCATGCTCACAACCCTGCTCAGCTCTGCAGCGAGGAGCCCCTCAGAGCAGTGTGCTCTCAGGATACACATGGAAAGGTGTCACCTGTCTGTCCTTCTCCTGGCAGCCCAGTGAGGCAACAGTTTGGATGCGGGCAAGTGCTGCAGTCCAGCCATCGGCAATTTCGCTCTTTAAAGTCAAACCCATGCTCCTGGCTCCTGTGGATGTTGTGTTCTTATCCACTGAACCCCGAAATCTTAGGCCCACCTGAGGATGAGGAAAGGGACTAACAGCCAGTTTCTGAAACAAATCGCTGGCCTTGCCCCGGAGTACAAAGGTTGGTCTCAGGGCAAGTGGACTGTACAACTGTAGTCATTATTGCCACCGTGTGTGCAGCCTCTGCCATGGCTGCGCAGGGGCCGGACCCTTCATGGGCATTAGTCCATTTATTCCTCACAGAGCCCTTGCGGGGAGTATTTACACCACGTGGGAGAGGAGAAAGCTGGGACACCAAATCACTTGCCCGAAGCCCGAATCACGCAGAGAGCAAGGTGGCCCTGGTTTTGGGGAGGGCATGCCCTTTGGCTCCACCCTCCCCCGCCCCATGCATTTCCTAGGAGCAAAGCCTGGGTGCTGACACTCCAAGACTTCGGGGCCCTGGGAGGTGGGGCTGCCAACTGCGTGAGCAAGGGGGCAGAGCAACATTGTAAATACTTAACCAGCAGGTTTTTAGCCCAAAAAAAAGGTGTGCGCTGTAAGTCACCCAAGGGGAAAGCACACCCAGGTCTCAGAACAGCAAAGTAGGAATTGATCTAGATTTTCGTCACTTGTCTGGGTTGGCAGAATGCCCTAGATGACCTTTGCTTTTATTTCACCCTAACAGCAGGGACCAAGATTCAAGATGAAAAGTTAGTGGATTTTCCAGGGGACTCGGAATTGGGATGACACTTCTGAGACTTGTGTCTCATTTTTCTCCCAAGGAACCAGGGGGCTGCCTCCTGGAGAGTCACCACCATTGTCACCTCCTAAGGCTCCACCAAACAACTCAGGTGCCAGGGTTTGGGTGACTCCAGGGCTAGAGAAGAGACAGAAACAGAAAACAAGGGAGCCGTGGCTGTCCTCCTACAGAAGGAGACAAGCTTGGACAGCTGCTTTGGGCACAGCCTGGGCCTCGCGCAATGGCTGAGGGGAGTAGAGTTTTTAGAGGTTCGGCGAGGAAGAGAGACTCCCAAAGGTGATGCGCTGGGAGTCGGAGGTGAAGAACACAGGTTACTTAGCAGGACTGTGATTTAAAACGATCTGGGCCCCACCACTGACCCCAGGGCTCACACAGTCTCCTGGGTTTCATCTACCCTCAATGTCCTTCTTCAGTCACTCCAGCGAGGGGAGTAACTGCCGGGTTCTACGCTTCCTGAATTTGCTGTGTCTGAGGGGACGCTGGGCTCCAGACGGTTGGCTTACTATTCATGACCTTGGTGCTAATTATGACAAGAGAGCATAGTCTTATACACAGAAAGAGCAATAATACTTTATTTAAAAATATGTACAAAATTATTAGTTTGAAACACATTACTTTCAACATACATCATATAACACTGACGGGTGTGAATTTTGGTGCTTTCATTCATTCAGTTTTGTGATTTCTCTTTTATTCAAGGCTCTGGGGGAGCATTTTCTTCAACGCCCACCAGGGGGAGGTGACCACTGGCCTGGTCCCTCGGGGGCTGGCTGTGCTCTGGGCCCACTAAGGCTGAACTGGACGGGAGCCAAAGGCAAACGCTGACCCTGCTGGGGGCACTTGGGACAAGAACTGACAGGCCATCTCAATCACACACCAACTGCCCAGCTTTCTCTCTGCACCTGGGTAAAGTTAGTGAGAACAAGTATCACTTATTTTCACAACAAGTCCTGCTCTGGGCTTAGATAATATAAATAACATAAATTATGTTCTCTGTAATGCCTGCTCTTCCCTGCCCCTGTCACCAGCACCACGGGAAGCGAGTGCCAGGACAGGAGCTGGCCTCTTGCTGCAACCTGGGAAAGGAACCGAGAAGAGCAATGAAAGGGAGCATCTGTGTTAGGCCGAATTTGAGTTGCAATGATTTTTTTAGAAACATATTTTTATTGATTTCAGAGAAGAAGGGAGAGGGAGAGAGAGAGAAACATCAATGATGAGAGAGAATCATGGATCGGCTGCCTCCTGCACGTACCCCACTGGGGATGGAGCCCACAGCCCAGGCATGTGCCTTGACCAGAATCCAACCATGACTTCCTGGTTCATAGGTCGATGCTCAACCACTGAGCTACGCAGGCCAGGCTTGAGTTACAATGATCTTGAGATAAATTGGACACTGCCTTTGGGCACAGCCCGGGCCTTATTCATCCCTCTTTCTCCCACAGTGCCTTGCGTCTAGCAGGCACTTAATAAAGGCTCATGGTGTGGAAAATAAACAAATACAGAGGAGCTGTGACTACGAGCAGACAACATACCCTTTTAGAATCTGAGAGTGTGAGAGATGAAAGGGACATGGGAGAGCATCTAGACTTGCTTCTTTGCATGGTAAATGGGGAAACAAGCCCAAGAAGTCAGGTGAAGTGAACAAGGTCACACACTAGCTCCTGTAGAGTTAGACTTGAGTTCAGATTTCCTGAATTTCTCCTTCAATTTCCCACTCTCTTCAGATCTGAATCTGTAAAAAGAGCTGTATGAACTCAGTGATGTGCCTCAAACTCAGGAAAACCGACCCCACGTCAGAAGCTCTGGAGTAATGGGTGACCTGGGCCAGGTGGCCAAGGGCACAGCGCAAGCAGCCAAGTTCCCTGTCGGCAGCCTCGCTCCCAGGGCCCCGGTCCTGCCTGGGCTCAGAGGACCAAGGCCCCGGCGGGTGGCCCAGAGGACAGCGGAGGAATGAGGTAGGAGGAGCACAGAGATCAACGGGGACCTGCGGGCAGGTCGGTGTCTGTCCGGCCCCTGCCAGCAGGTCCAGCGCAGAAGTCCATGCGGCAGCTCGGGAGGCTACAGCCTCAGCGTGTCCAGAGGAAACGTGTAAACTAAGCCCACGGACCACTTCTGAGGTGGAAAGCAGGTCGCTTCAAATACTTGCTGAGAAGATGAGTTACAAGAGAAGGACTGTGCCTTTTCTGCCCCCTGGGGAGAGAAGCAGAGGGAACAAAGGGAGGCTTGGGGAGCAGCAAGGGAAAGAGAGGGGCAGAGGGACGGTCCTGGCAGACAGGGAGGATGGAGGCCCCAGGCCCAGAGACAGGGTGTGCTGGGCGGCAGGAGAGGTGGGGTACACACCCAGCCCTCACTGGGCTTCTCCTCTCAGCTGAGCTGCCCCGGGGCCTCCCACGTGCCCTCCCGGGAGCTGAGAGGCACCGGCTCCCTCTGCTCCCAGCGTGATCTTGGTTTACAGAAAGGACGATGTGGCCTGGTTGGAAACGCTCATGTGATCAATGTAAAGAAACCACAGGGTTTCTCTTAAGCAGCGCCTTCCTCCTGCCCACACTCAGCCCACCCACCCCCTGCTCCCTCCTCTTCCCTGACTTTCTGCCCACTCCCTGCTCCCTCCAGTTCCCAGCGCCTTCCTCCCCAAGTCTCCATCAGACCCACCCCTGCCCTCCTGCAGCAGAACACGGAAATCATTCACCCTGCAAGGGAGCCGGGCTCCTCTGCTCACAAATGAGTACCTTTGTGCTTCATTGGCGGCCACAGGATGCCCACTGGGGCTCAGTTGCCAGGAGGCAGAGCAGGACAGCCAGGCCCTGTGCCCCCTCCACCCGCGGCCTCTCGCTAGACAGCCGACTGGTTTTCATTGCAGGTGTAGATGGTGCTGGGCTGGACGCGCCTTCGGATGCGCTCAGGCACTCTGGGGAGGATCTGGAAGGTCTGGGGCAGCAGCTCTATGCAGGCCTCGCGGAACTTTTTGATCCTCCAGCAGTAGACGATGGGGTTGAAGACAGACTTGATGTAGCCGAGCCACAGGACGCAGGAGCTGGTGGTGTAGAAGGAGGGGCTGCAGTAGAACCGCCGGCTGAACACGGACAGGAGGCTGTAGACGGCGTGCGGCAGCCAGCACAGGGAGAAGCCCACGAAGAGGATGAGGATGGTGGTGAAGGCCTTGGTTTTGAAACTCAAGTCCAAGCTGACCTGCTGCTGCCGCTGGCGCCGCCGCAGGCCGACCCTGGCGAG
>NW_005355951.1:45377-45721 GCF_000412655.1 Myotis brandtii | reverse complement strand
GCCTTGGCCCGCCGCGGGGTCAGCCGGTCCTGGCGCTGGGCGATGATGAGGAAGCGGTCCACGCTGATGATGAGCAGGGCGGCCACGCCCTCCAGGACGAAGAACCAGTAGAGCGCGGCCGAGAGCCGGCAGAAGGAGTCGCCGAAGCGCCAGCGCACGGTGACCAGCGTGGCGGCCGCGAAGGGCATGCAGCACAGCGACAGCATGATGTCCGAGAAGGCCAGCGTGGCCAGCAGCAGGTTGATGGCGGAGCGCATGGCCGGCCGCTGGTACACGATGACGCAGACCACGGAGTTGCCGAGGAAGCCCACCGCGATCATCAGCACCAGGGGGCTGGCCAGGCA
>NW_005355951.1:40104-45210 GCF_000412655.1 Myotis brandtii | reverse complement strand
CGGAGGGGCGCCCCTCAGCGCTGCGGGGGCGCTGCCTGCATCCCCGCGGCGGGCTGGGCTCTCCAGGGCGGTGGAAGGGTCGGGAGAAGCGCCTTCCTCGGGGAGCATTCGCCAGGGTCTGTGACTCATCAGGGACATCCACCGGCTCAGACCGCGGCCTGTGTCACAGCTTCCTGGGGGCGCTCTCCCACCTGGGCAAGGAGCGGGAGACGGAGTTAGAGCTTGCAAGCTGCGAATAGCGCATTTAATCCCGGGCATTCTAGACTGGAGTGGGGAGAAGAGGGGGTCACTCAGCTACCATCAGGGACAGGTTTGCTGTTCACAAGCACTGTAACTCTTGCTAAGTAACCCAGAGAAACCCATCAGACCTACTTTGCAAGAGGTTAGTAAGTGAATACTTTCTAATCACCATTTACGGAATAAGCATGAATTTAATGACTTGAACTACAAGCAACCTGGCAGAGTGAAGTCTGAAGAAGCCGCTTTCATGGGAGGTCAGGGAGCGTGTCTGCCCTTCTCTGCTCCCTCCCAGCGCCCGGAACGGGAGCTGCCAGCAGGTCTATTCACTGAGTAGGTGAGTCCTATGACGTTTATTTAGCTTTATTCTGAGATACACGTAGGTGGAGTCACGTGCAGTTGTAAGACATAATCAGGCAGATCCTGTATGCAGTTTACCTCAGAGGCATCTTGGGTAGCCAGTGTGCTGGAAAGAAGGAAACTCCCCCCAAAGATAAGCTCTTTTAGAAGATGCTGCTGCCCTGGCCGGTGCGCTCAGCGGTTAGAGTGTCAGCCGGCCGACTGGAGGGTCTCGGGTTCCATTCAAGGTCAAGGGCACTTACCTGGGTTGCAGGTTCGATTCCCAGCCTAGGTGTGTGCGGGAGGCAACCAATCACTGTGTCTCTCTCACATTGATATTTCTCTCTCTCTCCCCCTCCCCCTCGCTTCCACTCTCTCTCTCTCTCTCTCTCTCTCTCTCTTCCCCTCCCCCTTGCTTCCACTATATCCAAAAAAAATAAAGAAAGAAAAAAGATGATGCTAGCTTTCCTTTTGTTTCTCACAGATGTGGGCAGCATGGTGTTCAGCGATCAGTAGCCTGAGTCCAGAGTCTTGCCCGGGCTGGGTGAAAGGCAGCCCCCACGGCGCATCCATCCCTGGGCTCCCTCTAGCAGGCTGCCTGACCTCTGCCACCAGGTGTGCCCTCGTCATGCAGATCACATGGTATCCCGTGAAGTACCTTCACCATGCCAGTCATAGAGGACTCTATAAACCTTAACACGTGAGCCCCGAGGCAAGTCATCACAATGTTACAATGACTATCGCTTAGTTTATATGTGATACGTGCGCCACTCCTGCATCTGTTTTAGACCTGCCAGCAGGTGAAGTGGCTCCACCCAGAGGGAGGCTGTCATACTTTTCCCCCCCCCCCCCCCCCCCCACTTCCCATACAGCCACTGGGACCAGGCAGCCGCCCCAAGGGCAGCTGGTCCACGGCCTGGCCATGAAGACTCTGAGGGCTCGCATTCACTCAGTAGAAATCTGAACTAGGAAATAAAGTAACTAAAGCAGCTACACGGAGGGATGTGACAAAGGGCTTCATGGAAAAAAGCCCCAGTTCAGTCCAGGCCAGGAGGGGGTGCTGATGTTCTTCCTTTGCCCCTCCAACTCCTGGCCACTCTCCGCCTTGACGCTGCCCAGGAGACTGGGCACCTTGCTTGGGAGAGAGATGAGGTCTTTTTTTGCCCTGCCTCCCGCCCATCTGGTTGTGACTGGCAGTGGTTCATTCTTCTCAGAAGGTCTCAGCCCCTCAGGGCAACTCCCCAGGAAAGCCCAGCCCTCTCCCCGTCCCCTGACTCCCTGCCGCAGCCTGTGGCATCCGGGTGACGCCCAGCGTGCTCCCAGCCTTCATCCTGTTCCCTTAGCCTGGCCTCACCTTTGACAGGAGTCTCTTACTAATCGGGTCTGGACTCTTTCTGATCTGCACCCTGAATGATAAAGGGGTCCTGGCAAACTGAAGCAGAAACCGGGAGTAAGTAGGTATCAGAAGGAAGAAGAAAAGGGGTGCATGTGTGGGTGTGCACGTGTGTGTGTACATGCACATGTGTGTGCCTGCATGGAAACAGAAACACGGGAAATCTGCCTCAATTCCTGACAGGTTTCCAATTAAAGCTGCATTTCCATATGCATATTTATATCATATGCATATTTATAATATTTATTCCTTTCTTTGTTTTCAATTAAAATATTAGCTTCTTGTTTTTGTCTAGTCTCTTACACTAATCTTTGCCATTACCTCTCAGAGACAGGCTCTTTCTGCCATTTTGTGGTTGGGGTTTTGCTGACGGTTACCCCATAACCAGATGATCACTTATGTCTAATTTCCTGATTTACTCATTAGAGATGCTATCTGCTGGCCTCACCATCTGAAAGATGAGGGTTAGCTCAGTCGACTTGACCTCACACTCTTCCTAATGATTTCGATTCACTATTTTTAAAATAATTTAATTGAGTGACCATTGTAACTATAAAAATATACTTATATGTCTGTATGGCCTATCAAATATGGACAGTATCTCTTCATCTCTATAAAATATGGACTTGGTACCTCTTCCCATCCCCCACAGCCTCTCTCCCCTTTCACGTTCATACTGTCGTTAACTACGCCTGTCGGTAATATTTACATCCTTTCCTGAATCCACAGCCGGCTTCCTAAGCCTTTTCATCAGTTGACGTTGAGAAGTTAACTACCATGAAAAGTGTTTAGATTTCTATGTCTACATCGCATTGCTCAGGGCTGAGTCGGATTGTCTGCCGGAATTCCATCCTCCCGCCTGGTGTGACTTGATCCTAGAGGGTCCCGTGTGTGAGGGGCACATGCCAGCGTCACGGTCAGATGGCATCTATTGTCTGACAGCTCGTCAGCTCTGGTGCTAATCACATGCCATGCTACAGCTGTTTCCCGTGCTGCCGTGACTTCCCTGTGCCGCTCTCGGTGCTGTCCTGGAAGTTTCTTGTTGCCTTTCTCAGTTCTTCCCTGGCGCAATGAGCCTTTCCCTGGTTTCTCAACCGCTTTCTTTCAGTAGATGATCCTTTCTTCCCAAGGATCCCCTCCTGGAGCCTTTGCGCCTGCTCCTCGATTCACCATTTTAAAAATAATTTAATTGAATGACCGTAGTAACTATAAAAATATCCTTATGTGTCTGGATGGCCTTCTATCAAGTATGGATAGTATCTCTTCATCTCATGTTCCTAACCTTTGTCATCTCCTTTCTTGGTTTCCTTTATTTTTCTGGACAATATCCTTAAATCACTGGCTAAGAAAGGGCTTTCTGAGTCCTTGCTCATCTGGAATCTTCTGCTCTTCTGCTGGCTGCTGGCTTGCAGGCTGGCGTGTAGGCTGGAGTGATTTCCTAGGAGCTGGGAGGTGCCCCCTTCTGGCAGTCTGCATTGCTGGAATGAGGTTGCAAGTAGATTGGATTCTTTTCCTTCGTAGGTGACAACCTTTTGTCTATTGACGGTTTGATATTTTCTCTCTGAAAATATCTTTATAAGGGTGTAGCTAGATTTGGGTCTTTTCTCCTTTATTGGCTGGATACTCGGTGGGTCTTTTAAATCCAAAGCCACGTACATCTCGACTGGAAAAGTCTCTGATTCACACCTGTATTTGTTTTCTCTCTCCTGATCATCTGGGTAGGTACTGGACCTCACCCATTGAGCCTCAATTTTGCTTTTCTTTTCCTGGACATATTTTGTCTGTGTTCTTAGTCCCTTTTTATGCTATGCTCTGGGGGATTTTTAACTTTATGTTTAGTCCTATTTAATTTCTAATTTTGGCATTCATATTGTTTAAATCTGAGAGCATTCTTATTTTCTGTGCTTTTTGCAGAGCACTTTATTCCTTATGGATGTACTATACTGACAGGCACAGAGTAAGAAAAACGGTCCCCCCCCCCATCCCCCGAGCCGAGGCACAGGAAGCCTGAGGATAACACCCGTCCTTCTCTCCAGTCGGTGGAAACGGACGCGTAGAAGACACTTTGATGGTTGGAAATCTGAGGGGGAGGGAAGGAATCTCTCTTCCTGCTCTCTCAGTGCGACAACTTCATGTGGAACCCGTTCTACGCTAGTGCAACACCCTCACACGCTCTCCTAGGCTTTTCTGATACCCAAGGACCCGTCTTGCCAAGATGCACAAAACCATGGAGACGAGGCCCAGACACTGAGAGCACTGAGGTCCTGAGGGTGCGGGGGGCCTGCCTCTAACCACCGAGCAAAACAAATGCTGATGCTATTTTCACTTTTCTCCTTGTTTTCTTAAAAGTCAAAGTCCTCTTCGGTTTTCTTTCTGTTTGTGAAAACAGGTACTAATGTAGGTCTTTTGTAGAAGTGAAGTGATGTAGCATGAACTTTTGAAAAGGGAATATATACATACATACATATACTGGTGTACATACACAGGCACACACATGCGCATATATGCATACACATGCACACAGGCACATACGTACACACACATGTACAAACGTGTGCACACATATAACGCCAACAGAACTTGCTGTTTCTATTCCAGCTCAATGGCAGGGCGTTTGGCGGACTCTGTAGCTGTTACTGTTGCTTCAGGGAACGAGGGGGCTCTGACGTGGACTTTTCTATCCTGGCGCAGAAGGACATTCTGGTGCATGGATTGCTGGGAACAGGGTGACTCTGCCACTGCCTGCAACAGTGTCATCTGTCTTTTTGATACAAACTCTCAAACAGATGGTATATTTCAATTTCAATAACTTTATTGGCAATGAGGAAATATGCAGGGACTGCCAGAAGTTAGACATCAAGTAGCTGTGTTTAGAAGCAGGTGTGATGCCATATGTCTCAACTTCTAAGAAAAGTGAGCTGAAGGAGACAGATATTTTATTTCTCAATTCAGACAGGCCCTTTCGGGGGGAGGGGGAGGGAGAATTTTCAAATAGAACTGAATTGGGAAGCCTTTTAAGGAAGCAAATCTTTATTGACTATCCTTAGGAACACCTGACGTTTAATGTGTGCTTATTACATACAGCTAAGCCCTTTAGAGACCAGTGCTTCCCTGGACCTGCGTCAGCATGACACAGG
>NW_005355951.1:28128-32443 GCF_000412655.1 Myotis brandtii | reverse complement strand
CGCTGCGCGGAACCCCGTCCTTCTCCAAATCACACGCAGGCTCCCCGCTCTGCTCGGCTTTCTAAAAACCACTTTAAACTTCTTTGTACCTTTTGCAATTTTTCTAACATTTTGTGTCCCTAGTCTGAAAACAAACAAAACACAACGAACACCCACGTCTGGTAAAAGTCAGCATTTTCATTTGTAATATAAGGAAGACAGGCATAGCTATGTATTCAGTTATAATTATTTTGGATGTTTTAATGTTTTTAACAGCTTTATTGGGACATAATTTACATATCATAAGATTTGCCCATCGCAAGGTTACAATTCAATGTTTTTTTAGTCAATTTACATTGTTGTGCAACTGTCACCACAATTCACTGTCAGAACATTTCTGTCATCCAAGAAAGACCCTCATTTCTGTTTGTAGACAACTGATTGAATTTTTAATAGTGGTTTTAGTTCATTTTCCAGAAAAGAGTTCTCAGTACTGCCCAAGAATGTGCCACCTCTAAGGGGGGCCTGAGGGCTGGCAGCCCCTGGTCCATGGAACAAGCAGAAAGTGGCGCTGAAAAGGGTTCTTTCCTATTACAGATGAAAAACCTTTCAGTCCTCCGGCCAGGCCCATGCTGATGCTCCTGAGTCTGGGTTAGTGAGTACTGTTGAGCAGAGAGAGCACAGCTTAACGTACTCACATGCCTCCACCACATGCTCACCAGCTGACATGAAGTCATGATGGCCCCCGGACGTATGGGAGGCCATGGAGACTTGAGCCATAAGGCAAACTCCAGGGCTTGGGTTCAGATCTAACCATAGTCTGGGCTCTGTTTATAGCCTGTAACCTGGGGAGGTCCCCACTGTTTGGCCTCAGATTCTTTAGTACCCACCTCACAAGGTTGTTGTGAGGATGAAAATTTAGAAAAGCACTTTGCAGAGCACAAGGCACCAGGCAAGGGGAGGGGCGGGGCCTTTACGGGCACAGAGGGCGAGTCCTGATCACCCAATGTGTTAGGTTTGGGGAGGAGTCTGAGCCAACTGTGGGAAGGTGGGTCCCTGGGGCTGCTGTCCTAAGGGTTTTGCTTCTGAGCAAATTTAATTTTATATGCATGGCAGTTTAAGGCTTTGCAAAACATTTCATGATCTGTGCCTTTCAACTCCCATGAGGCAACAGAGTATGTGCATAGGAAAGCTGGAAGCTGGCACCTGGCTCATCCTTTTAAGGTCCCTCAAGTCGGACTTTTGGGATTCTTCAGAGCGTGCGAGCGCTCCAGCTGGCAGAAAGCACACCTTCAGAATTTGAAGGAGAGAAAACCTTTTAGCAGTGTTGGGGCCCACCGCTCTCTGGCACAGCCATGGCATTCAAGCCACAAACGGAAATGAGCCAGTTGGTCAATGACCTTGCCCGTCCACAGTGAATAAGAGGGTCTTCCAGAAGAGAAACGACCATGGGAGCGTTTACTTTGGTTCGTAAAATGAAAAACAAAATCTAAGAGGGAAGTAAGTTCCTGTCAAGTAACTTCTTTGAGTTGTATATCAAAGTGAAACTAATGTCTCAGTCTTCAGATCAGAGAAGTGCTCATTGAATTCTTGGTTTTTAAAAAGTTATTAAAACATCAAAATAGTGTTTGTCAACTTGTGCGTTCTGGATCGAGCACTATCTCGGCCAATCCCGAACGGCCAGTCTGCACACAGCTGTCTTCACTGTTATGCAGACACAAGTCGCCTATACAGTAAACAAGTTTGTGCATAAATATAGTGACTAGGTGACATTTAATGCTTCACGGATTGACTGCCTGTAACAGCAAACACCTAATTGAATATGTTCCTGCTTGCATGACGTGTTGGATAGAAATGCAAAGTCTCTGGGGTCCACGTCGGGGGGTGGGGGGGACATGGTGGAAGGGTGGGCGTCTACGGGGTGGCCCTCAGGGTTGGGCAGACTCCGCATTGGTCTCTCTGCTTGGCCCTCTGTCAGTTGCTCACAGTATTTATATTGATGAGCCTCAGTTATGTTGTCTGTGAAATGGGCATACAATACTAATATTGTCTCTTTAGGCTTTAAAACTAAATGAGAACAAGATGTGAAACATACACATTTTGTCTTTCATGGACTCCAAGGCCACTGATTTTAAGATGCTTCATTACTTTACACCCGCTACCCAGGAAAGCATGCTCCCAGTCAGCCCGACACGGCGTCCTCGCAGCAGCCCATGCCCGGGGGTCACCACGCGGCTCCTCGCCCATGACTTCTCCCAGGCGGCCCATGCATTCGGAGGTAGCAGGCAATTGTAGACCTTTATACGTTGATGTATGGGGGGAATTTTTTTTGCATGTATCTTGGTAACAAAACACAACACAGCATCATCTGCGTACTGTAAATACAGGAGTTGGCAAAAGTAGGTGCGCAGTGTGAGTACATGAAACAGAGTTTATTCTTGTATTATTATTATTATTTAATCCTCACCCTAGGACATGCTCATTGATATTAAAGAAAGGGGAAGGGGGGGGAGAGAGAGAGAGAGAGAGAGAGAGAGATAAAGAGAGAGAGAAAGAAACATTGATCCTATACTTGCCCCAACCAGGGATCCAACCTGCAACCTAAGTATGCGCCCTGACCGGGAATCAAACTCAAGACCTTTTGGTGTATGGGATGATGCTCCAACCCACTGAGCCACACTGGCCAGGGCTATATTATTTATTGTATTACTTATTGTATTACAACTGTCAACCTACTTTTGCCCACCTCTGTATTGTTAATTTGCTATCTATTATGATGTTTTGACGTATTAAAAAAAACTTCCTGGCCCGGCCAGCTTAGCTCAGTGGTTGAACATCGACCTGTGAACCAGAAGATCATGGGTTCAATTCCTGGTCAGGGCACATGCCCGGGTTGCGGGCTCGATCCCCAGTAGGGGGTGTGCAGGAGGCAGCTGATCAATGATTCTCTCTCATCATTGATGTTTCTATCTTTCTCTCCCTATCCCTTCCATGAGCATATCATATACATTCTACTTTATGTATATTATGATGTTTTTTCATCTTTAGAGACTTTCCTGGCCGGGGAGAGACTGCCAATTCTTAGAGGCAGCAAAGGGCCCAGCCAGGAGCCGCCCCTCACGTGCAGACTAACAGGCCCGAGCCAGACCCCCTCTCTCTGGCCTTACACCCCAGCCGGCACATCCCTGTGCCTCAACCAGGTTCCCGGTGACCAGAAACCAGCCCTTGAGCACAGAGACATCTTACACCCCAGCCGGCAACATCCCTGTGCCTCGACCAGGTTCCCGGTGACCAGAGACCAGCCCTTGAGCGCAGAGCCATTGGGATTATTCAAACTAGCAACCTTGGGATGTTCACCCTGCCCTGCCTGGTCCTTCCTGGGCAGCCCAGGCCTCCCCCTGCTCCTGTCTTCCTGACCACCCTGCTGTGTCCCCCAGGGGCCCTTCATGCATGCCCTGCCCCCTGTCCTAGGAGCTGTGAGAACAATAAACTTTTTTTTTCCCAGGAAAACACAAAACAGTGTGTGGGATTCTTCCTTTCCTAACTCCCGTGACTCATTTAGTTTCTGTGTCACAAGAAAATGTGGATTGAAGTTATTCCTTGAATGCCAAATTTTTGCTTTTCCAATATGAAATGTGCACCCCACTGTGCTGTTTTTGTCTGTCTTCGTGTGCACAACAGTAACTTTCTAATTCGGTGCAGAATTAGGCTGTCATCCTTTTGAAAACAATTTAAACAGTGTAGTAACAGCGAGCTCATTACTTAACTGTAAATCGCAGTGATGACAGCATGAACCACTGTGACCGACCCCACTCGCCCCTCCACACATACACATGTAATGGCATGTACATAGCAACCACCAGCCGACAGCCATGGCTGTGAGATGCATCCTATTTCAGAGACGTGAGCACGTAAAGCACATTGTCTTAGTTCTGACCAAGATGCTCTGCTTGCCCGAACCGCAGCCAGGCTCCCAGCCTTCCCCCAGGTGACCGTGCACTTCCTTGTAAACTCCAGCTGTAGCAAGAACCCTGCTAAGTCAGTTTAACCAGAACCCTCCCTCGATGTCTGAGCACCCTCCATATCTGGCTGAGCCCCTCATTCTCCACCAGCACCCAAGTGGTATCTGATCACCCCACCCACCTTCAGCAAGAATCTGTCAGTGACAAATGCAGGTGGAGGAGTCTGGAGAGCCCGTCCTTCCTGTTAATGCATGCATTAAAAACAAGGCCGTTCGCAAGGGTGTTCTTTGGCAATCTCCGCTCATCATCTCCCTGCCTCTAATCTTCCCTTCCGCCCCCCCCCCCCCCCCCCCCCCCCCCCCCCCCCCCCCCGG
>NW_005355951.1:10347-27052 GCF_000412655.1 Myotis brandtii | reverse complement strand
ATAGTGTAAGGAGCCTTTGGGACAGCTTCAAGCGTACCAACATCCGAATTATAGGGGTGCCAGAAGAAGAGAGAGAGCAAGATATTGAAAACCTGTTTGAAGAAATAATGACAGAAAACTTCCCCTACCTGGTGAAAGAAATAGACTTCCAAGTCCAGGAAGTGCAGAGAACCCCAAACAAAAGGAATCCAAAGAGGACCACACCAAGACACATCATAATTAAAATGCCAAGAGCAAAAGACAAAGAGAGAATCTTAAAAGCAGCAAGAGAAAAAAAGTCAGTTACCTATAAGGGAGTACCCATACGACTGTCAGCTGATTTCTCAACAGAAACTTTGCAGGCCAGAAGGGAGTGGCAAGAAATATTCAAAGTGATGAATAGCAAGAACCTACAACCAAGATTACTTTATCCAGCAAAGCTATCATTCAGAATTGAAGGTCAGATAAAGAGCTTCACAGATAAGGAAAAGCTAAAGGAGTTCATCACCACCAAACCAGTATTATATGAAATGCTGAAGGGTATCCTTTAAGAAGAGGAAGAAGAAGAAAAAGGTAAAGATACAAACTATGAACAACAAATACACATCTGTCAACAAGTAAATCTAAAAATCAAGTGAATAAATAATCTGATGAACAGAAAAAAAACAAAACAAAAAACAAACAAACAAAAACCAACCATGCGGCTGAGAGCATCTAATCACCCCCTTTCTTACCACCAACATACCAAAGAGCAGAGGCCCTGGTGGCTTTGGTCATTGTTTCACCTACAGCACCTGCAATGGTTTCTGGAACTTAGTAGATGCTCAGTAAGCAGTTATTGAGTAGATGAATTATTGACTTTCCCCCCTATTGTTAATCTATGTGTTCTAAGTATTCTGCAGGTAATATATTTATTTTTTCTAATAAGAAAAATTGTCAATTTAAGTCATTACTTCCCTTTTATCTGTAGGTCTCAATTTTATACCATTTCTGTTTTGAGCTCAAGCTATATCGATATGATAGGCAGGAAGGGAAAGCAGAGACTGGGCTGGGGGAGGGGAGGGAGGCAGGGAGAAACGGCTCTCTCGGGCCATTTCCCAGGCAGCCGTCAAACCCCTTGCTAAATCCAGGGGCTGGAATTTAATGCTGCTCCTTATCAAGAAAGCCAACTTTCTAATTTAAACCCTGGGACAAAGTATTTCAATACCAGCCCTTCCAACTTCTAATAATTTTCAACATACTTCCACTGTTCAGGTTTCTAACATCCGCACAAGACTTACCCAGCATGAGGAACACATTTAGTTCAAAAGCCGCCAACACCGAAACCATGTGAAGTACATGGCCAAGCCCCGGTGACGCAGCCCTCGGAGCATTTCCACGTGGGCCCCACATGCAGCCACGGGAGGAGGCCCAGCTCAGGTTTCCTGGATGATGTCTAGCAGTGAGTGCAACACAGGCCTGCTCTGTGGGACCCTCCTCTGAGTGATGTCATCCCAACATCGGGAATGCACAGAAGATGATGACTTGGCTCTTACTTGGAGACAGAGGTCCTTCTAGAGACTGTGGCTGTCTCAGGGTCTATCTCTACTTTTCTCACGAATCCTCCCTAAGCGATCTATTCTCATTCAAGGCTCCAAACATCCCCAAGATACTGCCCAGCCCCAATTCCACAAACCCAATCTGGCCCACCTTTCTTGAGTGTCCCTTAGCCCAGCCTGCGCCCTCTCACAATCTGGGACCCCTCGCTCCTAACCACCCGCCTGCTCGCTCCTTACCACTTGGCTCACCACTCCTTAGCCCTGCTGCGGAGGCGGGAGAGGCTCCTGTCACCGCCACTGTTCTTGCCAGCGGTGAGCTCGGCTTCTGGCTGAGCGGCCCTCCTGCTGTGGGAGCGCACTGACCACCAGGGGGCAGCTCCTGCGTTGAGTGTTTGCCCCCTGGTGGTCAGTGCGCATCATAGTGACTGGTCGTTCTGGTTATTCGGGCTTAATGGTCACTGGGATTTTATATATATAGAATATGTTTTTATTTTTCTTTTTTTCTTATTTTACAAACCCTTGTGTCGAGGGCTGACTTTTAATAGATCGCAGTGAGGGAGCTGCTCTGCTATGTACGAAACCCCGACCCAGAAGCAGGTCGCCTACGGATGGTTTAGTGCCAGGTTCCCCACAAGCGTGCGTTGTGTGAAGGGCATGGGGGCGGCCTAGAATATGTTTTTATTGATTTTTAGAGAGAGAGGAAAGGAGAGGGGGAAGGGAGAGATAAAAACATCAAAGAGAGAGAAACATTGATTGTCTGGCTCTTGCTTGCCCCCTACTGGGAATGGAGCCCTCAACTTGGCATGTGCCTTGACTGAGGATGGAACCAGCGATCTCTTGGTGCATGAATCGACATTCAACCACTGAGCAACACCAGCTGAGCTATTTATTTATTTTTAAAATTTATATAAGCTTTTCATTTATTGCTACTTTAAGCATAGGGACAAAATATTTCAATAGCAGCCTCTCCAACTTCCCTATATCTTTGCATATACACACAAGGGAACTAAAACGGGAGAAATTCACTTGAGGAAATGGAATACTCCAATTTCAGACATCAACAGCGCATTAATCGATACAGACATTGCCTATGGTTTCACTTTTAAAAATTCAAGACAGATAACTATCATCAACCTATTACCTAGATAAGGAAGCTTTGACTTTTCACTATATCTAGAATGTTTAATATGTTTATAATGAGAACATTTTCAATATGCTTATGTACATGGACTTAAGAGCAACTTAAAAATTAAAACCAGAATGAAACATTGAGTGAATAGAAGACTGAGTAGAGGCTGCAGGATATGGCATTGAGAGGGAAGGCACATGAAGATTTGGGTGGGGAAATACCGAGGGAGAGTATTTTGGTGAGGAAATGAGCATGTGGCTACACTGATGGGGAAGAGCCAATAGTGAGGGAGGACCTGAGGATAGTGGTCAAAGGCGAATGGGAGAGAAGGGAGGATACACCTGTGGAGCGGGATAAAGGGATGAAGATGATATGCAAAAGACCATCAACTCTTGAATGTCTCACATGCAGCCACCCAGATGGAACTCGGCACCTTCCCCCCAGTGGGGTCCCCCTCCATTGTTCTGTTTCTCAGCACCCAGCACCACCATCCTTCCAGTTACCAAAGCACAATCCTGGAGTCACCCTTGCCTTCTCCCTCCTCCTCACTCAATGCTGCCAACCAATCACCTATTTTCTGTCTTAATAATCTCAAAAAGCAATCCGCTCTCTGTCCGTACTGCCAATGCCGTATTTGGGGTGCCCTTATCTTTCCACGAGGTCACAGCAGCCAACCAGCCCTAAGGTGCCCTTCCTCACGCCCACCATGTCCACCTTCTGCTGGAGCACGAGTGTTGCTCCATGACCGAAGCTGGACCAGGTCACTGTTGGCTTAAAGCCCACGAATGGCTTTGTACTGACCTTGGGGGGAAAGTCCCAGCTCCATAAAATGATTGACAAAGGTGTGTGGAGACTCAGTAGAAGGTTGGGAAATCAACTTTTTGTGTCTTAACCAGCACTGGAAAAAATAGAATAAACTAGAACTAGAGTACTTTGTGCATGGTAAGGGTGCGTGTTGTTTGTGGCTGTTGTATCATACACATATGCTTGTCCTGACTTACGACATAAGATGTATTTCTTACTGTGTATTGTAGTGAAGACAAGTTTGAAAAAACTATAGACAAGAACTTTTGTGATCTGGCCCTGGACCAATACTCCAGACCTCCCCGTATCTTCAACATTCTCTAGTAACGTGGAATCTCAAACACTCAGCTCCCCACTCCTTCCAGCCCTTTGCACAAGCTGTTCTCCTTCCTTGGAGCTCTGTGCTTGCCCCGCACACACAGTCCTGCCCTCCCCACCCCCGGCCTTGCATGGCTAGTTCTTACTCTTCAGATCTCAGCTTACACGTCTCTCCCTCATGGAAGCCGTCCTTGACCCCTAGGCAGGGATAGGTCACCTGCCACAGGTGTCCCACAACATCCTGCCTTCCCCATCGCAGCACACACAACACTGCAGTGCAGCGTCTGCTTTCCTGCTCCTGTCTCCATTGTGGAGGGAATTACATCCATCTTTTCACCTCTGTCTCCCCAGCATATAGGAGAGGTCCAACATATTGTAGGTATTTAATGACTACGTGTTGAATGAACAAACAAATGAGCCCATTCATTAAGGGTGATTTAAGGGCTGCTTGAGCCCCTCTGATGTGGCAGAGCCTGTGAACATACAGAAACAAACAAGGCAACATTATTGCCTTGAATTTAACGATAACATATCCCTGATCCCTGCAGCAAGATGCATCTCCCCCAAAATGGCACACAAGCAAGTTCACGAGCGAAGCATGCTGCCGAGTGAGGCTGGGCTGAAGGAAGAGTCTCTTGTGCCCCAAGTAAAAGTCAACAAAACCTCCTCCAGCTGCCATGTTAGATTTCAGCAGGTGACTCCCAGCATGGAAATCTTACATTTTATTTATTTACTTATTTTTTAAATATATTTTTATTGATTCCAGAGAGGAAGGGAGAAGGAAAGAGAGATAGAAACATCTCTCTCATGAGAGAGAATCATTGATTGGCTGCCTCCTGCACACCCCACACTAGGAATTGAGCCTGCACCCCGGGCATGTGCACTGACTGTGAATCGAACTGTGACCTCCTGGTTCATAGGTCAATGCTCAACCACTGAGCCATGCCAGTTGGGCGAAATCTTACGTTTTATATAAAATTTTTATATATCACATAAAATTCCATGTGTGGTTTAAACAGGGCTTTAATATTTTGGAACAATGGTATAGTTCCTTAAGCCAAGCTCCAAACACACCTACCCAAGAGGAGAAAGAATCCATGTAAGTATCAGCTATTTACACCTTGGCAGTTCATCCCTCACATTAACTCCTCATTCCTTTCTGCAATACAAATGGCGCTGGGCAGCGGGGAGAGCATTCGAGCCCCTGAGACGAGGAGTCTGAGAGAGAGAAACGAGGAGCATGTGGTGCTGGAGGGACAGTCTCCACTCCTGCTCAGTGTGGTGGAGAGCGGGGCTTGGGCCAGCGCAGTCCCGATCCCTGCCTGCCTACGGCCTAGGTGCCCTGGTCAAGGCCCTCCATCTTCCCACATCACGTCGCCTTCCTGCAGCGCGGGGCAAGGGGACCTGCGCCCCAGCGTGCTGGAAGGATGAAGGCTGACTCGGTGTAGGCCCTCCGTGCAGGTGCCCACGGCTACGAGGGCGGCGGGTTCCCTTCACAGGAAGAGGTCTGCAAGCGGCCTCTCAGGAAGCGGCGGGTCCTCTCGCCCCTCGGCAGGCAGGCAGGGACCAGGATCAGCCCCTGTCGCAAACCCCGCCCAGGGGGTCAGAGCATCGCAGCAGCATGAAAAGTGAGCCTGCCCAGGACTCAGGAGATAAAGGGAACTTTCACAGCCAGGAAGCCACCGGATGCACTGTTCATTCCTTTTCCTTTATGTCTGTTGTGAGCCTCCGTGCCGGCAAGCATCCCCGCAGCAATAAAATGTTTTCTTCAGGGACAGTCGGTGTGAGGAAGTGAGGGAGGAGGGAAGCGAGTGACTGCTTATGACTCCTTGTGGCCTGAGGCCTTCGGCTCCTCTGATGCCAGGCCCCAGGGCACGGCATGTTCCCCATTTCCTAGGCTGCTGGAAGGCCTGGAGGAAGCCAGAGGGGAGGCCGGCCAGCTGGACCCAGGGGGACCGGGGGGCGGGGGGGCTCCCACCACCTTGTGGAAACAATTCCAGCCGATACCCCTGAGAAAGCTCATATGAACCAGCGAGGGAGCCCTGCGTCTCGCCCAGCGCTCAATGTAAAACAGTGCAGAACAGTCGCGGGGCTGTGAAAGGAGGGGCTTGCTTTGCTCAGAGAAAGTCTGGAGGTCAGATCCCCAGAGCCTCTATAAGCCATTTGTGAAAGCAGGAAAGTGAGGGGGCTCGCTTGGCTTTTGCACTTTGGGGTGAGGATTGGAGAAAGGTGCGCATATGTCATCAAGGGGAGTCAAATAAATGAAAAGGTCTTCCCTCCAGCACATCACAGTGGGTGATGGTGAATTTTATGTGTCAACTTGACTAGGCCACACTGTCAAAATATCCGTTAACCTTCCTTTCGCATGTCTCTGTGGAGGTGTTACTAGATGAGATGAATATTTAACTCAGTGGACGTTGAGTGAAGCAGATCTCCCTCCTTCATGTAGGTGAGCCTCATCCAATCAGTTGAAGGCCTTCAGAGTAAAGGACTGAGCAAGAAACAATTTTGCCTCCAGACTGCCTTCAGATTGGAGCTGCAACATCAACTCTTCTCTGGGTCTTCAGCCTGCCACCATCAGACTTACCAGCACCCACTCTGCTGTGAGGCAATTTCTTAAAACCAATCTATCTATCATCTATCTATCTATCTATCTATCTATCTATCTATCATCTATCTATCCATCCCATTGGTTCTGTTTCTTTGGAGAACTCTAATTAATATGGGGTAGGTGTGAGGACACTCCCCTGACCCAGGTATGAAGAAGGTGGTTAAGGTGAGATAAGGTCTGATAATTTCAGATCTACTAGAGCAGTGGTTCTCAACCTTCCTAAAGCCTCGACCCTGTAATACAGTCCCTCATGTTGTGGTGACCCCCAATTTCATTGTTACAAATTGAACATAATTAAAGCATAGTGATTAATCACAAAAACAATATGTAATTATATATGTGTTTTCCGATGGTCTTAGGCGACCCCTGTGAAAGGGTCGTTAGACCCCCAAAGGGCTTGCGACCCACAGGTTGAGAACCGCTGTACTAGAGTATTTGCTGATGGGGTGGTGGGGAAGAATGAGGGGTGGAGTTAGCCTAACATCTGGGTAGTGAGAGTCTAAAAAGATGTTTGTGCCCTCACCAGGCTAGGAGATGGCAAGCTGGCTCTGAAAGATTCGGATCACACATCTCTGTGTTTATCCATTCGCTCATGTGACAATCCTGACTACCAGACACTCTCTAGACCAGAGGTTCTCAACCTGTGGGTCACGACCCCTTTGGTGGTCGAACGACCCTTTCACAGGGGTCGCCTAAGACCATCCTGCATATCAGATATTTACATTACGATTCATAACAGTAGCAACATTACAGTTATGAAGTAGCAACGAAAATAATTTTATGGTTGGGTCACAACATGAGGAACTATATTTAAAGGGCCAGAAGGTTGAGAACCACTGCTCTAGACACTGGGGGTTCAGCGGTGAGCAACGCAGGCCTGCCTTCCTAACTCAAAAAGAGACAATACACAGATAAACTAGGAGAAGAGAAGTAAAGTAAGAGGACGGAGTTTGATGGACGGCTTGCGGGTCTTCTGTGTAGCAGATTGCCAGCACCTGCGATAAATGCAAGCCCTGCCCAGTTTCCTGCTGGAGGCCAACTAGTTCATGGGCAGCTAAGGCACAGCTCTGTCCAGGGGCCAGGCAGCCTCCTGTGAGGACACCGAGTGCCCGCGGGCCCATAGGAACTGTTGCTGGAGGAAGTGCCTCTAAGCTCCCAGAAGCTAGCCCTCCTCAGGCTCTGCACTCAGGGGAGACTGGGCAGTGTGAAGGCCCAGGTGGGGCCTCAGGGGCTCCTCCTCGGCTCAGCACCCTCTCGAGGCACAGCTTCCTGAAGTCTTTGCCTGCGGAGTTAATCCGGCCCAGAAGGCTGCCTCTTTCCTGAGATGCATTCACATCTAGGATGTAAGGAGCATCTCCATCAGGTATAGAAGAGCCCAGGCCCATGAAGGGGACAGGGAGGGGGCGAGCCTAACACTGGGGCCTGACAGGGAGGGAACCAGGCCAGATTTCCACCTGCAAAAACCAGGAGCCAAGCTGCGCTGGTCTCTCTGGTCTTCACAGGCTCCAGGAATCAGCAGAGGGAAGGGCCTAGGGCTGGCTTTGCAGTGGGACTTCTGAGCTGCAAAGGAAGTGTTTTCCATCCACGGACTCCACAGAAACAAAGCCTCACACACTGAGCGGAAGTGACGGCCCTTCTCGGCCGTTAACGGTCCTGACCGCAAGGCTTGGTCGGCATTGGTAACATGTGCAATCGGCGTGTCTTCTTCAGAGCCCTGGCATTTCAGCCAGTAGGGCTGGCTTTGCAGTGGGACTTCTGAGCTGCAAAGGAAGTGTTTTCCATCCACGGACTCCACAGAAACAAAGCCTCACACACTGAGCGGAAGTGACGGCCCTTCTCGGCCGTTAACGGTCCTGACCGCAAGGCTTGGTCGGCATTGGTAACATGTGCAATCGGCGTGTCTTCTTCAGAGCCCTGGCATTTCATCCTGGAGCTGCAGTGCTGATAGGCCTGGAGCTGCAGTGCTGAGAGGCACCCCTGCATTTCACACAGACAGACCAGGGAGGGAACCAGCTCGCGGCAAGTTGAGCATTAGTCACAACTGCAAATGGGACTGACGGCTGTACCCCAGCAGGAGCGGAGCCTGCGCGTGAGCAACGAGATGGAGGTGTGAATACACAAGACTGACATTTTATCTTGTCGGCTAGGCCTTACATGGGAGACGGGATCGCACCTTTCTATGTGTTTTATGTTCCTGCTACTGAGGTTAGTAGAGACAATTATATGTGAGTGAGCATGGTATTTATTAGATTAAAATGCATGACAGCAAGCTCTTAACTTTCCACATTAATGGCTGAAATCTTTGGTGACTAGCACTAATAAAATAGTGGTAATAATAACAACAACTACTACTACCTAAAAACCTAACCATTAGACCCAAAACCATAAAAATTCTGAAAAAAAAAAGCTTACAAGAAAGCATTATATTAGATTTGGCGATGATTCCCTGGATCTGACACCAACAGCATAGGCAACAAAAACAAAGACAGACAACTAGAACAACATCAAACTTAAATCCTTTTGCACAGCAAAGGAAACAATCAACAGAGTGAAAAGGCAACCTATGGATGGGAGAAAACATTTGCAAATCATATATGTGTTAAGAGTTTAAAATGCAGAATATATAAAGAACTCCTACAACTCAACAACAGCAACAACAAAAACAACCAGATTGAAAAGTGGGCAAAATACTTGAATAGACATTTCTCCAAAGAAGAGACACAAATGGCCCACAAGCTTATGACAACATGCTCAAAATCACTAACCATCAGGGAAATGCAAATCACACCACGATGAGATATCCCCTCACCCCATTAGGATGGCTACAAAAAGCAGGAGCCTGAGTGTGGACGTGGGGAAACTGGGACACTGGGCACTGCTGGTGGGAATGAAAATGGTGTGGTCACTGTGGAAGGCAAGATGGCGTTTTCTTAAAACATTAAAGATAGAACTGCCATATGCTCCAGCTAGTCCACGTCTAGGTGTTCAGCCATTGAATTGAAAGCACAATCTCACAGAGATATTTGCCCACCACGTGCATCAGAGAAGTATCCACAATAGTCAAGGGTGGAAGCACCCCATGTTCATCCATAGGTGAATGGATAAACCAAATGTGTGATCTACATACAATGGAACATCATTCAGCCTTAAAAAAGAAGGAATTCTTTTTTAAAATTTATCTTTATTGTTGAAAGTATTACAGACGTTCCCCTCCACCCATTAACCCCCTCTATCCCACACCCGCACCAGGTCTACCCCACTATTGTCTGTGCCCATGGGCTATGTATATCTCTCTATATAAAAGCCTAAGTGACCAGTCTACCAGTTGACCGGTAGCTATGATGTGCACTGACCACCAGGGGGCAGACACTCAATGCAGGAGCTGCCCCCTGGTAGTCAGTGCGCTCCCACAGCAGGAGCTCCCCTCAGCTGACCAACGGGCGCCTGGATCATGGCTCCCAGTCCCAGCATCGGGGCTGACTGGGCGCGAGCCCAACCGCTTCTCCAGCACCTTGTGAGGAGCGAGGCTGCGATGATGAGCGGCGGCTGCGCAGTCATGGGCGCCGAGACCGCAGCAATGTGGTGGTGGCGGCCAGCGCAGCAGGGCCAGGATGAGTGGGAGCGGCACGGCACCCAGCCCAGGCTCAGGGTCCTCCCTGGCCACCTGCTGCTTCATGCACTACTTTGTGCTGTGCAGGATCGACACTGACAGTGGGCTGGAGCCCGATCAGCTGGCGGGTAAGGCCGGGCTGTGGCATCACGGAGGTCCACTGATCCCCGCAGGCCAGGCCGAGGGACCCCACCGGTGCACAAATCCGTGCACCAGGCCTCTAGAATGCATATAAAGTTATTTGGTTAATCTCTTTCCACCCAACCCCCCTCTTCCTTCTGAGAATTGTCAGTCTGTTCCCTGCTTCCATATCTCTGGATCTATTTTGTTCGTCAGTTTATTTTGTTCATTAGGTTCCACATATATGTGAGATCATATGATACTTGTCTTTCTCTGAATGGCTTATTTCACTTAGCATAATACTCTCCAGGTCCCTCCATGCTATCTCAAAGGGTAAAGGATCCTTCTTTTTACTGCTGCATAGTGTTCCATAGTGTAAATGTACCACAGCTTTTTTATCCACTCGTCTACTGATGGACACTTGGGCTGTTTCCAGATCTTAGCTCTTGTAATTGTGCTGCTATGAACATAGGGGTGCATACACTCTTTCTGATTGGTGTTTTGGGATTCTTAGGATATATTCCAAGAAGTGAGATCACTAGACCAAATGGCAGTTCCATTTTTAGCTTTTAGAGGAAATTCCATATTGTTTCCATAATGTCTGTACCAGTCTGCATTCCCACCAGCAGTGCACGAGGGTTACCTTTCTCCACATCCTCGCCAGCACTTGTCATTTGTTGACTTGTTGATGGTGGCCATTCTGACAGGTGTGAGGTGATACATCAGTGTCGTTTTTATTTGCATCTCTCTGATGATTAGTGATTTTAAGCATTTTTTTCATGTGTCTCTTGGCCATTTGTATACCTTCTTTGGAGAAGTGTCTATTTAGGTCCTTTGCTCATTTTTAATTGGATTGTTTGTCTTCCTTTTGTTAAGTTGTATGAGTTCTTTATATATATTGGAAATTAGCCCTTTATCAGATGTATCATTGGCAAATATATTCTTCCATGCAGTGGGCTCTCTTTCGTTTTGTTGATGGTTTCATTTGTTTGTTTGTTTGCGCAAAAGCTTCTTTTTATTTTGATGTAGTCCCATTTGATTATATTTTCTTTAGTTTCCTTTGCCCTAGGAGATGAATTGGCAAAAATATTGCTACAAGAGATGTCTGAGATTTTGCTGCCTATGATTTCTTCTAGGATTTTTATGGTTTCATGACTTACATTTAAGTCTTTTACCCATTTTCAGTTTATTCTTGTGTAAGTTTGTGGTCTAGTTTCATGTTGAAGTTGGTGGTCTAGTTTCATGTTTTTGCATGTATCTGTCCAATTTCCCAACACCATTTGTAGAAGAGACTGTCTTGACTCCATTGTATGTTTTTGCCTCCTTGTCAAATATTAACTGAGTGTGATGGCTTGGGCCGATTTCTGTTCTATTCCACTGATCCATATGCCTGTTTTTGTCAGCACCAGGCTGTTTTTATTACAGTGGCTTTGTATTTATTACAGTGGCTTTGTAGTATAATTTGAAATCTGGTGATTCCTACAACTTTGTTCTTCTTTCTCAAGATTGTTGTGGTTATTCAAGGTCTTTTTTGGTTCCATATAAATTTTGGGTACTCCATTGTATGTTCTTGCCTCCTTGTCAAATATTAACTGAGCATGTTGGCTTGGGCCTACTTCTGGTTTCTCTGTTCTATTCCACTGATCTATATGCCTGTTTTTGTCAGCACCAGGCTGTTTTTATTACAGTGACTTTGTAGTATAACTTGAAATCTGATATTGTGATTCCTACAACTTTGTTCTTCTTTCTCAAGATTGTTGTGGTTATTCAAGGTCTTTTTTGGTTCCATATAAATTTTGGGTGTATTTGTTCTAGATCTGTGAAATATACCATTGATATTTTAATAGGGATTGTATTGAATCTATAGATTGCTTTGGGTAGTATGGGCATTTTAATGATGTTGATTCTACTAATCCATGAACATGGTATATTCTTCCATTTTGTTTATATCTTCCTCTATTTCTTTTTTCAATATCCTATTGTTTTCCAAGTACAGATCTTTTACCTCCTTGGTTAAATTTATTCCAAGGTATCTTATTTTTTGTTGTTGCAATGGTAAATGGGATTGCTTTTTTAGTTTCTCTTTCTGAGAATTCATCATTGGTGTATAAAAATGCCATCAATTTCTGGTTATTAATTTTGTATCCTGCTACTCATATAGTGTAGCATAGATGAAACTAGAGAACATTATGTTAAGTGAAATAAGCCAATCAAATAAAACAAATACCATACAGTGTTATTTATTTATTTAATACTGATTTTAGAGAGAGGAAGGGAGAGACAGAGAAAGAGAGAAACATTAATGTGAGAAACATCTCTAGGTTGCCTCCCACATGCAGGGGATCGAACCTGCAGCCTGGGTATGTTCCCTGACTGGGAATCAAACCCGCCACCTTGTGTTGTATGGGGTGATGCTCCAACCAACCGAGCCATGCTGGCCAGGGCCATATGATTTCATTTATATGAAGAATCGAAAGTAATCAAACTCAAAGAAACACAGAGTAGAATGGCCAGGGGCAGGGGAGGGATGATTTCATTTATATGAAGAATCGAAAGTAATCGAATTCAAAGAAACACAGAGTAGAATGGCCAGGGGCCAGGGGAGGGGAAATAAGTTGTCCAATGGGTACAGATGAGCAGAACTCCGGAGACCTGCTGCATGGAGGGTGAAGGCACGTTTAAAATTAAAGTTTAAAAACTGCTTATTGAGCCCTAATTAAGCTCCTTACAAATGTTTTTTCATGGGATCATTGCAAGCCATCCTGCTGAGGAGGGCCTGTTCGTCAGCCCGTTGTGCTGAGGGTGTGATTAACGCTGCGAGGGCAGTGCTGTCGCCCAGCCTGGTGAGCAATGTGCCTGAGTGACAAGAAAGAAGTGACTGAGCTGGGAGGAGAGCTACCCCAAGCTCATTCCCGGAACCACCACATGATACTGTGGGGCATTAGAGGCTGGGCTGGGGTGACCTTTCTCCCCAGATGTGGGGCTCAGCCACTGGCACAGTGTGTGTGTGTGTGTGTGTGTGGAGGGGGGTGAGCTGAGGAAGGGAGCAGGCTACAAGGCTCCCTAGTTTGGAACTAGGGATGAGTGACGGGTTTTGTTTCCAGAGGCAACGAATCTAAGGTTAGTTTCCCAGGCAGCATCTGAGCAGCACAGTGGGTCACCCCGAGGAAAAGGAAGGCTGCCTTCATGTGAGTGAGCTAAGCGACCGGTCCTGTGTTGGGACCTCACTGACGTTATTTAATCCTCAGCAAAGAGTCACGAGTCAGGGTTCTAATCGCCCTCCAGCAGATGAATACAGAGGCTCACAGCGAATCAGGAACTTGCCCAAGGAAGCACGGGACCACCGCCCCCAGAACTGGAAAGCTGCGGCTTCACTGTAAGCACCGGACGCAGCCTCCAGGGGGCGCGCGGCCACACTCTCCTGGTCCTCTGGCCTCCCTCTCTCCTGGATCCTGTTCCTCTTCCCAAACCCCATCACTCCCTCCCCTCCCTGCGCCCGGCGTCCGGCTTCCTGCTTAACTGGAAGAAACAGAGCCTCCCAGGCTGCCCCCCAATCCCCCGCGAACTGCATCTGTGCAGACACTCCTCCTCCCCGACCCCCTCTCCCCCCTCCGCCGTGGCTGACCTGTCCTTGGTCCTGACGCCAACCAACCCTTCCCCATCCTGCAAGTCTCCTCTCGGTCTCCTGCATGGTCCACGGCCGCCTTCCTTCCCCGCTGGACCATTCCCACCTCAGAGGAACGCTTTTCTTTTGTGGGTCGTTTCTAGCGTATTTTACATCCAAGCGGGTCGTTTTTTAACTGTTCCTCCTCTAAACAACACGAGTTATTCAGTAATAACCATTGTTTTCTTGATTCACTGTCTAGTTTCAAAAACAACTAACAATTAAAACAAGAATAAATTTTCATAGCAAAGCTATTCAAATTCAGTATATTTCATGACTAAAATTTTCACTTATCAAACCAAAATATTGCACCTTTCAGCTTGCACTCTGCTGTTTAAATTTTAAACACAAATAAAAACTTCAATCAGTCACACAAAAATGACAGAACTGAAGTAACTCAAGTTCTGTTTTTAAAAGTATACATTTCTAAGTCCACGAAGATCTGTTTGACAATCTCTCTGCCATTCTCTGAGCTCAGGGACAACTTCCTAGAGCGACTGCAAAAGTCACCCATTAAAAGCAACAAAGACTCCCGCACACAGACACTGTACCCACCTGCTTGGCTGGAGGCCTCCGATTAGGCTTAGGCCAAGGATGGCGCATTTAGGCATGAATTTTTCCACTCTTCCCTTTAGAGACCTTGGCAGACATTATCATTCAGTCTCCATGACTCACCAGCCACTGCTAATTCATGGAGTTGGCATGTGGAATGACATTTATTTTGCCATCTTTAGTTTTAAAATGTTCAAGCCCTGGCTGGGTAACCCAGTTGGCTAGAGTGCTGTCCCCATACACCAAGGTTGCAGGTTTGATCCCAGTCAGGGCACATACAACAATCAACCAATGAATGGATAAACAAGTGGAACAACAAATCAACATTTCTCTCTCTCTCTCTCTCTCTCTCTCTCCCCTCACCCCCACTCTCTCCAATCAATAAATAGCTCGACCGGCATGGCTTAGTGGTTGAGCATCGACCTATGAACCAGGAGGCCATGGTTCGATTTCTAGGTCTCAGGCTCAGGCCCCAGTAGGGGGAGTGCAAAAGGCAGCCAATCAATGATTCTCTCTCATCAGTGATGTTTCTATCTCGCTCTCCCTCCCCCTTTCTCTCTGAAATCAATAAAAATATAATAAAAATAAAATCAATCAATAAATAAAATAAAAACATTCAATGTATACATTTTTAAAAATAGATATTTTTATTCAAACTAGCCAACCTTGCGATGTTCACCCTGCCCCACCTGGTCCTTCCGGGCAGCCCAGGCCTCCCCCTGCTCCTGTCTTCCTGACCACCCTGCTGTGTCCCCCACGGGGCCCTTCATGCGTGCCCGCCCCCTGTCCCTGGAAGCTGTGAGAACAATAATCTCTGTTTTCCTGAGCCGATCCTCTGTCTTCTCTGGAGGCCACACCTGACTGATCATCTCATCAAAGAACACAAAGCACTGTGGATAACAGTCATTATCCACTAACTTATCATGTACTTAAGGCCATTTTAAGTTATGAAAACATCATAATATACATAAAGAAAAATATGTATGACTAGAGGCCCAGTGCATGAAATTCGTGCATAGGTAGGGTCCCTAGGCCTGGCCGGCGATCAGGGGTGATCGGGGATCTCACCGGCCCCGCCCCTGCCACTGCCGCAGGTCGGCGCCTGTGGGCTGGGGGAAGCTCCTGCATTGAGTGACTGCCCCAAGGTCGTCAGTGTGCATCATAGAGACTGGTCATTCCGCCGGTTGTTCCGCTGTTCAGTTGATTTGCATATTAGGGTTTTATTATATAGGACAGGCTCAGTTAGTTGAGGGCAGAGCAGAATTTGAGCATAGGGATTTGCATATTAGGGTTTTATTATATAGGATAGGCTCAGTTAGTTGAGGGCAGAGCAGAATTTGAGCGTAGGTGGAATTATTCAAACTAGCCAACCTTGTGATGTTCACCCTGCCCTGCCTGGTCCTCCCTGGACAGCTCCAGCCTTCCCCTTGCTCCTGTCAGTAATGGCTCTGTGCTCGAGGGCTGGTCTCCGGTCGCCTGGAACCTGGCCCTGGGAGCCAACCTTGCGATGTTCACCCTGCCCCGCCTGGTCCTCCCTGGGCAGCTCCAGCCTTCTCCTTGCTCCTGTCAGTAATGGCTCTGCGCTCGAGGGATGGTCTCGGTCGCCTGGAACCTGGCCCTGGGATGGACGAGGCACAGGGATGTTGCCGGCTGGGGTGTAAGGCCAGAGAGAGGGGGTCTGGCTCAGACCTGTTAGTCTGCACATGGGGGGCGGCTCCTGGCTGGGCCTTTTGCTGCCTCTAAGAATTGGCAGTCTTTCCCCAGCCAGGAAAGTCTCTAAAGATAAAAAAACATCGTAATATACAATAAGTAGAATGTATATGATATGCTCATAAATAGAACTTCTAGGTTACATGTTCTTCAAAGCTTCCATTGCTTCCCTTTAAAAATGTATGTATGTATGTATGTATGTATTTACTTATTTATTTTTATCCCCACCCCCCATCCCACCACTGTCCTCCTCTCTAGCAACCATCAGCTTATTCTCTATATCTATGGTCTGTTTCTGTTTGTTTTTTTCTTTCTTTTAGATTCTACATGGAGGTGAAATATTATAGCATTTGTCTCTGTCTGATTTATTTCACTAGCATAATATTGTCTATGTTCATCCATGCTGTTGCAACGATTTCCTTCATTTTTATGGCCAGGTAGTATTCCATTGTGTAAATGTACCAAAGCTTTTTTATCCACTCATCTATTGATGGGCACTTGGGTTCCTTCCATATCTTGGCTATTGTAAATAATGCTGCAATGAACATAGGGGTGCATATGTTCTTTCGAATTAGTGTTTTGGGTTTTTTCAGATAACTACCCAGAAGTGGAATCACTGGGTTACAAGGCAGTTCCGTTTATTTATTTATTTATTTATTTATTTATTTAT
>NW_005355951.1:4988-10089 GCF_000412655.1 Myotis brandtii | reverse complement strand
GGCCGACACTCTAACCACTGAGAAAACCGGCAGGGGTGGGGAACTTTTTTAGGGTCGAGGCCATTTGGATATTTATAACATCATTCAGGGGCCATAAAAAATGATCGATTTAAAAATTAGCCTGCTATATTTGGTCAGACATTTAATTAACTCACCCCTAATGTCTTGGCAGGGCCAGGCCAAATGATTTTGTGGGCCTCAAGCGGCCTGCAGGCTGGACGTTCCCCACCCTGGCTACGGCAAGGCGGTTCCATTTCTAATTTTTAGAGCGACCTCCATACTGTTCTCCACAGTGGCTGCACCAGTCTGCATTGCCACCAACAGTGCACGAGGGGTCCCTTTCTCTACATCCTCACCAGCACTTGTTGTTTGTTGATTTGTTGATGGCAGCCATTCTGACAGGTGTGAGGTGATATCTCTGTGGTTTTAATGTGCATCTCTCTGATGATCAGTGATGTTGAGCATCTTTTCACATGTTTATTGACCGTCTGTATGTGCTCTTGAGAGAAATGTATATTTAGTTCCTCTGCCTTTTTTGTTTGTTTTTTAGTAGTTAATCCTCAGGGGAGGATATTTTTTCATTGGTTTTTAGGCAGAATGGAAGAGAGAGGGAGAGATGAGATAAACATCGATGTGAGAGAAACAGATCGGTTGCCTCCTGCACAAGCCCTGACGAGGGCCCAAGCTGGGGAGGAGCCTATAACCAGGGTATGTGCCCTTGACTGGAATCAAACCCGGATCCTTTGGTCCACAGGCCGACACTGTGAGCCAAACTGGCCAGGGCTGCCCATTTTTTAATTGTGTGTGTGTGTGTGTGTGTGTGTGTGTGTGTGTGTGTGTTGGTGTTAAGTTGTATGAGTTCAACTTAATGCACTTTGGATAGTAACCCCTTATTGGATGTGTCATTGGTGAATATCTTCTCCCATCGGTGGGTTGTCTTTTTGTTTTGTTGATGACCCTCCCTGCTTCCTGTTAGGTGCTGGTGCTGGAGGCAGTGCCACTGTCTGGCCTGTGCGATGACTGAGTGAGGTAGGGGTGCGTGTAGCACACTGCCTGGCACACAGGACTACATAAGTGGCTGCAGTTGCTATGATTATTATTATTGTTATTTTAAAATATATTTTCATTGATTTCAGAGAGGAAGGGAGAGGGAGAGAGAGAGATAGAAATATCAATGATGAGAGAGATCATTGATCCAGCTGCCTCCTGTAAGCCCCACACTGGGGATGGAGCCTGCAACCCAGGCATGTGCCTTGAATGGAATCAAACCTGGACCGTTCAGTCCGCAGGCCGATGGATTGATTTCAGAGAGGAAGGGAGAGGGAGAGAGAGAGATAGAAATATCAATGATGAGAGAGAATCATTGATCAGCTGCCTCCTGTAAGCCCCACACTGGGGATGGAGCCTGCAACCCAGGCATGTGCCTTGAATGGAATCAAACCTGGACCGTTCAGTCCGCAGGCCGATGGGCAAGTAGTCAAACTCGAGGCCGGCGGGCCACATGCCTTGTTTACTTAACACGTTAATCACATGATGCTGTGATTATTTTTATTGTTCTTGCTCAAAGCTTTCCCAAACCCATCCGGTTACCATGAAAGAACTACTTCCCACCCTGTACCACGGACATGAATTTCCAGAGCAGAATGCCGAGGAACGGTGGGTGCCCCTTGAGGATGAGCAGATGCAGCCACAGTCGGCTCTGCTTCGCGGGAGCCAGGCTGGACGCCAGCCTCTTCCTCCCGCCCTTGTCCTCACATCAAGACCCTCTGCTAGGAAAGCAAATCATTATGGCCTTTGTGCGAGGCAGTTTGAACTTGCCTTCCTGTTGCTTATGAACTAACTCACAACCCAAGCTGCTGAGAAATTTCTGCATGTCACACATTTCCCTCCTGACTGATAAGGAAGCGCTACAAAATAAACTGTCATCTCACAGATCCCGGGACTAATTGCCTGGCAGGTAGCAGGCGTTCCCCCTCCACTGGTGGTTCCCAAGGAAACGAGGTTCCCGCGCTCAGGACTAACATTTGCCTGCACCTCCCAGTTCCCTGCAGTAGGCTCACAGCACTGGGGCGCGTGCCCCAAACATCATCGCAGCTTTTCCACTCCTGCACGAGGTGCAAACATCTCAATCAAAGATTAAACAAGGGCTCAGCCAACCATCAAAGATTATCCAGCATTTCGCTTGCCTCACACTGCCTGCGTGCTCTGCTGGCATCAAAACACAGAGGCGCTTGAAATCCCAAACCGCAGTTTTAACAGTAGTTAACCCTTTAGTCATGAGAGGTTAAAATTTTCTTTGGTGTGTTTTGATAATTTCTTAATTTTTTTTTACATGGACTTGTGTTACTATTTTATTTTACTTTTTCATTGCAGCATTGTCTTTATTTTTTAAATAATTTTTATTTTTCAATTAGTTGACACACAATATTATATTAGTCTTAGGTGTACAACATAGTGATTAGACATTTATATAACTTAGGGAGTGATCACCCTGATAAGTCTAGTACCCATGGCACCATGCAGAGTAATTACAATATTGTTGACTATAGTCCCTCTGCTGTACTCTACATCCCTGTGTGTCACTTTATTTGTGAGAACTATTTTTAAAAAAATATATTTCACTAATGTTTAAGAGAGGAAGAGAGAGGGATAGAGAGTTAGAAACATTGATGAGAGAAAAACATCAATTGGCTGCCTCTCGCACGCCCCCTACTGGGGATCGAGCCCACAATCGGAATCGAACCCAGGGCCCCTTCAGTCTACGGGTCGATGCTCTATCCACTGAGCAAACCAGCCAGGGCTGTGAGAACTATTATGAACTATTTCAACCTACAGAAAATTACAGAGATCATTAAAATGAGTACTCATACATTATCCAGATCTTGTTTTACATTTATAATCAGAAACAACAGTAGTGACAACCACAAAATCCCCAAATTCATCCTCATTTCCTCCAATCCATCCTCTTGACTTACAATTTCTGACAATGGCAATACTGTAATTCAGGCAATCAGCATGAAAACCTTAGAACTGTGAGTGAAAGTTATCCATTCCTTAACACACAATCCAACTGATAGCACTTCTAAGTTTCTTTTTAAAAATCCATAGTTTCATTCCCATTGCCACTGCATTTCGATGGCCTCAGTCACCATTCTCTTCCTCATTCTAGTCCTTTCTAGGCCAACAGTTGTAGCACTTTGAAGATATCAGTACACTGTCTCCTGGCTTGATTGTAATTTAGAAATCAGCAATGGGTCTATGGAATTCCTTTGTGTGCCATCTTTCCTTTTTTTTACCTCCCTCTCTAGATGGTGATTTGGAATTTCTCTATGTGATGCTGAGATATAGATGTCTTTTTAAACATCCTACTTGGCATTAGTTAGGCTTTCTGGAGCGGAGGAAGCTAGTTTTCCCATAATTTCTAGAAATTCTCAACTGTTAAGTCATCAAATTTTCCTTCTCTCTCATTCTTTCATTTTCTTCTTTCTCCTTTCTCTGAGAGGAGTTCTCACATTATTCGCTGTTCTCCTAACCCCTCTAATGTTCCATCACTCAGCTGTGCATTCTGGGTCACTTCTTCATGTTTTCCTTCTGGTATACAAAGTCTTTCTTTTGCTGAGTTTATGTTGCTATTTAATCTGTCCAGGAGTTTCAGTTATTACTGTTTTCATTCACATGCTTCTGACACAGCTCTTTACAACCTTTTAGAATTTCTGATAGAAATTGTTCTGCTAATGGCACCACTTATGGTGGCCCTGGATATTGTCAGGATGGGGGCTGGTCACCAGGAGGACCAACCATATGATTAGAGGGTTGAAACTTCCAGTTATCAGCCTTCTAGGGAGGAAATGGGGCTGGAGGTTGAGTTCAATAACGTGACCATGCCTACCTAATGAAAGACTGATAACAACTGGACACCCGGTTTTCCTGGTTGCTGAACACATTGATATAGTGGGAGGGTGATGCCTCCTCACTCCCTGGAGAGAGAGCTCATTTCTTTTTTAAAAAATTAAATTTAGCCAAAACCGGTTTGGCTCAGTGGATAGAGCGTCGGCCTGAGGACTGAAAGGTATGTTGCACTGTGTGCTCACCATCCAAAGTCAAATCTTTTTCTGTTACCATATATTAGAACTCCCTTCCTCCCCCACCCCCTTCCCTCTGGCAACCACCACTCTGCTGTTTGTATTCACGAGTTTCAGTTTTATATCCCACATATGAGTGAAATCATATGGTTCTTAGCTTTTTCTGACTGACTTATTTCACTTAGCATAATGTTCTCAAGGTCCATCCATGTTGCAAAGGACACTATTTCATCTTTTCTTCCTTTTTTTTAAAAAAATATTTTTATTAATTTCAGAGAGAGGAAGGGATAGGGAGCGAGAGATAGAAACATCAATGATGAGAGAGAATCATTGATTGGCTGCCTCCTGCACGCCCCCTAGTGGGGATGGAGCCCACAACCCGGGCATGTGCCCTTGACTGGAATTGAACCCGGGACCCTTCAGTCCGCAGATTGACGCACTATCCACTGAGCCAAACCAGCCAGGGCTATTTCATCCTTTCTTATGGCTGAGTAGTATTCCATTGTAAATATGTACCACATCTTCTTTATCCAGTCCTCTATCTCAGGACACTTTGGTTATTTCCATGGATGGCAAGGCATGAAAACAATGAACATAATGCTTCAATGAATACAGGGGTGCATATTTCTTTGCGAATACATGACTTTGACTTCTGGGTAGTATATACCCAGGAGAGGAATTGCTGGGTCATATGGTAGCCCTGTTTTCAATTTTTTGAGGAATCGCCAGACTGCTTTCCATAGTGCTTTACCATCTACATTCCCACCAGCAGTGAACAAGGGTTCCCTTTTTCCACAACCTCTTCAATACTTGTTATTATTTGTCTTGTTGATAATGGCCACTCAAACAGCTGTGAGATTTTTTAAAAACATAATTCTTTATTGTTGAAAGTATTACACATGTCCCCCTTTCCCCCCCATTGACCCCATCCAGCCCACTATGCCCTCAGCCCCAGACCTTCAACAACCTATGGTCTGTGTCCATGGGTTATGCATACATGCATACAAGGGCTTTGGTTG
>NW_005355951.1:0-4395 GCF_000412655.1 Myotis brandtii | reverse complement strand
TCCACACTGTTTTCCATAATGGCTGCACCAGTCTGCATTCCCACCAGCAGTGTACTAGGGCTCCCTTTCCTCCACATCCTCACCAGCACTTGTCATTTGTTGATTTGTTGATGGTAGCCATTCTGACAGGTGTGAGGTGATATCTCAGTGTCTTTTTAATTTGCATCTCTCCAATAATCAGTGACTTTCAGCATTTTTTCATATGTCTCTTGGCCATTTTTTCAAATGTCACTTGTCCACTTTGGAGAAGTGTCTATTTAGGTCCTTTGCCCATTTTTTAATTGTATTGTTTGTCTTCCTTTTGTTAAATTGTATGAGTTCCTTACATATTTTGGATATTAACCCTTTATCAGATGTATCATTGGCAATTATGTTCTCCCATACAGTGGGCTCACTTTTTGTTCTGTTGATGGTTTCTTTTGCTTTGCAGAAGCCTTTTATTTTGATGTAGTCCCATTTGTTTATTTTCTCCTTAGTTTCCTTTGCCTTAGGAGACGTATATGTAAACAAATTGCTACAAGGGATGTCTGAGATTTTTCTACCTATGGTTTCTTCTCGGATATTTGTGGTTTGATGACTTACATTTAAGTCTTTTATCCATTTTGAGTTTATTCTTGTGTATGCTGTAAGTTGGTGGTCTAGTTTCATTTTTTTTTGCATTATCTGCCCAATTTTCCCAACACCATTTATAGAAGAGACTGTCTTGACTCCACTGTATGCTCTTGCCTCCTTTGACAAATATTAATTGAGCATAATGGCTTGGGTCCATTTCTGGAGTCTCTGTCCTGTTCCATTGATCTATATGCCTGTCCTTGTGCCAGTACCAGGCTGTTTTGATTATGGTGGCTTTGTAGTATAACTTAAAATCAGGTATTGGTGATTCCTCCAACTTTGTTAATCTTTCTCAAGATTTCTGCAGCTATTCAGGTGTTGTTGTTTTTTTTAAATTCTATATAAATTTTTGGAGATTTTGTTCTCACTCTGTGAAATATACCATTGATATTTTAATAGGGGTTGTATTGAATCTGTAGATTGCCTAGGTTAGTATGGACATTTTAATGATGTTGATTCTACCAATCCATGAACATGGTATATTCTACCACTTGTATATCTTCCTCTATCTCTTTTTTCAGTGTCCTGTAGTTTTCTGAGTACAGGTCTTTTGCCTCCTTCGTTAAGTTTATCCTTAAGTGTCTTAAAATTTATTTTTGTTGCAATGGTAGATGGGATTGTTTCTCTTTCTGAGAATTCACTATTGTTGTATAAAAATGTCAGAGATTTTTGGGTGTTGTTTTTTCTGCTATATTGCCAAATTTATTTATTAAATCCAGTAGGTTTTTTTTGGTGGAGTCTTTAGGGTTTTCTATGTACAATTTCATGCTATCAGTGAATAATGAGAGTTTTACTTCCTCCTTTCCAATTTGTATGCTTTTTATTTCTTCTTCTTGTCTGATCACTGTGGCTAGGACTTCCAGTACTACTAGTAATAAGAGTGGCGAAAGTGGACATTCCTGTCTAGTTTCTGTTCTTAGGGGAAATGGTCTTAGTTTTTGCCCATTGAGTATGCATGTTGAGATATGCTCCCTCTATTTTGCTGGACTTTTTATCAAAAATGGATGTTGGATTTTGTCAAATACCTTTTCTGCATCTATTGATATAATTATTTGATTTTTGTCTTTCAATTTGTGTATGTGATGTAGCATGTTCATTGATTTGCGAATATTGTACTAGCTTTGCATTCCCAGAATAAATTCCACTTGGTCATGGTGTATGATCTTTTTAATATATTGCTAATGTTTTGTTGAGGATTTTAGGCTTTATGTTCACCAGGGATATTGGCCTGTAATTCTCTTTCTTTGTAGTGTCTTTATCTGCTTTTGGAATTAGGGTAATGCTGGCCTCATAAAAAGAGCTTGGAAGTGTTCCTTCCTTTTGGATTTTTTGAAATAGTTTGAGGAGGATGGGTGTTAGTTCTTCTTTGAATGTTGGTAAAACTCCAGTTTGAAGCCTTCCAGAGCTGGGCTTTTGTTTGCTGGGAGTTTTTTTTTTATTATTACTGCTTCTATTTCATCAGTTGTTATTGGCCTATTTAGGTTTTCTGATTCCTCCTGATTCGGTTTTGGGAGGCTGTATTTTTCCAGGAATTTGTCAATTTCATCTACATTGTTCAGCTTGTTGGCATATAGTTGTTCATAGTATTCTCTTACAATCCTTTGTATTTCTGTGGTGTCAGTGATTATTTCTCTGTTTTCATTTCTGATTTATTTTTTGGGTCCTCTCTCTCTGTTTCTTGATGAGTCTGGCTAATGGTTCATTGATCTTATTAATCCTTTCAAAGAACCAGCTCTTGGTTTCATGGATTTTTTTTGTACTGTATTTTTAGTCTCTATGTCATTTTTTTTTTTACTCTAATCTTTAGTATTTCCTTCCCTCTACTCACTCTGGGTTCTTCTTGTTGTTCTTTTTCTAGTTCTTTAAGTTGTAGGGTTAAATGGCTTATTATTATTTTTTCTTGTTTTTTAAGGTAGGCCTGTAGTGCTATGAACTTCCCTCTCAGGACTGCTTTTGCTGTGTCCCAGAGATTTGGGGTTGTTTTGTGTTCATTTTCATTGGTTTCCAGGAAGTTTTTTATTTATTTCTTGATCTTGTTGGTAATCATACATTGTTTAATAACATGCTATTTAGTCTCCATGGGTTTAAATGTTTTTTGGTGTTTTCACTGTAGTTGATTTCTAGTTTTATTCCACTGTGATCTGAGAAGATGCTTTATATGATTTCAATCTTCTTGAACTTGTAGTGACTTGTTTTGTTCCCTAACATATGGTCTATCTTTGTGAATGATCCATATGCACTTGAAAGGAATGTACATTCTTCAGCTTTGGTGTGATATGTTCTATAAATGTCAATTAAATCCATCTGATCCAGTGTGTCCTTTAGAAATCTGTTTCCTTGTTAATTTTTGTCTGAAAGATCTATCCAGGGAGGTCAGTGGGGTGTTAAAATCCCCTACTATGACTGTGTTGTTGTCAATCTCTCCCTTAAAGTCCTCTAGTACTTGTGAGGCCCTGCAGCTGTTCCCCCTGGTTGGCGCAGGCATGGCCAGCACTTCTCACACTGCCTTTATAGCCTGGGAGACTTAGTGAAGCTGGAGGTGACTATATCTCTCCTCCAGGGCCAACGGAGTGCCAGTAGCTCCTGCAGGAAGCTGGACTGAGTTGGCCTCAGGGGCCTGGCTAAGGTTGTGACAGGCCCGCTCAGCCTGCTGTGCTATTCCTCTCACCACTGAAGGTCGCCCCAGGAGCGGCTCAGCATGGTGGCCTGCCCCACCTCCATGAAGCCCAGCACCTGCTTCTGGAACCCCTGCAGGGTGGCTGCAGCCTTTGCAAACAGCTGGCTTGCCCTCTCCTGCTCTGCCACAGCTGTGCTCTTGATGAGTCCTGTGGTCCGCCAGGACTGTGCAAGCCAGCGCCCAGCTCATCCATGGGTTCCTCCGCAGCACTGGGCTGTTTGGGCTGCTCAGCCTCCTGGAGCATGCGCTGCTGCTCCAGTGGCATGAGCTCATGACCCCATGTTCCTGGGCAGAGCAGGCCTCGCACAGGCACATGTGCACCGCAGTGATGGCACCTGGCAGTGTCCACATAAGGTGGACCCAGGTGCACGGGGCAGATAGAGGTGAGGCAGAAGAGCAGGGGGTAAGGGCGGCGCCCTCAGGGCAGGCATGGCAGCTCGAGGCTCTTCACCCGCCATTCATGGCTCGTCTATGGCTCGGGCTCTCTGTGCACCAATGGCCCTAGACCTGGCAGAGCTTCAGCAGCTCAGACAGCATGTGGTTCTTGCAGAGCAGGCCATTGGTGAAGGGTTTCTGACCCAGCAGGCAGCGGGCTGTGCCTCCAGATGCACCAACTCCCCTGCACCGTGGTGCGGCCAGGGCACGCTCAGGCAGGCAAGGTGGAAGTGGTGGCTGCAGGGCAGCATCACAGGCTCCGCGGCTCCAGCTCAGGGAATATGTGGCAGCTGAAGGTCCCGCAGCCGTCAATGGCTCTGCAGCCGCCCCGCACTGCCTGTTCTTAAATTATACTTCTTTTAAGACATTTTCTTAGTGATTGCCCAAGAATTTGCAATATGCCTTTATACTTAGACTAGAGGCCTGGTGAATGAATTTGTGCACTGGTGGGGTCCAGCCGGTTCACCCAGTGGGGGCCATCAGGGGCTGGCCAGCTGGGGTGAGGGGCTATGGGTGATTTCTCAAACACTTTTCTTTATGTGGATCTGAGTATGAAGATAGCCAATTGATGTTTTTCTCTCACATCGATGTTTCTCTCTTTAAAAAATTCAATTTTTTAAAAAGAGGTCCCTAATAATGTGCACAACCCAACAAGGAAGTATCAAAACATG
>NW_005355950.1:0-2730 GCF_000412655.1 Myotis brandtii | reverse complement strand
AAAAAAAAACTAGAACCTAAGTAGACACTTCTCTAAAGGGGACATACAGATGGCCAAAAGACATAAGAAAAATGCTCGAAGTCACTAATCATCAGAGATGCAAATTAAAATGACAATGAGGTATTTCACATCACACCTTCCAAAATGGCTACTATCAACAGATGACACATTCTGGTGAGGATGTGGAGAAAAGGCAACCCTAGTACATTACTGGTGGGCATGCAGACTGGTGCAGCCACTACGGAAAACAGTATGGAGTTTGAAAACAGTATGGAGTTTCCTCAACAGATTAAATATGGAACTGCCATTTGACCCAGGGATCCCATTTCTAGGAATGTATTTAAAGTGGGTTTCTTATAGACAGCACATAATGATTCTTGGTTTTAATGAACTCTTATCTCTCACTTATCATTGGTGTACTTAAACCATTCATATTTAAATTGGTTGATATCTTTGGATTACTATCTACCCTGTTTGTAATTGTTTTCTATTTGTTGACTTGCCCTTTTTTCTTTATTCACCTCTCTTTTTTCCCTCTTTTTCTGGTTTCATTTGAGCATTGCATATGATTCTATTTTATCCCATCTGTTAACATATCAATTGTCATCCTTTAAAAAATGTTTAGTGGTTGCCCTGGACTGCCTGCGAGTCTCGAGACTTTACATTTTAAGCTACATCCAGGGCAAGGGGGGAAAAGAGTCAAAGGAGCAAAGTGCAGCACAATCAAGATATGGAGATAAAGCAACTACATTTCTTCCTCTTGTTCCTACAAACCTTCTCTATGGAAATAGGTCTTCTTCCCTTGTCCTCTGTCACTTTTTACATCCCTAAAGAGTAAATAATATGTCCATCCAGGGAAATAATAAAAGCTCTGAAATTTAAAGATGTTTGGCCGCTTCTAGGCCTGACCTTCTGCATCTGAGAAGCCTGCAGTGGGACAAGGACTCAGCCAACTTTTCTCCCTGCCCGTGTGTCGTTTCTGACATCTCCATGGTTGGAGATGAAAAGACAGAAGTATGGAAACAGAAGGCTCTCTCTCTCTTGACTGGCACTGAATGTACATTGGCTTTTACATGTATATTTCAGTGTGCATTTACATGTACATGTCTAGGGCTGTAGAAGGGGTTTTGTGAATGTGATGGTTAATTTTATGTCTCAACTTGGCTAGGTCACTGTACCCAGATATTTGGTCAACTAGTCTGGATGTTGCTGTAAATGTAATTTTTGATGAGATCAACATTTAAGTCCACACACCCAAAGGGGCAAAGGGGCAAAGGGGCACCTTTTTTTCCCTAGATTCCAAATGAATATTTATTAAAATGAAAGTACATTACAAGTGGTTTAAGATGAGAAAACTTGAAGGTAGGATTGAGAACCAGAAATCAAGATAATGGGAGCTCCCAAAGGCAGATGGAATTCATTACAATTTTCCTCGTGATTCCATTTCATACATAGAAGCAGAAATTTCTCCATGAAAATTTTGTGCAATATTGAATGACTGAGGTTCATGGCTCCTTTGGAGTTTTTGTCCCTTCACAAAAATAAAACTTTTTAAAGATCATAGTAGGTACTTAAATACTTGTTGATTTGATGGGAGATTTCATTTGCTGGGAAAGAATTTAGTTCAAGCTCGTCTATAAAGTCCTTGAGAAATGAATGCACTATTCAAGGTGGATTATATCCCAATGTACACACCCTGACTTGATAGAGTGGCATTAGCTAGAGGTTTCCAAGTTTCCATTCTTTAAATCCGTAAAAGAAAGGAAACCCAGACTCTTCAGTTTAGCTTCTGCATTATCAATAAACTCCTTGGAGGCTCTCTGCAGTGGGAGCCGGGGTGGGCCCATTGGAATCCCAGACACCAGAGTCATGATGGCTTTGGTCTGTGACACTCCAAAACCTAGTTTGATCACAAAGTTGATAAATCTCTGAATACAAAACTGATCATTCAGGGCTGAAGAGAAGTCCTTCTGCTCATAAGCCTCCAACATCTGGTTTGTCTTTTTTCCCAGGTAGTTATAGGTACTGCCCACTGCTCCCGTTGCTCCCATCACCAGAGCACTCAGCAGTTGCTCATCCACCCCGAAAAGGAAAGCAAACTGTCGCTGGCGATTCTGATCAACACACTGTCCAAAGTCTAGGAGATCTGTGTTGCTAAATTTCAGCCATTGGAAGGTGGGGATCTTCTGAATCCCATCCAGCAGCTCCTCAGCACGAATCTTTATCCCTGTCAAGGCAGGGATGTGATAGTAATAGAATGGCAGTGCCGGGGCAGCAGCAGCCACCTCCTTTAGGAAAGCAGTGAGGTCATCGTTGTTCTGTGGCTTGAGAAAGAAAGGCGCCATAAGTGATGCCATCGGCCCCAATTTCTGCTGCATGTTTGGCCAGTTCTTGGGACTCCTTCAAGCTCAGGGCTCTTACATGAATTACCACTTGATCCAACTTGTTCCTCCCTTTTGTCACCCACTCCTCTGCGACCCAGCGGTGCTCTGAGATGCTCAGAGACAGGCCTTCTCCCGTGGTGCCATTCACAAAAATATTCTTCACTCCCTGTTTTTCCACAAGATAATCCACGTACTGACCAATGACTGAAAGGTTGATTTCTCCATGCTCGGTCATCGGCCGAGGTAGTTATAGGTACAAAGGGGAAAAGGGGCGAAATATCAAATCATTTAATGTTTCCAACAGCTCTGTATAATGGGTTCAATTATTACCCCTGTTGTATGGATA
>NW_005355949.1:0-798 GCF_000412655.1 Myotis brandtii | reverse complement strand
ATATTTAATAACATGCTATTCAGCTTCCAAGTGTTTTCGGATTGTTGAGTATTTTGGGTTGTTTTTATTGTAGTTTATTTCTAACATTATGCCATCGTGGTCTGAGAAGAAGCTTTTTATGATTTCAATCTTCTTGAATTTGTGGAGACTTTGCTTGTGACCCAATATGTGGTCTATTTTTGAATATGTCCCATGAGCACCTGAGAGGAATGTATATTCCATGGCTTTGGGGTGAAGTGTTCTGAAGATGTCAATTAAGTCCATCTGATCTAGTGAGTCATTTAGGATTGCTGTTTCTTTGCTGATTGTTTGTCTAGCGGGCTTATCCAGTGGTGTCAGTGGTGTATTAAAGTCCCCTACTATGATTGTATTGTTGTCGATCTCTCCTTTGATATCTTCCAGGAGTTTTTTTATGTATTTGGGTGCTCCTGCATTGGGTGCATATATGTTTACCAGGGTTATATCTTCTTGTTGTATTGATCCCTTTAGTATTATGAAGTGGCCTTCCTTATCTCTTGTTATGGCCTTCACTTTGAGGTCTATTTTGTCTGATATAAGTATTGCTACCCCAGCTTTCTTTTCCTTTCCATTTGCCTGAAAGATATTTTTCCATCCCTTCACTTTCAGTCTGTGTGAGTCCCTTCTAATGAGGTGGGTCTCTTGTAGACAGCAGATGTATGGGTCATGTTTTTTTATCCATTCAGCCACTCGATGTGTTTTGGTTGCAGCATTTAGTCCATTTATGTTTAATGTTATTATTAAAAGGTACGTTTTTGTAGCCATTTCTTTTTTTGTGTG
>NW_005355948.1:0-871 GCF_000412655.1 Myotis brandtii | reverse complement strand
GGGAGGGTTTACCCTGGTGATGGAGACACAAATCACACACAGAAGTTCCAAGGCAGAGTCTCCATAACCGAAGACACGTCCATGAGAACAGCCTACATGCAGCTCAGAAGCCTGAGAGCCTAGGACACGGCCCTGTATTATACTGCGCTAGAGACACAGTGAGGGGAAGCCAGATACAAACCCCCTGAGGGAGACAGCAGGGCTGGGCTGCATGGACCATCTGTGACCAGCAGGGGGCGCTCAGGACCAGCACAGGGCCCTGAGTAAGAGCAGTCCTAGAAGGTGGATCACTGAGTCACATAGGAGTTCCATTTTTAATTTTTGAATGAAACTCCATATTGTTTACCGTAATGGTTGCACCAGTCTGCATTGCTAATGAACCAAATAAAATGATGAACAAAAATAGACCCAGAGACATAGAAGCTTGAACAGACCATAGAACCTCAGAGGGAAGGCAGGGGAGTGTGGGTGGGAAGAGATCAACCAATGAACTTGTCTGCATATATGCCTAACCCGTGGACACAGACAATGGGGTGGAGAGGGCATGGGCGGAAAGGAAGGCCTATATACTACTTTTAACAATAAAGATTTTAAAAAGACAGAGAGAGAAAGTAAATCTTGTTATCTATCCTGGCAACCAGTTCCTGCCTTGCTCTCTTCCACCTCCATGTCATCCCTCACCTTCCCTCCTTAACTTCAAATGCATAAACCCAGCTGCAAACGGTTATTCTCTGGAGCATTTGAGGTCTTTCTCCCCAACAGTTGTCATCAGTTTGGCTCCAATAAAATCTTATAAAAACATTCTTGCCATGTTTGGACAGTTCTTACATCACGTGTTGTCTTTTCTTCATTTACCACATACGTTCATACA
>NW_005355947.1:0-689 GCF_000412655.1 Myotis brandtii | reverse complement strand
AAAGGCTCCTGTGAAGTTCTGGAACTCTGAATATCACCAAGCAAGGAAAGCCTCAGCAGAAATATGACACAAATATGGCAAGCACCACATGGAATCAAAGCAAGATCATCAGCTCCTTCTTCTGTTAACAGTGTTCAGCAGGGCTTGTCTGCTGGTGACATGGGCAAGCTGTGCAGAAGGTTGATTATTTCTTATTCCAAGTAAAATTCAGTAGCAGGGGTTCTAGGACAACTTAAGCATGTATGTGCACCTCATAACACATGTGCAGGTCCATGTAGGAGAATACTGCACAGGGAGCAGTACAGAGGGACAGATGATGCAAAAAGGTGACAAACATGAAGTTAAACAAAAGCCATGAAGTCACAGATGAAATAATCAGTCATCAAAATGTCAACAATGGTAACGAAAATGTAGAAATAAGGTGGTGACCAACGCACCGGCACCTAAATATGGTTGGACACAAGCGGGTTCCTGGTGTGATCTGAAAAAAGCCCTCATGTGATACCTTCCCCCAGATTCCACTCAGTAGAATCAGGCCTCATCAGAGACCATCTTCCCAGTTCACCCTGAGAGAGAACACAGGCTTCTCCATGCACCTTCTACTCTCTAAATACATACAAATTAATTATTCAAAGAATTAATGAAATACAAAGGAGGTGAGCAGTCAGCACTAACCCAGAGCAATTCGG
>NW_005355946.1:0-742 GCF_000412655.1 Myotis brandtii | reverse complement strand
GAGGCAAACTAGCTAGGGCTGCCCTAAGGGTTTTAAGAGATAGAGATTCTACGGAAGATCCCACTGGGAAGATCTTAATGGAATATTCAGAGCTTTCCAGGTGTGTCCTTTCAGGCTCATGGTCTCCACTGATTGATTGGTCGGGCCAGGGCAGGAGGTCATTATTCAATGCAGCTGGTCCTGAGGTCAGCAGTGGTGTCACTTTTCCAGTTTTGCTGCTTTTCTGGGCCTAGACCTAAAATACAACCGAGGCCTAGATGTTATCTCTAGGGAGGAAAGGTCAGAGGGTCCAAACCGCATGACCAGCAATTTGTTAGGGAAGGAAAGGTCACCCTGCGGGTGAGGTCCCACTCTTCAGTTGTCCTTTGCTAGGGATCCAGGACCATCTGCCCTGGTGACCTTTGTACCTGGCCCTTTGTCCTTGCTCTGCTAATGTCTGTCTAACTCAGGGGTGGGCAAACTTTTTGACTCGAGGGCCACAATGGGTTCTTAAACTGGACCGGAGGGCCGGAACAAAAGCATGGATGGAGTGTTTGTGTGAACTAATATAAATTCAAAGTAAACATCATTACATAAAAGGGTACGGTGGTCTTTTTTTTTTTTAGTTTTATTCATTTCAAATGGGCCGGATCCGGCCCGCAGGCCGTAGTTTGCCCACGGCTGGCTAACTGCATACCACAGTTCCTTCAAATGAGAGGGTGTGTGGACATGCCTTATGACACTTTCAGACGTGAATGTGGGT
>NW_005355945.1:13576-14517 GCF_000412655.1 Myotis brandtii | reverse complement strand
CTGGCCATAGGTATCAGACAAGAAGAAGAAATAAAAGACATCTAGGTTAGAAAGTATGAAGTAAAACGTTCATTATTCACAGATGACATGATACTCTACATATAAAAACCAAAATACTCTATCAAAAAACTACTAGATTTTATAAATGAATTTGGAAACGTGGTGTACAAAATTAACACCCAGAAATCCATTGCATTTTTATACACCAATAGTGAATGCTCAGAAAGATAAACTAAAACAGCAATTCCATTTACCATTATAACAAAAAAATTAAGATACTGAGGAATAAACTTAATCAGGGAGGTAAAAACCTGTACTCTGAAAACTACAGGACATGAAAAAAAGTGATAAGAGAAAGGTATAAACAAGTGGAAGAATATACCATGTTCATGGATTGGTAGGATCAAAATCATTAAAATGTCCATATTATCCAAAACAATCTATAGATTCAATGCAATACCCATTAAAATATCAACATGTTTCAAAATTCTAGAACAAACACTCCAAAAATTAAGAGGAACCAAAAAAAAAAACACACACACACACACACACAAAACAAAACAAAAACCCTGAATAGCTGCAGCAATCTTGAGAAAGAAGAACAAAGTTGGAGGAATCGCAATACCAGATATCAAGTTACATTACAAAGCCACTGTAATCCCAGAAATCAACCCAAGCCACTCTGCTCAATTAATATTTGACAAAGGAGGCAAGAGCATACATTGGAGCAGAGACAATCTCTTCAATAAATGGTGCTGGGAAAATTGGACAGTTACATACAAAAAATGAAACTATACCACCAACATACACCATACACAAGAATAAACTCAAAATGGATAAAAGACTTAAATGTAAGACATGAAACCATAAAAGTCCTAGAAGAAGCCATAGGCACCAAAATCTCAGACATCTCTCATAGCAATATGTTTACCGATACATCT
>NW_005355945.1:8640-10007 GCF_000412655.1 Myotis brandtii | reverse complement strand
ATCTCCAAAATTATAGGGAACTCATACAACTTAACAAAAGGAAGACAAACAATCCAATTAAAAAATTGGCAAAGGACCTAAATAGACACTGCTCCAAAGGGGACATACAAAAGGCCAAGGGACATATGAAAAAATGCTCAAAGTCATTAATCATCTGAGAGATGCAGATCAAAACAACAATGAGGTTTCACCTCACACCTGTCAGAACGGCTACCATCAACAAATCAAGAAATGACAAGTGCTGGTGAGGATGCGGAGCAGAGAATCCATCCTAGTGCACTGCTAGTGGGAATGCAGACTGGCGCAGTCACTATGGGAAACAGTATGGAGTTTCCTAAAAAAAAAAAAAATGGAATTCCCATTTGACCCAGTGAACCCACTTCTAGGAATATAATCTAAGAAACCTGAAACACTCATCAGAAAAAATATATGCACCACTACATTCATAGCAGCGTCATTTACAATAGCTAAGTTCTGGAAACAGCCCAAGTGCCCATCAGCAGATTAATGGGAAAAAAATTTTGGTACATACCATTTGCAACAGCATGGAGGGACCTGGAGACTATAATGCTGAGCAAAATAAGCCAGTCAGAGAAAGATATGTATCACTCATATGTGGAATCTAATGAACCAAATAAACTCATGAACGAAAATAGACCCAGAGACAGCATGAACAGACTGTTGAACCTCAGAGGGAAGGCAGGGTGGGAAGAGATCTACCAATGAACTTGTATGCATATATGCATCACCCTTGGACACAGACAATGCGGTGGTGAGGGCCTGGGGTGGGGCAGAGGGAGGGGAGTGGCTGAAAGAGGTTAATGGGGGGAAAGGAGGACCTGTGTAATACTTTCAACAATAAAGAATTTTTTAAAAAGTGGGATACAGAGTTTGATGACTTGATAAGGTGGCTCCCACTAGATTTATACATTATTAAAAAATACTTTGAATTTGTTAATATTCTGTTCCCCAATTAATTTGCACTTAATGCTATAGACCCAATGATAATTCTTGCCTGAATAAATTATGATATCAATGATTTTAAAAAGTGATTTTATAATATTATCATTAATTACACATTTTTTCACCCAACAGTCTTCTGAAAAAGTTTTTCCTTTTCCCTCTCCTCTCTTTTTTTGTGTGGGTTGGTTCTCTTTTTTTTGTTCAATGTGCTAAAATCCATTGTAAGCAGGTTGTTTTGAGGTTTAAATTCCTCGAGGTTGGACAGTAGTTTCCCTCCATGCCTCCACCAGTCTCTATGCACTTCCTTGCTTTCTGGTACATTAACTCACCTGTACCTTCTCTCACCCAAAGCTGTATCAGTTCTTTCTCCAAAGAGGCCAGTTCCTTTTACTGCGAAATGAATT
>NW_005355945.1:6803-7834 GCF_000412655.1 Myotis brandtii | reverse complement strand
TTTTGTGTTGGTGGCTTTATTATTATAAAATGAAACATTTTTTAGGTGCCCTGTTTGAGATGGCTACAAAGAAGAAGCAAAGAAAAACAGACAAAAAAAACAGTGAATTTAAAGTTGAATTTAAAGTTGAATGTACCTACCTATATAGTTTAAGTTTAAAAAATTTGGCTCTCAAAAATTTCAATACTGCCTTCTTCTTCTTCTTTTTTTTTTAACTTCCTGACTTTGAATTATATTAGAGGAACTGAAATCAATGGACATCTGAGTTTTTCTGGGTATTCCCAGGTTTTATTTTAAATTCATATGTTAATGTTAAAGGTCAATGTCTGTCGTGTATGTATTTCCCTTCTAAAAAGTAAAGACATCCAAAGGAGGAAAAGTGTATAATTGTAGTTGAATGTGAACACAATTTTATTGTTTATTATTTACATTTTTTTCTTATGGATAGAGCTATTCTCAGTTGTAAATATGAATCTCTCTCTCCTCTCTCTCTCTCTCTCTCCTCCCCCCCTTCCACTCTCTGAAAAGCAATGGGAAAAAAATATCCTCTGGTGAGGATTAACAACAAAAAATGTTTATGTTTATGTTTACTCCACACCCACCCTATTTCAAAAAGCATCGAGGTGCCTTAAAATGTACAAACAAGAGATTGTAAACACGTTCTTACACATGCAAAGCACACTACAGGCCAAAGAGTGACATAGAAGCCGACACAGGTTGTTCCCTGGTGTTCATGCCCAGAGCCCTTCATCCCACTGCAGGTCAAACGTCATCCCAACTGGCTCAGAACCGTCCTGGACAGGGAGGCCGGGCTCCTTAGCCCCGTGTCACAGGCAGGACACTCACCGGAGCTTAAAGACCTTCCCAAGTACAGAGAGGCGGCAGGTCTAAACGTCCACCTTCAGCCGGGTCTCTGATGCCAGGACCTCAGCGGGGCGACCCTGGGAAGTAGGGGCGGCTCAGGAACTCTGTTCTGACCTGAGGCCAGCCCCCATGCTGTTGGGGCTCCCGGCGCCCCTGCCAGCGCCGAG
>NW_005355945.1:4109-6425 GCF_000412655.1 Myotis brandtii | reverse complement strand
CCTGCGATGCTCCCTCTGCACCTGCTGCCAGTCCCGCCAGCCTCCCGGCCTCAGGGGGCAGGGGCGGGGAGGGGGCCGCTGAGCAGGCTTTCCCAGCGCAGGTGTCATAGGAAACAGAGAAACCGGCTTGCAGGGAGGGGTCGGGCGCTGCAGGGGGTCAGAATGGCAGCCAGCCATTTCCTGGCTGAGGGGCGCCCTGCTCTTCTGGTCCCTGCCTCCCTCTCCTCCCTCTGCCCGGCAGGAGGGGCTGAGCCTGAGGAGGGGTGTGTTCCGTTCCCCGTGTGTGTGTGTGTGTGTGTGTGTGTGTGTGTGTGTGTGTGTGTGTGTGTTTTAAGGCAAATCATGAACCAAAGGCCATAATTATAAGGAATGATACTTTGGTCTCAATAAAATAAAAACCCGTCTAATGACAGGGGTGTCTATGCCCTGAGTGGATTGGGCGCGTGGGGGGAGCACTCCCACAGCAGCCCCCAGACAGGCTGGTGCCCAGTGGTGCCCGCCTGCCAGGGGCTCGGTGCGGGCTCCTCAACTCCACTGGCTGGTAGATGCTTGGCTGCTGCTCCCAGCGCCTCCGATGCGGGAGGCCCCTTTCGGTGCCGGCCCCTTATACTCCTGGCTGCCCCGCCCAATAGTGGGGCGCCTGTCGCCATATGAGTGGCCAGTCGCAATGACGGGTGCCTGTGGCGGTGCTGCCTGGTCTGGGGGCTGCCTGTGGGCATGGCAGCTGCCTCTGGCGGTGGTGGTGCCCAGCCAGAAGTCGCTCTGGACTTTTAGTTCACTTTCCCTCCAGCCTGAATGAACATCAGCAGGGCAGCCCCCCTGGGAACATGGTCTCCTCCTGCCCCTTCCCCTCTCTGCTCCTCCTGGGCTTGGGTGGTAAATGCTTTCGGCCTTTGGGGAGACGCTGTCTCATAGAGATCGCTTTTGGGAGGAGGGGGGCAGCCTTTTTGCGTCTCATCTGTGCTGTAGTTTAGACAGTTGCTATTTCCGTGTCTCCCAGTCCACAAATCTCTTGTTTCCACAACAGGTAACTTACTGTTGAGCCCATCAACAGGCATAAGGTTTTGGATTTTATAATTTTTACACATATTCTTCCATTTCTTTCATTTTTGTTTATTTTTATGTTTGTTATAAACACCTGAATATACTTTTTAAATGCTGGGGTGGTTTATCATCAACCCTGTCATTTCTGTGTTGGTTTCTACTGTTTTCTCTTGAAGATCAGTCACACATTTGCTTCTTCGAATCTTGTATTTTGCTTGGGTGCTGGACGCCACGCTGCTCATCTTGCGGCAGCCATATGCTGATAGGTTTCAGTAGATCTAGTGCTTCGTTTGGCAAATTTCAGACAGACTTGGTCCGTCCGAGGCTTGCTTTTAAAATAAGTCCAGGTGCATCGAGAACAGCCATGACCGGCTCTGAGTTCTCTACAGGGTGACACGTCTTCGTGAGTCTCTGCGCCCTGGCAGCCAGCAAGGAGGGCTTCCCGCGCCGGGCGAGCTGCAGCCTCACAGGAGAGGCTTGGTCCTCAGTTGTGTCAGTCCAGGCCTCCTGGGATCTCATCCATGTACGTGCAGCTTGATGTTCAACCAGAGAATCAAGAAGAATCTTCATGACATTTCGGAGACTCTTTTTCTGCTTAAAACCCTCCTCTCTGGTACTTACCCCTGCAAACTCCAGCCATCTCGCCATTACCACTCCTACTCCCTGCCTCCTTGTTGTTGTTTTTTTTTAAAAACTGATTTTAGAGAGAGAGGAAGGGAGAGAGAAACATCGATAGAGAGAAACACCAATGCGCTGCCTCCCGCATGCCCATACCGGGAACCACGCCTGAAACCTGCACGTGCCCTGACCAGGAATGGGACTGGGGCCTCCTAATGCGCAAGATGAGGCCAGGCTCCTCCAGGAAAGCTGTGCTCCTGGCCACAGCATGAGTCTGCTTCTGCCCATGCCCCTTCCTAAGGCCTCACCTGACAAGAGCTTCCTGGCAGCTCCGAGTGGAGCCCAGACCCTTGCAGGGCAGGGCCTGAGCCCGACAGCGCAGAGCCGGCTTCTGGCCCCACCACCTCCAGAGAAATGGAGACTCGGTCTCCCCTGTCAGATGAGGATGATGCTCCCTCTGGGTGGCTGGGAGGACTCAGTGAGGTGGTGCCTTTGGCAGTGGCCCCGCATGCGATCAGCACTCTCCCCCCTCCCTTCTTAGTCCTGTCCTTCCTTCGAGGCTGATAGATCCAGAGATTAGCAAATAGTCTCCTTTCAGCAGAATGCGCTCTCCTATTGGGGTCCGAATGGCCAGTCCCCCTAGGTACCAGCTCC
>NW_005355945.1:0-2937 GCF_000412655.1 Myotis brandtii | reverse complement strand
CCCCCTTCTCCACCTGCCAAGAACCAGCACCACCGCAGCCTGCTCCCCAGTCCTGCTGTTTTAAGCCACGGCTTTGGTGTGGGTTGTTACTCAGTAGCAGGTAACTGGAACTGTAGCTTCAGTAGTTAAGGAAGCAATAAGAAATATTTTACTGGCTGCCACATTACCTGATTATATTGTGCATATTAGCTCATCTGAAGAGAGATGGCAAAATATCATAATCATGAATGCCTTGGATTGATGATTTACCATATGTTGAGTAACCATAAATTATGATATTATCTTTAAACTAGAACAAAGTGATACTTATCTAATAAACCTTTTGAAATTTTTGTAAAACTCAACATTGCTACAAATATAATCTCAGTAGACACACTACCTTTTATAGTATAAGAAGAGTAATTGCCATCAGCTGTAATACCCTCAAATGAGGTCTGAAACAGATAGAGAAGCCATAAAAAGAAGTAAAGCAAGAAAAAAAATGTATAGTGATAATTTTACATAGACAATAAGGAAACCTTAGTTGTAAAAATATAATCTATACTAATAAAAGGGTAATATGCTAATTAGACCAGGTGGATGGGACATCTTCCAGTTGTCCTTCCTTCCTTCCAGACAAAGCCACAGGTGGCAGGGGCCGGGGCAGAAGGAGTTAGGGGCAATCAGGCTGGCAGGGGAGGGCAGTTAGGGGCGATCAGGCAGGCAGGCAGGTGAGCAGTTAGGAGCCGTAGTCCCGGATTGCAAGAGGGATGTCCAACGCAGGAATCGGGCCTAAACCAGCAGTCGGGCATCCCCCAAGGGGTCCCGGATTGGAGTGGGTGAAGACCGGGCTGAGGGACCCCCACCCCCATGCATGAATTTTGTGCACTGGGCCTCTAGTGAAATAATAAAACTGTTGGTCAGTCACAATGTCAAAACTATCATCTGCATCCAAAAATCAATAAATGCTCTTAACTTTTCTTTTCTTTCTTTTTCTTTCTTTTTGTTTTTTCTCTTAACTTGGACAATTCTTTTAGTGAGATTCTATGACTGTGTGGGATTTGTTCATATACTCCTTTGCTTATTGATTTGGCAAAAAGTTATTAATCACTTATTACTGTGCCAGACATTGTGTTAGGTGCTGGTGAATAGGGTGTGGTTTTTGTCCACACAGTCAAGATTGGTGGGTAATTGAAATGTGGACACACTGTTACCAAAGAGTGTGACTGATGACAGGACAGGACACTATAGTAATATGATTTTGTTGATTCTTCTTAAAAGTTTCTTTAGCTCAATAGATTCCAGGCTGTGACTGTTAAAACATTGCTGTTTATTTTCTAAATCAAGCATGTCAAACTCGCGGCCCACAACGAGTATTTTTGCAGCCCAGCCAATATAACGGTATGTAAGAAACATTTTAATAAAAATTTCATCATGTAATTTTTACAATATCCTGTTATACATGATTAATAACGAGCTACAACGTTCGCTAATGACTGATTATTAGAATCGTGTTGCATTCATATCCCTTATGTGCCTTACACGCATGCGCACCATTTCTCTCCACTAATACTAGCAGTGAATATTTTAGCAGCCGATGGCCACATCATTAGTCTTGGACTGGCTTATTTGGTGTGCAGAACAGAAAATATTTTGCTTTTGGAGAACAAGAAAAGTAGGTTTATTTGTGTGATGCTTATTAATTTGTGCAGTTATTCAGCGTCTGGTAAGTTAATGTTCAAGACAAAATATTAATTTTTATTAAAATGTTCTGTTATTTTATGTTAACGTGGACTCATTTATTTCAGCCCTTTGTATTCAGCATGTCTCTATCAGAATAAACCTATGTTTCTATGGAAATTGAAGCTTTTGTTTGTTTGTGGCCACATAAACTTACACCTTGTTTATTTGGCCCGTGTTAGCCTTTGAGTGTGACATGCTTGGTCTAAATAGTTCACTTTTGCTGGGCCTGCTCGGCCTTGATCCCTGTCACTCCCTGTGCCATTGGCCTTGCACCACATCAGAGGAGGACTCTTATGTTACACTGTGTCCTATGCTGCTGACCCACAAAAGAGGACACATGAGAAACACCATGCATTGCTTTTCCTTTAGGGCTTCAAGCTGATGCCTACGTGCCCTCTTTGAAAGAAAGAGTATCTTCAGAGAGCAACATGAAGACCCTTCTTCTTTTTAAAAAAAAATATATTTTTATTGATTTCAGAGAGGAAGGAAGAGGGAGAGAGATAGAAACATCAATGATGAGAGAAAAACATTGATCAGCTGCCTTCTGCACGTCCCCTACTGGGGACCAAACCCACAACCTGGGCATGTGCCCATGACTGGAATCGAACCCGGGACCCTTCAGTCCTCAGGCCGACACTTTATCCACTGAGCCAAACCAGCTAGGGCTGAAGATGCTTCTCAACAACACAGAAGTAATTTCGATTGTCTACAGTCTGCTTTTCCTCACGCGGCTTTAGATCTATGGCTGGGACTTCGACCTGCCTTATTCACATTGTAGACCCATAATACATGTTTGCTGAATGATTCGCTGAAGAAAAATGACCATTCCAGATCATTACTATGTTCCAATTGTGTGTTTTTTAAAAATCTGGGCATGTTCAAAACTTTGATTTTTTTCAAAATATATTTTTATTGATTTGAGAGAGTGGAAGGGAGAGGGAGAGAGAGATAGAAACACATGATGAGAGAGTCCCCTGACTATAGAATCGAGCTGTGACCCCCTGGTTCATGAGTTGATGCTCAAACACTGAGCAACACTGGCCTGGCCAAATCTTTGATTTTTAAACCACTTTAGCAAACTACCAAAAAAGAAAAACAAAGAAAATAAAAAAATACAGAAAGCAGGACAAGCATGGTGTCCAGCTGTTTTTGTGTTTTTACTCTTTTACATGTGAAAGATATATTTTTTTAATTCTTTATTAGTTAAGGTATTAC
>NW_005355944.1:0-829 GCF_000412655.1 Myotis brandtii | reverse complement strand
GGTGAATAACAAATATGAGAGGTTATTCCTAATTTCTTGCCTAACCTATTTCTAATATAACCAATGATGCTGTGTCCACAAGTAGTGAAGTCCAACCTCACCTCCAAAAATAACTAGCATTATTTAAAAATGATTAGGCCTTCGATTATTTTCAATATCAATTCTTCCTTAATTTTTGCATTGGGTACTTTCAAGGGGGGAGTTTGGAAGGGAGAGAGGAAGAATATAGGGAGAGAAGTGAGGCAGTTTCATGGGGCCAGTCATTGAGTTGGAATTCTTCACCTAACTATGGCTTGTTCAGATAAAAGTAGAAAGACATTCTTTCCACAAGGATCATGAATCTCTAAAAATACAGAAAACTTTCATGGTGTCAGTGCAGTGAGTTCACTTAGAAATGAATTCCTTGGCTTAGAAGATGGCTGCCGACGGGAAGGCAGACTGAAAGATAGTGTGTGAGTGAGAGAACAAAAGGAGAGTGTGTGGACGTACGGAGAGTGTAAAGTTGTGGGTGAGCGATAGCTATACTCCAGGGTACTATTGGAGACTGTCGGACTGGGATTCCCAGGCAGCCTCCACTGCTGCTGAAATCTCTCCGGGAGCGGCTGGCTCTGCCGTGGAGACCACACCATCTTGAAGGGGAGAGTGGCTATTATTGGAAGCATATACATCCTGGGACCCTGCAACCACAACACCCAGGGACCAGCTACGAATCCAGGAACACCGGATCTCAAGCAGCGCAAATACGTGGACTTGGACGAGCCCTGCTCCTCCTCTTGGAAAGGTCAGATTTCGCCTAGGACAGGGGTGGACAAACTTTTTGTGAGTGCAT
>NW_005355943.1:0-613 GCF_000412655.1 Myotis brandtii | reverse complement strand
TTAGTGTTATAAGAATAATAAAATTGCAATTAACATAGGGGGGTACATCTATTCTTTCAAATTAGTTTCAGGTATCTTTTATATATTCCCAGATGTAAAATCGGTGAGTCAAAATTTGGTTCCATTTTTAATTTGGAGGGAAATATTGTTTTCCACAGTGGCTTCGCCAATCTGCATCCCCACCGACAGTGCACAAGGGCTCCCTTTTCTCTACATCCTCACCAGCACTTGTTGTTTGTTGATTAATTGATGATAGCCATTTAGACAGGTAAGAGGTGATAACTCATTGTAGTTATAATTTGCATCTCTCTGGTGATCAGTGACTTTGAACATCTCTTTATATGTCTATTGGTCATCTGTGTTAGAATTTCTCTATTCTGAGAACAGCCCAAATGCCCATAAGTAGATGAGTGGGCAAAAAAGTTGTGGCACATTTACACAATGGAATACTACTTGGCTGTAAAAAAACAAAGGGAATTTACCTTTTTCGACAGCATGGATGGACCTAGAGAATATGCTAAGTGAAATAAGCTAGTCAGAGGTATTTATCTCACTTATATGTGAAATCTAATAAAAAAAATAATTTTAAAAACAAAATAGAAATAAGCATAAA
>NW_005355942.1:0-777 GCF_000412655.1 Myotis brandtii | reverse complement strand
ACCTTCCCTCCTGAACTTCAAATGCACAAATGCAGCTTCAAATGGTTATTCTCTAGAGCATTTGAGGTCTTGCTCCCCAAGAGTTCTCGTTAGATTGGCCCCAATAAAATCTTATAAAACATTCCCTACATGTTTGGACATTTCTTACCTCAACATCTTGTCTTTTCTTCATTTACAACATACGTTCATACACGTTATTCCCCATGTGGAGAGGGAAGTGCACACAATTATTAAAAACCTGCTACCTGGACGGGATGAGTTCAAATGGGTTCACAGGTGTTGGAGTTGAGACAAGTTTGCTGTTGGTTGTCAGGAACGTAAGTGTCCCATCTTTTTCCAGCCCGGCAGGCATGACTGGGAGGATGAGCATTGACCTATGAACCAGGAGGTTGCGGTTTGATTCCTTGGTCAGGACACATGCCCGGGTTGCAGACTTGATCCCCATGTGTTGGGGGCAGGAGGCAGCCAATCCATGATTCTCATCATTGATGTTTCCATCGCTCTACTTGCCTCCTCTCTGGCATGAAGGAAAGTGTATAAAAAAGGAGAAGGAAAGAAAGGAGGCTTCCCCAGCTGTTCCGTCTCCCCCTGTGACACTCTGGCAGGTTCCCCTGCTGGTTTAATCGGCATAAAATCCACAACATAAATGAACCACTTTGACGACGTTGACATGACAACATCTAAGCCTGTGGAGGATATATTTTCTTTGTGCGGGGAGACAATTCACAGCATTTTATTCCTTAATCCGTTTCATTCCATAATGCACCATCTTGTTCC
>NW_005355941.1:165527-165924 GCF_000412655.1 Myotis brandtii | reverse complement strand
TTGGTCTCTAATTGCCCCATGTTTTACTCCTAATGAATACAAATTCCCCAAAACTTACTATTACTTGATTGATTGATTGATTGATTGATTGACTCGGCCGACTGTGACTCCGGGGTCCTCACGAAGCCCACCTTCAGTCCCTGTTCGGGCGCCAATTGTGGAGGCCCGCTCCCAAGGGGTCCCGCAGGGTAGAGGTGGCGTGGGATGAAAGCTCCAGAGACCGGGGTTAGGAGGACTGGCACAAGGCACCAGCAACTTTATTTTTTACACACACTGTTTTATACTAAGCTGTGGCTGGTCATGCTTCCTAGATCACTGCTAGGGCTTGGCCTATCATGGGGAAGTAGCAGATCATTACAAGCTGGGCAAGACTGGGCAAGCTTTGTCTAGTTCCATC
>NW_005355941.1:164334-165511 GCF_000412655.1 Myotis brandtii | reverse complement strand
GTCTGCTTGCCTAGATCACAAGAACTGGGGTGCAAGCCAAGTTCATGTCCTTTACATGACTTGGAGTGGGGTCAGGCCTTTCCTGGACCCCCATGGCCTCTTACACCCTGGATCGAGGAGCTACTCAGACTCTGTCAGTCATGAAGCTTCCGAGGTAGAAGGCTACAGCTTTCTTCACTCATGAAAGAGCAAACTTTCTGTTCTGTGTTTAAGTTACTACCATTAAATCAACTCACTTCCTGGGAGCAGTATCCTGGGACTCGGAGGAATCCACGACTGTTTCCTCCTCTTCTTTTTCTGTTGGTTAGAAATTTCCTTCTTCTCTGTAAATAGAGGAGAAAGAAGAGAAATCTGGTTTTTATTTTTAAAAAAAATATATTTCATTGATTTTTTTACAGAGAGGAAGAGAGAATAGAGAGTTAGAAACATCGATCAGCTGCCTCCTGCACCCCTACTGGGGGGGATGTGCCCGCAACCAAGGTACATGCCCTTGACCGGAATCGAACCTGGGACCCTTAAGTCTGCAGGCTGACGCTCTATCCCCTGAGCCAAACCGGTTAGGGCACAACTATGGAATTTTTAATAGTAATCATGAAAGAAATATATTTAAATGTTTGAAGTGGACAAAGTATATTACAGACTAGTATATAAAATATAATTCTATAATTCCATTTTGAAAAACATATATTCGCATGTAGTGGTTGAGAATGTTGGCCAAGTTAAGCCTCAGTTTCTTGCACTAGGAAGTTGTCTTTTGCAGTTACTAAGAATAAATGAGTCAATCTAAACAAAACACTTGGAACAATACTTGATTTGTAAACATATGATAATTGTTAGCTGTTACATACTCAACACTACATAATAGGATTACAAGTGATTTTTGTTTGCTGCTTCATACTTTTTATGTATTCTACATTTTCTTTGATGAACATGTTTTACTATTATCAGAAAATAAGTGTGATTTCAATGCTTACTTCCAGCAAAACTAAGGAAATTAACACCAAGTAAATCATAATACTAACTTTTAGTAAACTTTATTATAAAAGAAAAAATAGTACTATTTTATGACTTTTTTCACCCACAAGAACATGAGTGGCAACCAGTGACTTGTTTATAAAAATATTTTAAGACTCACATAAGACAGTATCTTATCTTCTGAAGATTAATGGGGAGAGGT
>NW_005355941.1:159196-163168 GCF_000412655.1 Myotis brandtii | reverse complement strand
GGGACTCGGCTGCAACCGCCGCTGCTGGAGCCAACCCGGGCGGCACCGAACACCGTTTCCGGTTCCCACTTCCGGCGCGGTGTCCAATCGGCAGCCCGCCCAAGGCTTTCCGTTTTCGGCAGTAACGGTCGGACCCGGACCGGAGCCTAAGTCGATGAAGCGTGGTCCATGTGGGCAGGCGGGTCCCCGCAGTCGGCCCGCCGCAATCTGGTTTTTAAAATAAAACAGGTAAATTGACTCATTGGACCAGCCTGGGACCTGGCCCAGAAGGGCTGGTATTTTCCTGGGACTCAGACATCACGGTGCTCATGGCCTTGTGATCGCCGAGTCGGGAACATGGGGATGAAAGCACGTGACGTGGGTCCGGGAACCCTAACACGTGGAGGAGACCTGCTGAAGCACCGAGGATCAGGCTGAACGTCGTCTCAGGAGAGCAAGCCCCGAGCCATTGAAACTCAGGGTCGGAAACCCGTGGGCCCTGACAGCTCAGACCCTGGTTTCCTTGCTGGAAAACGAGTCCCCTGGATCGAGGAGCTACTCAGACTCTGTCAGTCATGAAGCTACCGAGGTAGATGGCTACAGCTTTCCTCACTCATGAGAGAGCAAGCTTTCTGCTCTACGTTACTACCATTAAATCAACTCACTTCCTGGGAGCAGTATCCTGGGACTCGCAGGAATCCACGACTGTTTCCTCCTCTTCTTCTATTATTGTTGGTAAGAAATACCCTTTTCCTCTGTAAATAGAGGAGAAAGAAAAGCAATCTGGTTTTTAAATAAAACACGTAAATTGACTCAGCCCAGCCTGGGACCTGGCCCAGAAGGGCCAGCATTTTCCTGGGATTCAGACATCACGGTGCTCATGGCCTTGTGATTGCCGAGTCGGGAACATGGGGATGAAAGCACGTGACGTGGGTCCGGGAACCCTAACACGTGGAGGAGACCTGCTGAAGCACCAAGGATCAGGCTGAACGTCTTCTCCCGAGAGCAAGCCCTGAGCCATTGAAACTCAGGGTCGGAAACCCGTGGGCCTTGACAGCTCAGACCCTGGTTTCCTTGCTGGAAAACGAGTCCCCTGGATCGAGGAGCTACTCAGACTCTGTCAGTCATGAAGCTACCGAGGTAGATGGCTACAGCTTTCCTCACTCATGAGAGAGCAAGCTTTCTGCTCTAAGTTACTACCATTAAATCAACTCACTTCCTGGGAGCAGTATCCTGGGACTCGCAGGAATCCACGACTGTTTCCTCCTCTTCTTCTATTATTGTTGGTAAGAAATACCCTTTTCCTCTGTAAATAGAGGAGAAAGAAAAGCAATCTGGTTTTTAAATAAAACACGTAAATTGACTCAGCCCAGCCTGGGACCTGGCCCAGAAGGGCCAGCATTTTCCTGGGATTCAGGCACAAACTCACGGAGGGCAGGCACCACAACCCTCCCAGGACCGGGGAAGACTCCGCTCGGAGCAGGCTCAGCAAGCCTGCCATCTCCCTGGCCTCCTGCAGAACTGTCTAATGCAAAACCATCATCAGATCACCCCCTGGATACCAGGACCCGAATCTTCTAGTTGGCACCTGTCCAACCTCTGCTGGTAATTTTTACCCGCTGCGTTACAGAGAGCCAACTTCAGGCCACAGTCATTTCTACCCCAAAACTACAGTGTGGCTTCCCACGTGAACCATCCTGGGTAGGTGCAACCACCTGTAGACGAGCAGAAGAATCCAAGAGAACAGTAAAGCAGCCCCATTACCCAGGGAGCTGGGACAGTGCCTCCGGGGTCACTGTGGCCATGTCCCTCTGTCCCACATGGCCAGCCATTCCTGACCACAAGGAAGGACAGTCCCGCAGCACAGCACCGAGGGGGGAAGACCACCTTCGACCCACAAGATGCATCTCAGGTTACTTGACTTCCAACCACAAGGCTCCCAACACCAAGGCTCTTCCTCCCGCCCTCCTTTCTGGCAGCTCCTGGGCCTGTACACCAGCTTCCCATAAACACTCACTTCCCAGTGAACCCAACTCCATAGCTGGGCATGGACGCCTTCCACAGCTGAGCGCTGGATGCTGCAGCCTTCCCTCCTGCCACTGCCTGCACCTTCCCTGCATCCAGACCACCCGTGCTCCACCGTCACTTCCCCCCACCGGCCAGCCCTGTCCCCATCCGGGTCAGCAGCAGCACCCCAACTCCCACCACCACGCTTCCTTCTAGGCCTCTATGAAGCTCCTCAACGTCTGTCTGCTGTGCACACAGCTCTGCTCACATCCCATCACGCCTACTAGTTCCTGGCCACCAGGTCACTGGTTCTGTGCACCTCACAGGGTCTACGCCAAAGCCAGGAATGTGTCATGTCGGCAGAGGGAGGACAACCATGGTGCACCAACGACCCTCTCTCCAGCCTGTTAAGGGAAAACACACAGAAAGGGCTCGGCCCGCAATCTGAATTCCTTCCCTAGGCACCACTCTACCGCCATCATATTTTTAAAACTGAACTGAATTCCAAGAGCAGATTAAGAACCATTTGGCAGTGGGCAGTATCTTTGAAAAGCCAACCACCCCTACTTGCAGAAATCTAGAACCGTTCCAGGAAAACGAGAGGAGGATGTGCTGGGAAGATGGTATGAGCCCTTGCCCTTGGGACACCAGTGCGCCAGGGGGCTCTCTGCCCAGAATGTCGAGGCCCAGGCGCGGGGCTGGAAGCCAGGGCCCCTTTGTGGACAGGGCAGCCCACACCCCTTACATGTGCCAAGCTTTGTCCACATTCTTTTTTAGAAGCCGCCTGTTCCTCTTGGCCAATGTCAGAATCCTGCTCCTGAGTTTATACTTTTCCTCTTCCAAGTTCTTCTTCACACAGACGAACGCCTAGAACACAGGTCAACAATGGCTCACATACCATGCACCCCTGTGATTCCACTGCTGGGAATCTGTTCCCAAAAGAAGAAAAAAAGGCCGCGTGCTCAAAGTGACACTCACACACAGTCTTTGAGCACAGACGCCAACGAGGACCCATTCCCACCTGGCTGAGCCAAGGCTGTCGCCCAGGGCACAGGCCCGGTGTCCTGAGCCCTTCAGCCCAGGCCTCACCTCGCACTGGCTGTCCAGCTTCCTCAGCAAGATTTCAAAGTTATGCAGGTTGTCCCTCGCCTCTTCGTACCGGGCCTGCCAGAGCCTCACTTCCTGCTGCAGGTTCTCTAGGGACGTTTGCATGTCTTTGCTCTGGGTGCGCAGCTCATTCTGCTTCCCCTTCACCAGCCGGTTCCAGAAGTTGGCTCTGGGGGTGGAGAGTCACACGGCCAAGGGCTGAGGAGCACTCCCAGCCTCCGACACAGGTGTGCACCTTAATCAAAACCACAACCTCTCTGGGCCTCCGTTTTTCCCGTGTGTAAATGAGGGTTGAACAAAATCAGCGGTTTTCAAACTGTGTCTGTTGGGGTTCTATGAGGCTAGCCCAGCTGCCACTCTGTGCTGGGGGAGACAGGACAGGCAGGTCGGACACCTCTTCAGCAGAGCACCCTGTGAGAATCCTTCCCATGCAAGACTTTGGCAGACCTGCCGACTTGGAACAAAGGGCTCTTCGACTGAAATACTTTTGAAATACATGGAATCAGAACATTTTTGCTCTAAATCTGTATGTCTATGCCCAGCTCTTCCCCCCAATTCCAAGCTCCTTTCTAATTTCACTCCTGAGACAAATAAAATATGAGATTTGGGAGTATTAGGTAAATCCACTGAAATCATCATCATCGTCGTCATAACTGCCCGACTGGGTATCAGGGGGAAGATTTAGACCAGAAAGCTCACATGAGCAGAGGCTCATGGACTCAATTTGAACACAGATGTGCTCTGTTTGGCCCACATCATCTGTCTCTGCTGACTTCTGGTTTTTTAATTTATTAATTTATTTTTTTAATTAAATCTTTATTGTTCAGATTATTACAATTGTTCCTCTTTTTTCCCCCCATAGCTCCCCTCCACCCGGTT
>NW_005355941.1:153032-156264 GCF_000412655.1 Myotis brandtii | reverse complement strand
TGTTTATGTTGAAAGAGTCAGTACTTTTAAAATCAACGCGTCAATATACACATGGTAGGATACACACGCCCACAGGGCATACGCTTTAAAAACCAGTCTGAGTGTGCAGTATGATACAGGGCCACGCGGACTGGTGGATACAGCACAGAGCAATCTGCCACAGCACTGGGACCTGCCTGTAAGCACACCGTCTCGTCTTCTAGGTCAAGGTGGACTGCCTCGGCCAGCAGCCTTCTGGTTCCTTGGAAAAAGACCACCGCACATCTCTGTCTGCAACGCTGCACATCTAACAGCACTCATTCTGGAGAAGGAGGCAGGAGCAGGACGAGGTGGGGGCATGGAGCCGTGTGGAAGGTGCAGTTGGGAAGGGAGACCTGCCAAACGCAGTCCTGTGGGACCTGGGAAGGACGACCCCGAGACAGAACTAGCAGGTGTGACCAGCCACTTGGCCGCTAGACGTAAAAGATTAAACTCTGAGGAACAGGAGCTGGAAGAGGAAACCTGGTGGGGAAAAGCAGGTTATGGGGGGCAGCTTCAACTGTGGGTGCAGGTGAGCTCAACCACACAGGTTAGAGTGTGATATACACACGTCATTGCTGAAGGGCAAACACTAAATGCTAGAAGCCTCCAGAGAAAGGCACAGATGGGCAGGAGGGAACGACTTCACAGAGGCCAGCGCCCATAGACAAGGGATATTCTGTGGGTAACAAATAATAAATGTAACCTGTAAACTCCCTCCTGGAGCCCCTTCACGAAAATCAACCCGAGAGCATCCTATGACCACACATTATGCTCAAATATAACTTAAAAAAGAGACATTAGCTCAGCCGGCATGACTCAGTGGTTGAAAGTCGACCTTCAAACCAGGGACTCGAAGTTTGATTCCTGGTCAGGGCACATGCCCAGGTTGCGGGCTCAATCCCCAATGTGGGGCCTGCAGGAGGCAACTGATCAATGATTCTCTCTCATCATTGGTGTAGTCAGTACTTTTAAAATCAACGCGTCAATATACACATGGTAGGATACACACTCCCACAGGGCATATGCTTTAAAAACCAGTCTGAGTGTACAGTATTGATGCACAGCAACACGGACAGGTGGATGAAGCACAGAGCAATCCACCACAGCCACAGCCTGGGACCTCCCCTGTAAGGACACCCTTTCGTCTTCTAAGTCAAGGTGGACTGCTTTGGCCAGCAGCCATCGGGTTCCTTGGAAAAAGACCACCACACATCTCTGTCTGCAAGGCTGCACATCGAACAGTACTCATTCTGCAGCTGAGCCTAGAGGAAGAGGTGGAAGCAGGGGAAGCAGGATGAGGTGGAGGCGTGGAGCGGTGTGGAAGGGGCAGTCAGGCAGTGAGACCTGCACAAACGCAGTCCTGTGGGACCTGGGAGGGAAGACCCCGAGACAGAACTAGCAGGTGTGACCAGCCACTCGGCCACTAGACATAAAAGATTAAACTCTGAGGAACAGGAGCTGGAAGGGGAAACCTGGTGGGGAAGAGCAGGTTATGGGGGGCTGCTTCAACTGTGGGTGCAGGTGAGCTCAACCACACAGGTTAGAGTGTGATATACACACGTCATTGCTGAAGGGCAAACACTAAATGCTGGAAGCCTCCAGAGAAAGGCGCAGATGGGCAGGAGGGAACGACTTCACAGAGGCCAGCGCCCATAGACAAGGGATATTCTGTGGGTAACAAATAATAAATGTAACCTGTAAACTCCCTCCTGGAGCCCCTTCACGAAAATCAACCTGAAGAGCATCCTATGACCACACATTATGCTCAAATATAACTTAAAAAAGAGACATTAGCTCAGCCGGCATGACTCAGTGGTTGAAAGTCGACCTTCAAACCAGGGACTCGAAGTTTGATTTCCTGGTCAGGGCACATGCCCAGGTTGCGGGCTCAATCCCCAATGTGGGGCCTGCAGGAGGCAACTGATCAATGATTCTCTCTCATCATTGGTGTTTCTTTCTCTCTCCCTCTTCCTTCCTCTCTGAAATCAATAGAAAGATATTTTAAAAATTAGAATTCTGCAGACATAAACATTATTTATATATAAAACTAGTGGCCCAGTGCATGAAATTCATGGGGGGGGGAGGGGTTGTCCCTCAGCCTGTCCTGCACCCTCTCCAATCTGGGACCGCTGGCTCCTAATCGCTCACCTGCCTGCCTGCCTGATCACCCCTAACCACTCTGTCTGCCGGCCTGCTCGCCCCCAACTGCCCCCTCTTGCCAGCCTGATCACCCCCAACTGCCCCCTCTGCCGGCCTGCTCCCCCCGCCAGCCTGATCACCCCTAACCACCTCTGCCTCGGACCCACCACAATGGCTTTGTCTGGAAGGACAGCTGGAAGATCTTCAGGTCTAATTAGCATATTACCCTTTTATTAGTATAGATAGTATAGATGCCTGGTGCACAGGTGGGGGCTGGCTAGTCTGCCCTGAAGGGGGTCCCAGACCAGGGTGGTGGTCCCCTTGCGGGGGGCAGGGCCAGCCTGGGCGAGGGGCTGAGGGCTGTTTGGGGTCAGTGTGCAGACCAGCCAAGCCTCTGGCTTTTCTGGAAGGTCTCTTGGTCTAATTAGCATATTACTCTTATTTTATTAGTATAGATACTCAGGTTGAATGTTTTCAACACACGATGGGAATTACTTAACTACATCAAATACCTGAAATTTTGAATGTATTTGATGTCTTCAATATAAACTATCATCAGTGGAGCATTTAAAACGAGCAATACCGTTCATGTTGCTGAAGTTGTTAAGCTCGCACATTGGTTCCGATGGGACTTGCACGCAGATCTGCAGAGACCTGGTGTCTGATGGATAAATGAGTCGAGAGCAGCTCAGGGGCGCACCCCAGGGGCGTGACCCACTCTGGGCCCCACGTGGACGCCGCTGTCACCGCAGACCTGGAGCCTCATGGACGCGCGTGCGGAGAGCTCCTCGCTCTGTGCCCGAGGCACCGTGATGAGGCTCCGCAGCGCGTCCTTCCCGGTGTCCTTCCCGCCACGGGGAAGGCTGACGGGGGAAGCGGACAACGACCTCGGGCGCCCCGTCCAGCGGACGCCTGACCTGCTGCCGGGGGTCGGGGTCCGTGGCTTTTACTACAACTCGGGGACATTCAGTCTGAGCAGAACCCTGTGGCTGAGGAGGGTCCCGGTCCGACACCGGAGGACTTGGGCCGGGAAGCCCTGGGGCAGCGCCCCGAGCGGGGGCCACACAGGGCA
>NW_005355941.1:147289-152840 GCF_000412655.1 Myotis brandtii | reverse complement strand
CCCAGGCCCCCAAGGTCCCTGCTGCAGCAGCTACTCTGGCTAGACACTCCGGTGCCCGGAGACCTCGCCATCTTCCCCAGGGGCCTCGCTGACTTCCTGCAGGGGCGGGACTTCCGGGCGGAGCGCGGCGCTCCGTGAGGGGAGGGGTGTCCCCTGCTGGCGGGAGGCGGAAGCGCAGGGAACCGCGCAGCCGCCAGGCGTCTCCTTTCCAGCCAAGTTGTAAAGGGGTGGGTGGTGCGTGCAGAAGTGCGTCCCCACTTCATCCTGGAAAGCCTGGTGCAGAGGCCTCTGCACGCCCTGCTCGGAAGGGGCCGTGCTCGTTGCAGGCGTGCATCTTGAGACACGTGCACGGGGGAGAGAACATGCCCACAGGGAAATGTGTCCTTGTGCCTGGGCGTGCATTTACCAGTATTTATGGGAAATTTCTGCTCAGCTTGCTGTTCTGAGACTGGTGTTTCCACTCCACCCCAGGGCTCCGTGTGCCGTGTGATACCTCTTCTGAGGTGTGTTCTGTGTCCCCAAATCCATGCGGATGGGACATAGTGACCGTGGTCTTGTTGGGAATAGGGCCTTTGCAGATGTAATCAAGTTCAGAGGAGGCCTTGGGTCTTGGATGGGTGGGCCCTCGCTGCAACGACAGGTGTCCTTGTGAGAGGGAAATTAGACTCACCCGCAGAGAAGGTCATGTGACTTGCAGCCCCAGAAGGACCAGCCTTGCCCTCACCCTGATTCCGGGAGTGAGTGTCTCACAGGCAGCGTGGAGAGCTCCGGTCCCTGCCCACCTGCCCGGTCATTGTCTCCTGGGCTCCTGGACAGAAGCCACAGGAGAGGAAGGGACTCCCGGCTGCAGCCTCCAGCCTAGGGTTGAGGAGCAGGAGAAGGGGGTCCCTGGGGCACTGGCCCATCCCTGCCTCCCTGGGCACCTCCCATCCTGTGCCCTGACAGGTGGACCAGGGCTGATATCTGCCCAGAGGGCCTGAGGACCCGTGTGCAGGGCTGTGCAAGGGAGACCCAAGAGCAGGCGTGACAGAGTTCATCTTCCATCTGTCTCACCTCATCCAGTGCTGCATATACTCAGCACCCTCACTACCCCCACCCAAGTCTCTACAGGGTCTCCCTTCTGTCTTACACCCTGGAGCCCATGCCTGTCTCTCATCCAATGATTTCTCTGGTGCTAATTGGGAAGGGGGTGTCAGTCTCCCTTTTTGTCAGCACATTTAACAAATGAAGTAAATCCGTTTATTCCCACGGAGTGCTTGGAAGGGGTCTGGCCCACAGTAGCTGCTCAGTGAATGAGTGTCAGCGCCCTCCCCAGGCATTCAGGGCAGTTGGTGGACAGGAAGTTCTGTTTCTCTGGACCTGGTGAAAGGGCTGGTTGCAAACATAAAAGATTCCATGAATGACACAGGGGCTGACAGGTGGGCAACAGGGCAAGTGGTAGGACTAGGGTGCTGGTGTGCGCACATGTGTGCATGAGTGTGTGTGTGTGTGTATTTTGAAGACGTGCCAGTGTTTCACAGGTTATCATCCTAGAAATAGCTTAGGGAAAATGTATAAATGTAGTTTTTAATTAACAGATAATGCCAAATTTCCAACCCTCCTCTGTGCCAGCTCACACTCAAATTGAGACTGAGCACCTGTTCCCCACACCCCTCCTTCATTGACTCCTTTATGGGTTTTCATCCTTGCCCATCTCATAGGTGAAAGGTCAGCATGGAGATGCCCTGTGAGAGGGGATGGAAGTGTGGGGGGCCCCTAGGCTGCAAGGTCATCCCAACCCCCTTCTTCAGCTCCCGTCACCAGCCAGCCACCGAGCCACAACCCAGCTGTCTTCCCTCGCATCCACCCCACTGACCCTGGGGGAGAACATTCGGGCAGACCCTGGGAGCCGCCCAGTCTCTTCTTCCATCCATCCTTCTGACCGTGGTCCTGTGCAGCCCCTCCCGTGGGTCCAGTGCATTTGCTGGCAGAGGCCTCACTCTCACCCTCGCTAGCTCCTTCCGTTCAGCCCACCCTACCAGGCAGTGCCCCTTGCTGTGCTGGAGGCAGCCTGTGCTGGCTTGTGAGAGCCCATGGTGTTTCCAGGGACTTCAGAAGCCAGGTGTTAAACTCAGCCATGGCTATAAGTTAACTTATGTGAACTTGGGATTAAATAATTTATATTAAAAACAAAGGTAATACCCCGGCCGGTGTCGCTCAATGGGTTGGGCATTGATTGTCCTGTGCACTGAAAGGTCACTGGTTCCATTCCCAGTGAGGTACAAGCCCGGGTTGCGTGTTTGATCCCTGGTAGGGGTGTGTGTGGGTCACAAGTGATCTATGTCTCTCTCTCTCTCTCATCTCTCTCTCTCCTTCTCTCCCCATTCCTCTTTTTAAAATAAGTGAAAACATTTTAAACAAACAAAGGCAATAAATACTCTGAACTTGCCCCTTGTAATTGTTTTCCTGTTACCTATGCTCTTGGGTTATTCATACCTATTGTACTGCGTGGAGGTGATATTATAGAACAGGTGGCACCGCACATCTGGTCCCATCTTGGTGGGTAGGGACTCCAGGTTGGCAGCTTGAAATCAGCTGTAGTGAAAATATTTACACCGAGGAAACTGGCAAATGTTACCAAATCAGGGCTTGATTTGTTTTCTTCAGTGTCTGCTCTCTCTAGACTTGAGAAAGTGATGAAGAAAATGTTCATAGTAAAGATTAAAACTAAAACTGTGTTTGGTGAATATTATGGTATGTAAATTGTGTCTTTTTTTTTTTTAAGTCTGTAGGCATTACAATGCAAATACATTACAAGAATTAAGGAACTGCCCTAGCCGGTTTGGCTCAGTGGATAGAGCGTCGGCCTGCAGACCAAAGGGTCCTGGGTTTGATTCTGGTCAAGGGCACGTACCTTGGCTGCAGGCTCCTCCAGCCCGGGCCCTATAATTGAGGTCCTATGGGTGGGCCTAATCCAGTAGGACTGGGTCCTTATTAGGAGAGGAAAAGACACCAGGGGCCCATGCACCGAGGAGAGGCCGCGTGAGGACGCAGCGAGAAGGTGGCGGTCTGTGAGCCCAGGAGGAACCGATTCTGCCAACGGCTTAACGTAGACTTCCAGCGCCAGTGAGAAAACCAGCTTCTGTTATCGAAGCCGGCCATCTGTGGTGTTCTGTTATGGCAGCCCGAGCAGACTAACACCCCCTGTCTTTGAGCCTGCACGTCCTCATCCGTAATATCTCCCTCAAGGGGCTGTGTGCAGATTCAGTGAAATAATGCAGGCGAATTGCTGACAGCACCAGGCCCACCGAGGGCTCCGCATGCGCAACGGCCCTGTCCCGTGGCCCTGGATCAGGCCCCCACACCTGAGGTTGTCCCCTCACACCTCCCTTGGGGCAGAGGCATCCGGATGACAGGGGGTCCAGGTGGCCCCGCCCCTCCTCCTCTGGCCTCTCCTGATGAGGGTGGACCTCAGCATTGGCCTCAGGATGGTGGGCCTGGTGCACACCCAGGCATACCTGTACACACACACACACGCCTCAGGATGGTGGGCCTGGTGCACACCCAGGCATACACTGTACACACACACACCCTGTTCTGACAGTGGCCTCTCAGTCCCCCTCGCTGGCTGGCTCTGTTCCCTTACTTGGGAGCTTAACATAATCCCCCCAGGGCTGGGCTTGTGCCCAATCCACCCTCTGAATTCCGCCCCACACCAAGCTGAGGCCCCACCTGGGCAAGAGGGTGTTTGGGTCATGGGCCCCCGTGACCTTCTCCGCCAGTCTCAGGTCTTGTTGGAGGCAGTGGGCGCCTCGCCTTACAGCTCGGGGCACAAGGCTGCGAAGGCAGCTCAGCTCAGGGCTGCGGGGCAACTGGAAGCTTAGGAAGGGGAGAGGGTCTGTAAGGGGGAGGGGGCAACCTGGGGTCCTGGCTGGCTGCCCTCAGCTCTGGGTTTGCGTTTTCTCATGTCTGCTACACCGAACCCCAGCCTGGGAAGTCCTCCAGGGCTGGCTGCATCTGGCCGGAGCACGCCCCACAGCTCACACGGGGCTGGCCCGGAGCCAGAGGCCTACAGGCGTCTGACTGGCTGGGGGAGCTGGTTGGTGCCCAGGAGTTTAATTCAGGTGGGTCCGGCTGACCCCCTTTGGGAAACCTGCTCATTGCTAACCACGTGAGCTTTGTCGTGTTCTCTGCTGTGTCCCAGGGCCTGACAGAGCAGGCACTCCACAAATACATATTTTTAATTAATGCGGAGGACACCCCTGAATGGTCCAAACCTGGTGGAGAAAGCAGACGAATCAACAGACAACTGCACTCTGATGGGATCTCTCTTGTGAGAGAGATGAGCCCAGGGGGCTGTGGGAACGTGGACAAGGTCTATCTGGCCAGTCTAAGAAATCAGAGAAGCCTTCCTGGAGGAGGTGGGCTTTGAAGACTGAATAGGAGTTTGACCAGGCAAAGACTTTAGGGAATGGGATTTCTGGGATAGGTAGCGGAAGCAGGAAGGTAAGAGACTGTTTGGAAAGCAATCCAGAGTTGGGAATGATGGGAACCAAGGATGGTGAGGAGGCAGGAGACGACCGGGCTGAGGGGCACACAGAGGCCAGAGCTCTGAGGGCTGAGGCTACATGGCAAATTCTCAAAAGATAGGGCCCTCAGTGGAAAGGAGGGAGTCTTCTGAACCCCTCCCGGGGAGGGAGTTAGGCTATTAATGGGCTGCCTGGCCGGCTGAGCAGAGTCCCAGCCCCTTGAGAAAAGGAGATACCATTTTCAAAAGGGCTTTTATTAAACTGTCCCCACACAGTGCCTCCTGCCACAATGGCCACAGCCCTGGTGTCCGCCAGGGGAAGGGCCCTGTCAGTGTTCCCGTGTGGCCGAGGCTGGGCTCGTCCCTGGAGCAGAGGAGCTGCCCTTGTTTGGGGTCCCCGTGCATGTCTGGCTGCTTCTGGAGGCGCTCAGAAGCTGCGGGAGAGACTGTGGGTGCTGGTAGCCGAGGGCAGGCTCTGGTGCAGGGAGGGGGGCCTGTCTCTTCAGCACACACCCTGAGAGATACTCTTAAGATCCTGGGCCTCCAATATACCCCAGTGCCCCCCTGGGGCCCAGAGGGAATACGTCAGATTGGACGATGGGGTGGGACGGCAGGGCCTGTGTGTGAACAGGGCCCCGTCTTGAGCTCTTTTTGCTGCAGCTGGCAGAGCCTGTTTCCCTTTCTAACAGGTAACCTGGCCCCCCAGTGCTATGACTCTCCCTCAGGAAGCATGCTTGGCCACTGCTGCTTGTCATTTTCACAGCTGTCCTGCCGCGCTGGCCTCGGCATGCTCAGTGGGTTGCAAGCATGTGTGACAGACGGGCATCCATGTTGGGTGTGTGTGTGTGTGTGTGTGGTCAGATGTGGGCTCCTGCATGTATGAGGAGGTCCAGCTGAGTGTGAGCATGGGGCGTGAGCGAGTGTGACCCCAGTCTGCCCGCTTCTCGGCCCCGCCAGTCTCAGTAAACACTGCCACCGAGGGGGCTGCGGTGGCCCGGGCCTCACAGGAAGTTGGGCTCCCGCACCACGAGGCAGGGCGGGTCC
>NW_005355941.1:146466-147079 GCF_000412655.1 Myotis brandtii | reverse complement strand
CGCCCAGCGCCGTGGCCAGCGTGTCCGCCCGCGACGCCAGCGTCCGCGACTGCTGCTCCGGCTCCAGGTACGACACGCAGATGAAGTCCTGCGGGGTGAGACGGAGGGGGCTTGGTCACCAGCCGGCCACGCGCATCCTGTCTCCCCCCCAACCCCACGCAGGGGAGCTGAGTGGCCTCGGGCGAGACCTTTTCCCTCTCTGGGCCCCAGACTCCTCTCCGGAGAGAGAAGGGATGGTAGGACGGTCGCGAGGCTGCAGTCAGGGTACCCGTGGCCGACCCTGCTGTGCCACCTAAGGCAAGGCCCTCTGCACCCCGCCTCTCCGCGGGGATGACCGTGCAGGATGAGTCAGTGGCTTGGTCTTGGCACCGAGGAGGGAGCACGCCCCCTGGCGGCCAGTACACGGCTCGCCATCATGTATGTATTCACCTGTCACTTCCTCATCATTTCAGCGGTCCTCCTGCACCCCAGGGGCAATGCAGGGCAGGGAGGGCGCATACATAAAACTGGAGGCAGGTCCCGGCCCCAGCAGCCCAGGGTCCAGCTGGGACTAAGGCAGGCGGAACAGTTCAGGCCTTAGGGCTGGAAGAGCCTGGGGTGGGTCAAGCTGGAG
>NW_005355941.1:137975-146440 GCF_000412655.1 Myotis brandtii | reverse complement strand
GGAAGAGGCTTGGTGGAAGGGGGAGGGGAGCTGGGCCTGAAAGGTGGAGGGTTTAGGCCAGGTGGAGAGGGGCAGGGCAGGGTGAGGCGATGCTTCTGCATGTGGCTGGGGATGGGAGCACGCATAGGCGCATGGACACACACACACACACACACACACACACACACACACCCACCAACGGCACCTACACCTTCCCCCACCAGCCTGGGAGGGAGGATCCTATGGTGGAAGGATGGGCCCTCCAGTCCCTGCTCTCACTCACTGTGTGACCCTGACCTCTCTGAGCCTCCATTTCCTCAACTGTAAAGTGGGAAAACACCAGCCCTTTACAGTTTACACCATGGCTGCGAGGGAGGCCTCTTTCCCAAGCACCCAGGGGGCAGGTAGGAAGGGGTATGTGCGGGACTGCCCCTTGTGGAAGGATGGTGACAGGGGTGCGTACCAGGTGCTGTGTCAAGAGCGTCACTGGGATCGCCCTTTCTTTCCGGATGGGAAGCCCAGCTCAACTGGCACCAACACTGGCCCTACCACACACCATCCCCACAAGTGGGGATGGTGTGGGTGTGGTCTCCTCCCATGGCAGTGGGGATGGTGTGGGGTACAGTCTCCTCCCATGGCAGTGGGGATGGTGTGTGTGCCTGGTCTCCTCCCATCCCCTGTCCCAGGCGTCACCTGCACGGAGGAGCGGGAGGCGCGGGCCTTGTTGAGCGTGCGCCGGCGCTCCCAGCGGTGGATGGAGTCCTGCACCTCCACACTCAGCTGCCTGGTCACCGTGATCTTGTCGTAGTTCTTGATGTGCTCCAGGGCCCCGTAGGTGGTGGTCAGATAGTAGGAACCTGCGGAGACAAGGGTGTGCGGGTTGACTAGGGCCGCCTGGGCCCACCCACAAAGGGAGCCCCTCACTTCAGAGAGGGAGGAGGACTTTCGTGGGATTCCCTCCCACTTACCCGGCCTCTCCCCCAGCCCTTTAGGTACCGGGACAATGATTTTTGACATGAGGCTGATTCTCCTAGTGACCCACCCAAACTCCATCTTCTCGTTCTTCCTTACTAACTGACCTTTACCTTTTTGAGGGAAGTAACAACCAGTAGAAAATGCTTACTGCCCTGACTCCCTTGCAACTTGGGGGAGAGGGCAGGAGACCCCGTTCTAGCTATTTATTTTTATTTTTTTAAAATATATTTTATTGATTTTTTACAGAGAGGAATAGAAAGTTAGAAACACTGATCAGCTGCCTCCTGCACACTCCCCACCAGGGATGTGCCCGCAACCAAGGTACATGCCCCTGACCGGAATCGAACCTGGGACCCTTGAGTCCGCAGGCTAACGCTCTATCCACTGAGCCAAACCAGTTAGGGCCGTTCTGGCTATTTAGATGTGAGTGGAAGTCCCTGGGTGGGGCAGACTATGGGGCGGTGAGCACACGACACAGATGATGTATTAGAGAATTGTACACCCGAAGCCTATATAATTTTATTAACCAATGTCACACCAAGAAACTCAATTGAAAAGAAATAGTAGTTTCTGTTAATTATATATATAAAGAGAAAAGGCGCAGACTCAGTTGATACGTCCCTTTGGGTTTTGCCCATTCCCTTCTTCCGACCTGGAACACAGACGTAAGCCCCGAGGCATAGCAGCTGTTTTGTGACCAGAAGTGAGAGGCACATAGACAAAGGCTCACACCCTAAGAACACGGGAAAGAGCTGGGTCCACGCTTTCCTGATGGCAAGGCTAAAAACCACCGTCATGATCAGTTGCATACCCCACGACTTCTTGGTGCAAGAGACATACAGCCCTTTACTCTGATTTAAACCATTATTAGCTGCATCATGAGTTATTTGCAGCTTAGAGCATCCCTAACTTCCACCGGATGAAGCTACATTTACCTACAAACCCTACAGCCAACATGAGAGAAGGCCACGCCCTGGCTGGGTTTGGTGGTGGTTATAATAAAGGGGTTATGGCCACAGGATCACACACCCTGGCATAGTAGGAAAGAGACATTAAAAAAAAAAAGTGTGCCAGGGCCCGTGTACAACTTGGCCTGGTGTCCCTTGTCAGAGAAGGGCCATGAGCCACTCATGGTCTCCTTTCTCCGTGAAGCAGGAAGCCTGCGCGTGACCGGAGGCCTTTCCTGGTGCCTCCAGCCCCGCTGCCCGGGAGTCCCTGTCCTCTAGTTGGCGCGCCTTGATGGTCCCGTTTCCCATCCGTGATTGCATGTCCCTGGCTGGGACCTGAGTGCCGTGGGCCGATGGAGAACGGTTCTGGAGTCAGAGCAGGATCTAGGTCTCTGCCCTGTGATCTCAGGTGAGTTCGTGTCCTCTCTACACCTGTTTCCTCGGCTGCACATCCCATAATATCCACGTGAAAAGTAAATGAGATGATATACTAGTGGAACAGTGCTTAGTAATGAGTAATGCACGGTGGGTGGGGAGGTGACCTAAGGGAGGTGCTCGCAGGAGAAGGGGAAGGAACCCCAAGTCCTTCAGTCACTCCTCTTGCTCATGTCCTGTTTTGTTTTGTTTTTTTCACAGCCTAGGAGACCGCCCCCCCCAGGCCACTTCCCTCTGTGAGATGCCATGCAGTACCACCGAGGGCCACTAGGTGGCAGGTGACACCAACCACAGTGCGGTTTGGAGCTGATCTCTTTGGGGAGAAAGTGTTGCCCTTTGAGGAGTAAAACTCACTGCCCCAGTAAGATATTAGCCAGCTGTCAGCCGGCGTGGAGAGCGGACGTGGTGGATGAGTCCATGCGGCTGCTTCTGGGAGCGGTTTGGAACCTGAGCTGGCTCCAGCCAGGTGCCCCGCAGCTACCGGGGTCTCCTGTCCATCCCATGGTGGCAGGATGGTGGGAGCTGCAGGGAGGGGCTCACAGGGGGCTGGGGTCCCATCAGCCTAAGGCGTAGGACCTCTCGACTTCTCATCTCCCCAGCCTGATCTACCCTGACCTCTCACACCCGATAGATAGGCTCACTGCAGAGAAAATGGGACCCCAACACTTGTCCTTTGCCAAACTACAGCAGGCGGAACAGCTGGCGGAACAGCTGGCGGAACAGGAAGGTCCCACAGTGCACAGACTCCGGAGCCCAGCTTGCGGGCTTTTTGTTGAACGCAGAACCGTGTGCTACTATGAACCGTGGAACACGAGAAGGCAGAGCCCAGCTCCACCGCTCCTTCTGCCCGCGGCTATCTCTGCAGAACACAAAACTGCCCAGACAAGTGGGAAACCCCAAATCCAGCCCAGTGCCTTCACTTTCCTGAGCCAGAGAGGTTGCACCACTTGCCCCAGGTCTCCAGCCAATCAGAGGCAGAACCGGGACCGAAATCCAGCCCCCACACCGCTCGTTTTACTGCATCCTGTGCTACTTCTCCTCTGAGGTTCTAGCAACTGAAGTGCTCAAGACTGGGGACTCCCCGAGGGCGCCTGTGTCCGGGCATCTCTGAGCTCCGTGAGGACCAAGGGCAGGGACTGTCGGCACCCTCTTACCAGCGCTCGGGGGCTCTGGCGATGGAGCACCCTGGGCACCACCGCCCAGCTAGGAGGTGAGGGTGAAGCCGGGGAAATTCAGTGTCTGTCCCTCATCGTTGGGCCCAGATACTTCTAGATGGGGCCTGACAGCTGGCAGACTTGAAGGGTGGGAGCCCCTGCCCAAGCTGGGGATCCCCAAGTCATCTCAGAACAGGAGGCTAATAGCTGTTGAGGCCTGGCCTGGGTGCTACGACCTCCTGCCCTGATAGGCCTAGGAACACAGATGCAGGGAGGCACCCATGCCAGCCATCCCACCTCCTGGTGTGTGCTGCATGGTGTGACATTTGTCCTCTGGCCCCCACAGGCAGGGTCTGACGCTGCTGTGTGTGTGTGTGTGGGGGGGAGGGGGCGGCTGCTGGGAGGGGCAAGTGTAGCAGCCTGGCTAGGTTTGTCCTGTTTAATCTTTATTCCAGCAAACACCCCACGGATTCCTTCGAAATCCCCTCACAGGGCCAGAAGTGAGGTGAGGGTCTCTGGCTACTTAAGTCTGAAAGAGGGCAGGCTGCAGGGGATTGAGGCAGCCTTGGGTCAGAAACTATAAAGCATTTAAGGCCTTTCTGTATTTATTTGTACTTTCGTTTTTCTCAGGAACATACTGTCGCCCATAATAGACCAGTGTTCCTGCCTGAAGGATATCACCTTTTCCACCGGAACCCCACAAGCTTCAGGAACAGGAAGAAGGACACAGGAGGCCATGGCAGGATGGGGGTGGGGGTGCAGGTCCATAAGGAGAGAGTAGTTGGGCCAAGGATGTCCCTGTCCTGCCCCTGCTCAGCCCCTGTGCCTGGCTTGGAGCCCCATTTAGGAGTCCTGGTGGCCAGGGCGGGCTGGTCACTGCCGGAGAGTGAGCCAGTGCTGAGACCACCACAGAGCCTCCCGGCCTCACGCCATCCTTTGTCTCTAAGACTCGGTAACAGCCCCGTCGGTTTGGGGTCAATCCTTTCACAGGATTTGTAAATGATTTGTTCCCAGGAAGATGAGCAACATATGCTCACTGTGGAAAATTTGGAAAACAGAAATAAAGTAACGAGAAGATTCTCTGTGCTCAGCGACTCCCTTGGTCATCTGAGCCCTGTCCTGCCCGACCATCCTATCCCACCAGCCTTCTCCCTGTCTTCTCAACGTCCACTAGATGTGACAGAACAGAATAAGGCATTCATGCATTTTCATGAGACTATCAGTCTCACCAGTCTTGCTTGCACTGCAACCTAAGTGCCTGGCAGGGGCCCTAAGCACACAGTAAGGCCTCATTGAGTAGCTGCTATCAGCGGTTCTCAACCTGTGGGTCACGACCCCTGAAAATACATCCTGCATATCAGATATTTACAGTACGATTCATAACAGTAGCAAAATTACAGTTATGAAGTAGCAACGAAAATAATTTTATGGTTGGGGGTCACCACAACATGAGGAACTGTATTAAAGGGTTGCGGCATTAGGAAGGTTGAGAACCACTGTTAGATGAACAGATGAATGGGTGGATGGATGGATGGATGGGGAGATGGGTGGGTAGGTATCTGGGTAGATAGATGGATGGGTGGGTAGATGGATAGATGGGTGGATGGATGGATGGGATGGTGGATGGATAGATGGGTGGATAGATGGGTGGATGCGTGTGTGGGTAGATGCGTAGGTAGGTATCTAGGCAGATAGATGGATGGGTGGGTAGAAGGATAGATGGATTGATGGATGGATAGATGGGTGGATAGATGGGTGGATGCGTGTGTGGGTAGATGGGTAGGTAGGTATCTGGGTAGATAGATAGAAGGGTGGGTAGATGGATAGATGGGTCGGTGGATGGACAGGTGGGTGGATGGGTGTGTGGGTAAATGGGTAGGTAGTTATCTAGGCAGATAGAAGGATGGGTGGGTAGAAGGATAGATGGGTTGATGGATGGATAGATGGGTGGATGGATGGGGGGATGGATGGGTGGGTGGATGGGTGAGTGGGTGGATAGATGGGTGGATGGATGGATGGATGGATGTACTGGGTGGCTGATAATCACTGCTGAAGAGGCCTGGCTTCTACTGAGTTCCTACACCCTCTGGGAGACAGGTCGTTCCAACTGCAGGGAAGTTTCAACTATGGAGGAGAGAAAAATAGATCTAGTGGTCCTAGGGCACAAACCAAAGTCACATGTGACAGTAAACGTCATGCTTTCCACGCTCCTCTGACCTTCCAAGAAATCACAGAAGCTGTTGCTCAGAGACCGATGGTTGCTAAAAATGCAAACAGATGCAAAGAGGGTCGGTTTAGCATAAAACCACAAAGCCCAAAGGGGCCACTTGGGGCCTGAGAGCCTTGTTTCACCCTTCGAGGCGGATGTCTTAGAGGACAATTGGGGTCCCTCAGAGCTGATACCTGGGCAGGCTGCACCTCTGGGATTCTTGGTGGAGGCGTGGCTGAGGCTGAGTGGGTGGGAGGAATGGGAGGGAAGGAAGAAAGGGGAAGGAAAACTGAGGGGGGGTGGAGCAGACCACAGCCCTGCCATTTATGCATAGCCTTAACCTCCGCCCACGGAGGACCTGGCCCAGGGCTGGCTGAGCAGGGGGCTGAGCGCCCACAGGGCCACCCCAGCCTGGGAAATGACCATCGTTCCCCGCTCAGAAGCCCCTGGACACTGCAGCCTTCTCTTTTACACGACTAGCAACTGCTGTTCCCCTTCTATTTTCTTGTTAATCCTCACCAGAGGATATTTTTTCCATTGATCTTTAGAAAGTGGAAGGGAGGGGTAGAGACAGAGAGAAACATCCATGTGAGAGAAACACATTGATTGGTTGCCTCCCGCACGCTCCCCAACCAGGGCCAGGGATCGAGCCTGCAACCGAGGTATGAGCCCTTCATCAAAATCAAACCCGAGACCCTTCAGTCTTTGGGCTGACGCTCTAACCATTGAGCAAACCAGCTAGGGCCGTTCCCCATTCTTTATCTGGCTGGTTCCTATTCAATCTCCCGTGCTCCGCTCAGGTGTGACCTCCTCCAGGAAGCCTTCTCTGACTGCACCGCCTGGGTAAACAAGCTCCCATACCCTCTGGGCTTCTCACCATTTCAGCATATGTCAAGCAGCAGTGACATGGTCCCTTGATTGGCCCAGCTCCCCTGCTAGTCCGTGAGCTCCACCAGCACAGGGTCTGTGTCGGGCTCTGTGCGGTGCCCCCAAAGCTCAGTGGAGTCTGACATCTAGGAGGTGCTCACTGGACTGCCCAGTGCACCCCCCGCAGGGCTGGGTTGGGGGTGTGCAATAGGCCCCCGGGGCCCAGAGACCGCCCAAGAGTGACTCACCCTCCCCCAGCTGCAGGGCGGGGTCCATGAGCTCCATCATGTACTCCACGTTGAGAAGCATCTCCGTGAGGTTGCTGCGGGCCAGCACGTACATGAGCACGGGCAGGAAGTCGTCTGCCCCGTAGGGCTTCCCTGGGAGGGGGAAGGAGGCAGAAGGTGGTGAGTGAGAGGTTCTCCCTGTGAGCGGCCCCCTGCCCAGGGGGCGGGGCCGGTGGTTTTCTGGGTAGCGGGTGGTCACTGCTGGAAGAGGAACCTTCCCGCTCTCTTAGGACTCTCAGGACGGGGGCGACCCTGGAAGCAGACTTCGGGGGTGGCCTGTGACACAGTCCGGGCTTGGGAAGAAGGAACCGAGAAAGGTGCCCTCCGCCGGGGCGGGCAAGACCCAGGCCCTTCCTCTTTCCCGCCCTTCCCCTCAATGCCACTTGCTGCCTGACTGGCAGTCAAGTTCACACCACGCGTGTCCACGGGCCCACCCAGAAGCACCTGCCTGTCTGACGTTGATGTCTTCTGGGAAGGCTCCCTACCCCCCCCCCCCCCGCCTTTTTTAGGTATTTTTAAAAATTCTTTATTGTTGAAAGTATTACATATGTCTCCTTTCCCCCTATTGACCTCTTCCCAGCTGTTCCCACCCCCAGCACACGCCCTCACCCCCCCTACTGTCTGTGTCCATGGGTTATGCTTATATGCATGCTTACAAGTCCTTTGGTTGATCTCGTACCCTCTCTCTCTCTCTCATCCCCCCACCCCCTGCCTTCCCTCTGAAACCACACATCTCCCTCCATCTGCAAAACAGAAAGCCCTCCCTCAATCGATGCTATCAGGTAGCAATTCCACCATTCGACGTTCATTCCTTGGGCTGAGGTGGCGCCCTTTGCAGAGGGTTTCCTTTAAAATGTACACGCCTCCAAAAGGGAGCGCTCCTCCCTGCTGCTTATGCGGGAGATGTTCCCAGGGCGCGAGCCTCTCCGCAGGAACAGAGGCCTTGGGGAAGAGAAGCGGCTGGAAGGGGGGCCTTCCCAGGTGGGCTCTGAAAACTGACCATATGGCAACACAAAAATCAGAGGTGGGACCCGGAGGGCGAGGATTCCTCCTGGAGCTCCCGGTTGGTCTCTTAGCCTGAATACAGGTGCCCTGGCGTCTAGGACCACTTGGCGGGGCAGCTTTGCACAGTGAGGAACGGCCACTGGGCTCCCCAACTCCCTTCTCGCCTCCTCTCACTAAAGGGCTCGGACAAAGGCCTCCAGACTCAGAGCTACGAGGCCTGGGCATGGCCCCAGAGGATCATCCAGGGCTGCTGCCTGCTGTGTCTTGGGGGAGATGAATAATCAGTTCAAATACACACCAGGCAATCTACACTTCTCTCAAAAAGGTAGTTCTACTTGGCATGTTTTACCAAAGGTTTAGGTGACCCATCAGGAAATACAAGATAAAACAGTAAAAATCTACAATAAAAATGTAAACATCAGGACAAACATAGATTACAAGAGGAATTGTGCATCATGGGAAAAAGCAAACACACGCATAAGCAAGAAGTCACACAACTGCTCCTTTGGAGCCACCAATCTGGCTTTTGAGTTTCCTGGTGGCCAAAGTGAAAAGGGAAACACAATTAGCTACATTCTTCTCAGTGTCCCTGAGAAAATACACCTGT
>NW_005355941.1:100000-137889 GCF_000412655.1 Myotis brandtii | reverse complement strand
GCGGTTAGGGGGGAGGGAAAACCAAGTTATTTTTCTAAGCCTGAGGACAAAAATGAAATGTTCACATGTGGCTTCATTGGCGATCCCTGTGAAAGGGTCATTTGACCCCCAAAGGGTCAGGACCCACAGGTTGAGAACTGCTGCTTTAGGGGGACATGGTTGGTGGGTTCCCATAGCACACGTGAAGACAGGTTTCAATTAGTGATTCATTTCGTTGCCTCAAGGCACGCACCTCCAGGGAGGAAAGCGAATTTCCCAGTTGACTGTGCATGCGCACATCATTCCTCACAGCAATCACACAGAGTGGGTATTTTGCCCGCCTTCCTGAAGAAGAGACTGAGGCTCAGAGAGCTTAAGTGACTCTCCCTTGGCCACACACCTTATGAAGTCGGGAGAGGGACAGTGAGTGGTGTAGAGCCAGGCCTCTGGCCGCAGGCCCAGGTTCAAATCCCAGCTCTCCCATTCACCAGCTGCAAACCCGGGGACGTTCCTGCCCTCCTCTAATCTGGGCAGAGAGGTTGGAGAACGAGGTGGAGATTTGAGAATTAAATGAAACCATGTCAGCGGTCAGTGCTTTATTGGGCCATAGTGGGGCCTGTGGCAACAGGAACATGTGTGCTCCGACAGCTACTTATCAAAATATCCCTTCATATTTTGAACCCAAGTGGAAGAACTTAATGAAAAAACATGACTGCATATCAAACCCTGGTTAAACATCTGCTTGCATGCCATTGCCAGGCCCCACAAACTCACACGAGCCCAGGAAATCAGCAGCTGATTGGAAATGTCTGTTCCTGTTGTACAGTCACACGGGCCACAAAACAGACAACACCCTGCCTTTGCTTAAAAAGGTTGATGTTTTTGTTCATCACAGATTTTTGTGCACTAATTTTTATTTTTTAAAATACTGAATTAAACGATTACTCATCTTAACATTTGACCCAGTAATTCCACTCCCGGTTACACACCCGAGAGAAATGTTCACACACAGACTTGTACTCACACGGTCATAGCAACATCATTCGTAAAAGCCCAAAGGCAGAAAACAGCAAAAATATTTATCGGCTGGTGAGCGAACAGACAAGATGTGTTCGATCCAGACAATAGGACACCCGCTGGCCATAAAAAGCACACACTACTGGTATATGCTCCGACACCGATGAACCTTGAAATCATTATGCTACGTGAAAGGAGCAATCCCCGAAGACCACGTGTTGCACGTATTGTATGATTCCATTCATATGAAATGCCCAGGATCAGCAAATCCAGGGAGACAGAAGCGGACTAGTGGTTGCCAGGCACTGGGGGAGGAGGAGATGGGGAGTGACTACTAATGGGTACGGAGTTTCTTTCAAAAAAAGACAGGAGCTCAGTGTTGAATATCCCAGCCCTTCTGGGGATCGCACCCCGAGAAGCACAAACCAGCACCGCCTCAGTGGGCTCTGCGTGGACACGGGTGTCTCCATAGTTCCACTCATCCTTGTTTGCTTTCCAGAGAAAGGTGTGCCTGTGGCCTGCCTTCCTGGCCACGCTCAGGTTTATTTTTTCTTCTTTTTTCTTGGCCACACTCAGTTTTTACATCTGCAACATGGGGCCAGCAACACCGGCCCTGATGGTCTTTCAGGTTTTCAAGAGAACAAAATGAGGAAAATAATACGAACGTGATTTGGAACCCATCAAGTGCCACGGAAAGGCGAGCTCTTACCGACACCCATGTTTTGTTTTCTCGGGTGGCCCCAGTTTTTCTGCCTGTAAAATGAACAGGCTGAAGGGGCTGGTAACGCAGCACTGACCAGCAGAGGCAGGCAGACCCGCCGCGAGTCCCAGCACACCGCTACCTAGCTGGGTGACCTTGGGCTAATGGCTTTACGTCTCTGAGCCTGCGTTTCAAGTCACCGGTGAACTGACACAGAGAACATGATATCCCAGGGGGTTTTGGTGAGAATCCTATGGGCTGCTTTCCATGGAGGGCTCCCACCATGCTCCCTGGGAAGCACCCGCTAAAGAACATTCGCGATGCAGCTTGGTGCAGCGAGGCTCTCTGAAGATTTGTTCCAAGGCTCCCGTGGGAGAAAGCCTTCCCATAAACCTCTAGGAGCCAGGACACGACTGATCGGTTCCCAGGGAAAGGCTGTTCTGTGCCAGAGGTTGTTTTTCATGGCGATAATGGAATGATTAGAATCCTGGCATCCAGGAGACTTGTTCCTTGTTTGAGTTATGAGTTAGGAACAAGGGGAGTCAGGCAGCAGGAATGTGAGGCAAAGCCTGCCTGTGCCTTTGGAATTCACTGGCGCTCACGTGTGGATTTGGGCTGACGGAATTTCTACTCCGGCTCCAAGAACATCGTCTTCTGGGGTGTTCTATGAATAACGCACCGAGGGATACAGTCAGGCACGTTCATTTGCTTTCGAGCCGTGGTTCTCCAGCAGGGGGACTTACCCCCGAGGGGCCGTGTGGCAGTATCTGGAGTCGCTTTTTTGGTTGTCACCATTAGAGTGATGGTCCCCCTGGCGTCGAGGCCAGGGATGCTGCTACACATCTTAGGGTGCAAGGACAGCCCCCCGCCATACAGAATTACTCAGCCCCTAACTGTCTCTAGTGCCAAGATGGGAAACCCTGCTGGAGGGACAGTGACTTTCAGCCAAAAGGGTGGTCCAGCTTGGGCCCAGGTTTGAGGACTTAGAGACGGGGGGCGAGGGGGGGGCCTCCAGACTGTGGCTCTGTGCTCCGTGGGGTTGGAGAGTCCTTTGCCCCTTTCTCTTTCTTCTCTTCTTGGGAATCTTGGCTGACCCGGTGCAGCAGAGGCGGGCTTTGGGGCGCATCTCCTTGATTCCCACCACGTTGTATTCAGCCACCCGCTGCGGGGGACTCCTGCATCTGTCCCTCCACCTACCCATAAGCAACTCTCTGTCTCCCCAGTACGCAGAGCATGGCACAGTGCTGGGCATGGCACGGTGCTGGAGGAATGAATGGGTGAATGAATGAATGAATGAATGGGTGATGGTTGACTGCTGAGCTCCCAGCAAGGCCTCAGAGCTGGTGACTTGGCACCAACTCAGATAAGCCTTTACAGAGACTCCACGAGTCCTTCCCCATCGGGGGCCAAGCCAGGGTGTGCATCATCTTTTCCTGGAAACCAGCCCTTACTGAGGCCTCCCATTTCCATCAAGGAACCCCCCCCCCCCAAGTGCTGAGATGCAAGGCCTGGGAGTCCCCCTTTTCTTCTGGGGCCCTCTCTCCCCTGTGGCCAGCGGTGTCTTCCTCCTGACTGCCTCCTGTGCTCATCCTTTGCTTTCCCCAGCCCCACTCTCTAAGCCTGCCCCCCAGCAGACTCTCTGTCCTATGATCTACTCTGTCTACCAACTCATCTCGAGTTACAGCTCCGATCATGCTACGTCTCTTCACAAGAACCATCAATGGCTCCCCACTGCTTAGGGAATGAAGTCCAGATCTCTTACCCTGACGTTCAAGGCCTTCTGCAATCGGCCCACAGACACCCGTCCCACGTGAATGACCCTCCTCTCCTCCAGCCACATGGCCTAGTCGATGGCCTCAGAGCAAGTCACCTGCATTCCTGCCCCTTGGTTTTCACCACTCACCCACCTGGCAAGCCCTCCCCTTTCCTTCCAAAGGCCGTGCCTCCGTCTCCCACACAGCACCAACATTTGTGCGCGTCTTTAAAGATGCAATGCGTATTTTACAAACCCATTATACCAGTGAACTTCTAAACCAACTCTGAGCTGTGTTAGAGTCATTATGCCTACTTCCCAGAGAAGTGAAGCTTCTGGTCTAAGGTCACATGGCTAGGAGGTGGTGAACCAAGACTTGAATCTAGCTTTATTACACGCACAATCCCATGTTCCTGCTACGTCAACACTCTTGCTTCAAGTTCCACCTCCTCCACGAAGCCCTCCTGGACTGCCCCAGCTCCCGGCGCTTACTCTACACTCTGCTTTGCAACTTCCGACTCAGAACGACATTCCGCCTCCATCGCCCTCCACATAGCACTCCACTGGGTTGAACTGTGGGCCATTCTCTGACCTCCACAGGCACGTTTACGCCTCTGTGCCTTCACATGCACCATTCCCTGTGCCCGGGGCACCCTTCCTACCTTCCCTTACTGATTTCTCGTCCCTTCCCACACCCTCAAGCACAGCTGGATGGCTCCCGCTCCCAAGTTGCTTAACCACTCTGAGCCTCTGCCTCATCATCCAGTCACTACCACAGAGCTTGGGACATAGGACCCGGGCAGTGGGCTGAATTGAGGTCCACGTGTGTTCACACCGGTCACTCCTCTGTCCTGCCCAGGGCTGGAGTCATGGTCAAAGATACTGGGATCTGCTATGGGCCTTAGACAGGGGTGTGCTGGGAAATGCTTAATGACTGGTTCTCTGAAGAAAAAAAGAGTTCGATTTGTAGAGTTTACCAATTTCCACGGCGTAAGTATCTCCACAGTGCTCCATTTCAGCTTCTACCAACATGGACGAGGAGGGCACAGAGACATACACAATTAGCTCTCCTGGGCTGGCACGAGCTGACTTAACACATCTTGGTCCTGGGTCCATCAAGTCCAACCTCACTGTGAGGAAACTGAGGCTCAGAGATGCGAGACATTTGCTCCAAGCCCCACAGCTGGCCAGAGGTGGAGCTGGGCCTAGAATCTGGCCTCTCTGCCCCGTGAGCGTGAGGAACGGCCCCATGGGCTCTGGGCCCTGAGAGCTGTTTGCAGACAAACACAAGCTTCAAGCAACCTTTACAGGCACCAGCTCCCGCTGATCTCCCAGGGGTGGTCAGGGCTGCTCTCTCCTTCCGGTGAGGCCAGGAGCCCAGGCCCAGTCTCAGCCCTGTGCGCGGTGGGGCCCCAGGCAGCGCCCTGGGATGCTGGGGCACAGATGCAAAACGCCCTCCTGTGATGGGAATCTGTCTTTTATGAATCAGATATCTCGCCCCTCTAACTGCATTTCCTAGCGATGTCTGCTTCCCACCTGTAGGTATGGGGGGAGCCGATCACATTTCAAAGAGCTGGTTCGGGCCTTATGGTGTTTCACTGGCTGGGAGATGTCCGAGGAGGAGAGTCTGATGAAAACGGGCTGACCCCCTGGTGTTTACCGGAATCTTTGTGCTTAATCTTTAGGTGTCCTTGCTTAAAGGAAACTGCAGACACATATGTCCTTCCAAGATTACTTATCCATCTGATTGTATCTAAAAGATAAACTTTATCCCAAACTGCTGTTACCATAAAAGCCTGAAGAGGCAGGCGAAGGAGGCTGCCTGGTTCCTTTAGCCAGGCGGTCCCTTAGCCCTCTCTCTCACAGAAATCGTGTGTCAGAGTCATCATTTATCTGTCGTTCAGGGTCTGCTGGTCAGCCCCGGCATTGTGCCTCCAGGTTTAACCCTCTGCCCACTGTTCCAACAGGTCTCGTCAACAGCCAGGCCCTATATTTATCTTCATCTCAAGTGGCCATGGTTGGACCACAGATTACTCTGCTAGCTTCTTCCCTGGAGATGGAGGGGCTGGGGCAGGGCGGGTGGGAAGGAAGGGCTGATTGCTCTGAGGGTGCCAGGGGTGGAGGCAGGCAGGACCCACGCTGGCATTCTGCTCTCCATGGGGTCCCTGGCCAACAGCTCCAGGGCCTCTATGCAGGGCTGCTGGTGTGGGACCATTTTGGGCAGCCAGGCGCTGGGAGCGTCTGGCGGGAGGGAGGTGTGGATTAGATGCTTGGGGTCAAGGGCCTGGTCCTAAGGTGCTGAATGTCCAAGTCAGGAGAATTAAAGAGTCAGTGGGGGTCTGGCTGAAAATGGACAACCTCTCTCTGGTCACGAGGAAACGTCTGACAAAGACAAAATGAGGAACTTTAACTAAAAAGAAAAACTGGTCTTCCTCTTTCCGAAAGCAGCCCGAGATGACCCCTGAAAATGGTTCGCTCTCCACCTGACCCAGAAAACCCCACAGAATCATGCAAACCAAGAGGCTCAGATCTCTGTGTTCCCTTTAAGAACACCTGTGAAACGGCCGAGGCCAGTGGTCGGCAAACTCATTAGTCAACAGAGCCAAATATCAACAGTACAACGATTGAAATTTCTTTTGAGAGCCAAATTTTTTAAACTTAAACTATATAGGTAGGTACAATGTTATTAACTTAATTAGGGTACTCCTAAGGCTTAGGAAGAGCCACACTCAAGGGGCCAAAAAGCCGCATGTGGCTCGCGAGCCGCAGTTTGCCGACCACGGCCCCAGGCCATCGAGGATGTGCGTCGCCAAAAAGCCACCATGTATCCGAAGGAGGTCACCTTACAGAAGCAGTGGGTGCCACTCCGTCGTTACCATGGTGGAGCTGGCAGTGTGCCCAGGCCAAGCAGTGGGGCCGGACACAGCGTCGGGGGCCCCAAAAGAGAGCTGAATTTTCGCTGCACATGCTTCAGAGTGCGGACCGAGGGGTTTCGATGTAGACTCTCTGGTCTCTGAGCACATCCAGGTGAACAAAGCTCCCAAGATGCAGCACAGAACCTTACAGAGCTCCTGGGCAGTTAACCCCAACAAGAGCCCTCCCCAGCACATGGAGGTGATCCTGCTGAAAAGGGAAGACGGTTCCTGAACCAGCGGAGGAGGCTGCACAGGAGGAAAAACATCCCAGAAGAAACTAAAGAAACGGAAACGTATGGCCCAGGAGTAAATTCAACATAAATATTAAAAAAAGTAAAAAAAAAAAAAAAGGGGGGGGATGGGGAAGGACACTTCTATTCCTTAAAAATACCAATGTCATCCAGGACGAAGAAGGGCTGTGGAGATGTCCCCATGACGAAGACTAAACATGATGCGCGACCCTGGGTGCTGAGCTGGGGGAGGAAATGCTAACGAGGACCTTGGCGGCTCAAGTGCCAACCAGGAATACAGATGGCGGCTCAGCTAAAAATAGTGTCAATGCAAATTTGCAACGCGGGCAACTTCGCTGTGGTTACGTGGGAGAATTTCCCTATTCTTAGAAAAGTACTTAGGGGTAAACAGCCAAGAAGTCTGTGACTTACTCTCAGGCGATTCAGAAAGAAAATGAAATGTGCACAGAGATAGCATAAATGACAAAGCAAACGGGACAGCACCCATCCCCAGAGGATATGTGGATATTTCCATGGGAATGTACTCTTGTTGACGTTTCTGAAGTCTGACGTTATTTCCAAATGAAAGATTTTTAAAAAGCCAAAAGATTTCGCAGCAGAACTGGTTCTTTCACACAGAATCCCACGTGGAACCCCACGTGTGAAACAGGGACGGGCAGGATGATCCGGGTGAAGCCAGGGTGGGCCCCACTTGCCTGTGCCCCTTTAGTGGCCCCGGGGGGGTGCCTCCTGGAACCCAGTTTGGAAACCACTGAGCGGGTTCAGCCTCCACGTTCTGGGGAACACGGTGAGGAGGCAGCCATTCCTGCATCCTCACGTCCATCGGACACACACACACATACTTGGTTGCATCGGATCCTCAAAATAGCACTGAGAGAGACGTCCTCGGTCCCATTTTGTAAGTGAGAAGATCAAGATGCTGGAAGGTAAGTACCTCCTTGGGGCCAAGCCATCCAGGTGTTTTCTATATGCTCTCCTGCCTTCTGCACCAAAGCTGGGGTTCAAACCCAGGCCCGTGAATGAACCCCAAAGACCCTGCTCTTAGCAGAACCTGCTTGCTCCCAGGGGAAGGGGCAGCCTCGGCCTGCTCAGGGCAGGGGTGAGACTGGGAGCTGCAGGACTCGCTGTCCAGTGCTCACCCAGGACCCACCTGGTCCTGGCGGGGAGTCTTTCGATGGAGCCAGGCCCCCGGCATGAATAGGCTCAGAGACTCCCACTGGGGTTGGCTTCTGGCTCAGGGGAGCTCCCAGCCTCTCTTCGTGAGGGCGGGAGACTCTGAGCGCCCCGCTGCTCTGCTCTCCCACACGCTGTGCCAGGCAGGCCTTTCCTTTCTTTCTTCTCTCAAAATCAGCCATTCCTCCCCATGCCCTGCTCTCTGGTTTTCACTGAGCGAATTCACTGTCAGTGAAGTCATTGTGTTTGAAGTTAGTCGAGAGATTGTGTGTTTAAAAGAATTCCAGGACGCCCAAGCTTTCTGAGTGAACTGGGACTCGCTGAGAATAGAATTGCCCTTTTCAGGCCCAAAGCTGTCGCTCTGACAGTCTAGGCCCTGACTTTGCTCTGAGCCCCAGCATGGCCCTGGGGGAGAGGGGGGGGAAGACAGGGATGATTCTTCAGATTAGAAGTTCCAAAGGGAAGGTCTCTGAAGGGAGCTTTTCTAGAGTGAGTGGACCATGCTCCACCCCCCAGTCACATACGGACCATGTTTTCTGTGGGCCTTTGGCCAGACTGGCCTGCCCTCCTCCCAGGGAGAAGGGGAGAATCCTCCTGAAATCGCCACCGTTGGCTGGGCCTACTGGGAGCTATGCTCGGAGGTCCACACTGAACATCTGCTGTTTCTGCATCACCAGGGAACGAGTGTGGCTTCTGAGGCCTCAGGAGTCGTAGTTCCCCTCTTTGTAAAACGGCTTCCCCAGGTGAGGAAATGGGCCTTAAAGGGTTAACTCGTTCAAGGTCACACAGGCCTAAGTGATATCAGGAATTTGCCCCCAAGTCTGTGCGGCTACAGAGGTGACAGTCCTTCTACTCCCCATGGCCATGCTGTCACGGACGGTTACCCAGGCTGCTTGCTGCACAGGGCATCCGCTGACGGGGTGACTGGGGGACCAGGTCCAGCCAGCGCCTGCTCACTAAGGTGCGCTCCCTGCTGCGGACCCTGTGCTTCTCCCCTGTAGGGGTTATAAATGGCCCACTGACTCCCTTCCCCACATCTGCACCCCTTGAGGCTCCTGACTTTGCAGCTCTTCCCATCAAGAAGGGCTGGGCTGGCCTTGTGACTAAACACATGGATGAAATATTTCCGAGTGGCATCATGCCGGTCCAAGCTCAGGCCCTGAGAGCCTCACAGGCTTTGCTTGTTCTCTTGGACCGCCTATTGCCATGGGCACAAGCCCGGGCTAACCTGCCGGAGCATGAGAAATGCGTGGCCCAGTCACTCTCGTGCCAGACCAGCCAATCAACCACCCAGCATCTGAGCAAGGCCATCCTGGACCAGCCAGCCTCCAAACAACCCTCTCTGACCACAGACCCAGGAGCCAGCCCAGCCACGCTCAGCCCACCTGACCCATGAACAAGAATACATGCTGATCAGGTGGCCGCTATGGGGTGAATTGTGTCCCTCCAAAACTCATACGATGACATCTTTTTTTTCCCATGAGCCCTGACCGAGGCTGGGGATCGAGCCTGCAACCAAGGTACGTGCCCTTGACTAGAATCAAACCCAAGACTCTTCAGTCTGAGGGCCAATGCTCTATCCACGGAGCCAAACTGGCTAGAGCCCTGTGTTGACATCATAACCCTCAGTCCCTCAGAATGTGACCTGACTTGGGAATGGGTTTGTTGCAGATGGAATTAGTTAAGATGAGGTCGTACTGCAGCAGGGTGGGTCCCCAATCCAATATGACCGATGGGGACATTTGGACACAGACATGCTCACAGGCGAAATGCCATGTGAAGATGGGAGTGATGCTGCCACAAGCCAAGAACTAGCAGAGGCTGGGAGCGAGGCCTGGAACACAGCCTTCCCTAGAGCCTTCGCAGGGAGCATGGCCCTGCGGACACCTGGGCCTCAAACTTCCTGCCTCTAGAACTGCGGGGGAATAAACTTCTGTTGCTGCAGTCATCCAGTTTGTGGTACTTTGTCACAGCAGCCCTAGGAAGCTAATACAGCACCTTTTCGTAATTCACACAAAGGCACAGCCTGGGCTGGCCTCCCTGCCTGCCTCCAGCCGACCGTGGCCCTCCTCCTGGTACCCAGGCAACCCTGCAAGGTGCTTAGGAACTGCACCCCCATCATGCCCAGTTCTGCCCCAGCAGGCCTCTGAGTCGGTAAAGGCTTCTCTAGTGCCTTCCAGAGGCCCTGGAGGCCTTGGTGGGGGAGGAGTCGCAGACCCACACAATATTGCAGCCCCTGGAGCCCCAGCCCAGGCCCCGTTGGCCGGCCGGCCGCCTACCTGGGTTGCCGAGGGCCATGGAGTCGTAGATGAGCTTGCAGGTCTTGAGCAGGATGGAGATCTTCTTCTCGGGAGAGTAGGCCTTGTGCATGCTGCTGAACTTCTGCAGGATCTTCTCCATGATGGGCACCTCGGGCACGCTGGTGGTCACGCCCAGGTCGGTGGTGGTGGTGGCCAGGATCACCAGCTGGTTCTCCTTGAGCTGCTGCAGGGAGCCGTCCTTGCTGTGGATCTCATGAAGGCACGAGTTGATAGCTTCTTTCAGGGGCTTCAGCACACACTTGTACAAGGCGGACTCCACAATCGCTTCTGTGGGTGGGAGAGAGTAGTAGGGTGAGGACCCCAGTGGCAGGGATCCTGGCCCCGGGCCTTGTCGCCCAACAGTGTGGCCAGGCCCATCTTCTGATCCCAGGAAAACATACTCACAGCCCCAGCAGGTACAACCGCCGTTCCGACACAGGAGACCGTGAAGTGCATGCCACAGAAAGCCACACGTGGAGCCCTCTGACTAATACACTGCATCCTAATGCCTTTCACAGGGCCCGACACAGATTAAACTCCCACAGAGCTGCCCACAGTACACAGCTTTGGAGGGCACTGCTCACACGGGAGTTGTGCAGTGTACAACCTGTGTAGCTGTACTTGGAGGTCCCAGGTACCCAGCAAATGCTTGTTGGAATTATTCTTGATTCTCTCTTTCAATCCCCAAGTCCACTTGTCTTCAGTCTCAAGAATCTAGTATATTCAGAACCTGACTTCTCACCACCTCCAAGGTTTGACCTTGACCTGAGCTACCATCATCTGTTGCCTGAGTTACGCTGGTAGCCTCTTGCTCTGGCCCCTTACAGTCCATTCTCAACACAGAAGCCAGCGTCATCCCGTTATGGCATGATTGACCATGACATTACTGTGCTGAGAACGCTCCAACGGCTCCATCTCATGGACAATACAAACCACAGCCTTCCCTGTGCCTTTCAAGGCCCCTGAGTGATGTGTCCTTGTGACCTCTCTCACTCAGCACCTTGCTCGCTCCCCTGTGCTGCTCTGCCACCTGCCATGCCTGCTCCTGCCTCAGAGCCTTTCACCTGCTATTCCTTTTGCCTGGAGAAGTCACTCCACATGGCTTATTCCTTCACTGCCCAAATGTCATCTTATCCAAGGGGCACCCTGATCATCTAGTACAGCGGTTCTCAACCTGTGGGTCGCGACCCCTTTGGCGGTCAAACGACCCTTTCACAGGGGTCGCCTAAGACCATCCTGCATATCAGATATTTACATTACAATTCATCACAGTAGCAACATTACAGTTACGAAGTAGCAACGAAAATAATTTTATGGTTGGGTCACAACATGAGGAACTGTATTTAAAGGGCCAGAAGGTTGAGAACCACTGATCCAGTAGAATGGGAGCCAGCCAGGTTTTCTCTCACAGCAGCTCTGCCACCCACCTGCCATTATCCCCACTCTACAGACGGACCAACTCACGCTCTGGTGGTGTGGGCCACACAGCTCGCTGGGGGCTGACCAAAGATCTGAACCCATGTCTACCCGACACCAGGCTCATGTCCAGCTGCCCTGGGTGACCGTAGAGAAATATTCTTGGGAAGTCTTTTTGGCTTTACCCTGTCCCCAGGGGAAGGGTCTCAGCTATTGTTTCCTCATCGGCAAAATGAGAGAGGGCTTCGGCCCAGCCCTCCGGGTTCCTTCATCCCCGAGAGCCACCACATCCCCTGCAGAGACCGCCTCTGGCCCTCAGCAGTCACAGGTCCGTACTCCTTTGGCCTCTAATTGCTCCTGTGACCGTCCCCCTAATAAAACCAGGAGCATCCTGAAGGTGGGGTCCTGCCCAGCCTCTGATGTGGGCGCATGAGCAGAGCTGGGAAGCACGAGGCAGAACAGCAGAGGGATTAGTTCAGTTAGTTCGGGAGGAGCGGGGTGGGGACGGTGGATGGTGGATTATCTGGGATGACCCCTCCCTCCCGCCCACTCCCAGCCCCCGCCCGGACTGACCCAGCTCCTCCTCGGAGTACTGCGTGTGGTCCCCCAGCGCCTTGAGCTCGGTGCTCTGCAGCAGGTAGCTCTTGAGCTGGGTCATCATGGTGCGGATCTCCTGCAGCATCTCAGTGCTGGAGGCCTGGCGCGCCATCATCTCCAGGCTGTACACTCTGTAGTCCTGCACCAGGTTGCCGAAGTACGAGGCCTTGTCCTGGGCCAGCTCCACCACCTTCTTGTACAGCTTGCGGTCATTGGAGAGGAAGGCCTGGAAGACGCTGGTGAAGCTCGCGAGGCTCAGGCGGTGCCGCGCCTTGCCCAGGATCATGGACGGCTTCTTCTTCACGTTGGGGCTGCTGAACTGCTCCAGCTCCTCCTCCGTGCTGCTGGTCGAGTACGAGTCTTGATCGGTGGCCGGGGTGTGCACCCCCGTACTGTCTGAGAGGGAGGCCAGGGAGCCTTTGAACTCTGGGGCGCTCTGGCGCCAGGCGCTGGCCTGGGCTTCTGGGCTCGGGGTCCCAGCTTGGGAGGCAGGGCGCGGGGCTTCTTCGTGTGGGCCAGGGGTGGGTTTCTCAGGGGCTGTGCCCTCCGTGGAGAGCTCGGCGCTCTCCAAGGGGCTCGGGAGGACCGAGGCCAGTTGCCGGGAAATCCGCTTCTTCCTAGGAGGAGGGACTGGGGGTTGCCGGATCTTCCTTGCCGACTCTGGCAGGATGCCCAGCTGGCTGGCTTGGGCCACTACTTCCTGTCCTTGCTCTGTGGTCCTCTGAGGCCTGTCCCCAGGGCTGTCTGAGGTCCCCTGGGGAGGCAGGCCGAGTGGGGGTGTCCGGGAAAGACCTGGCTGGTCCCACTGTACGGTTGTGCCCCTGTCCATCTTCTCCACAATCGGGTCCTCCAGGGAGACCTTCTCAGAGAGGCGGCGTCGAGGAGGAGCAGCAGGGGCGCCCTTCTTCCCTGGCCCTGGAGGGGCGGGGGCCTGCTGCAAGGGGCTGTGGGCCGCCCCTGGCTTCATCTCTTCCTCCCTGAGGGGGCCCAGGCCTGAGGGGGGGCATGGAGGCCTCTCACAGGCTGTCATGGGTCGCTGGCTTGGATGGTCCGGGGGGCCTAGGGCATGGGGTGCCAGGTGGGGGGCAGATGCTGGGGATGCAGGAGGAAGGGCGTCTGGAGGTGAGGGAGAACTAGGCAAAGGACAGGCCGGAGCTGGGGCAGGGGGTGGACGAGGCCGGGCAGGACTGAGGGGGTGGAGAGGAGGTGCTGGGGGCGGGGGCGCCGGGCGGCGAGGGGCCCACCGGGAGGCGGGTGAGGTAGAGTCAGAGGTGGGAGGCAACGGGCCAGAGGGGCAGCTTCTCAGGGGTGACAGGTCGGCAGGCAGGGCGCTGCCACAGTCCTCGATGAAGATCGGATTCACAAACCACAGGCGGTCATTTCCTACCGAGAGCTCAATTTCACACGCGCAGTTTTCCTGATGGGAGGTGGACCTGAGGCTGGAGGCTGGGGGCGCCCTGGGGGCTGGGTCTCTTGGGGGTTCTGCTGGGCTGCCAGCTGCTCGCCGGGGGTTCAGCGAGGAGTCCCAGAAGCCTGTGGAAACAAGAGGAGAAGAGGCGGTCAGTCCCGGAGCCGGCCCCCTGGGTGGGGTGGGGTGGGGACGGGGCACGGGAGGGCTGAGAGGGCCGTACCGCGTTTGCTTCTCTGCTCCCTGGGTTGTTTTCCCCTCTTGGACTGTTTCAAACCTCTCCCACCACTTCCTGCCTCGAGAGGGGAAGCCCCGCGAGATCCTCCCCTGCGGTGCTGGGGTGGGGCCAGGCGCCCTGTGACGGGGGCAGCGTCAGCTCTGTCCCTGGCGTGTGAGGGCCCACCATGGAGGGCACCATGACCCCGGTGCAGGCCGTGTGGGGACGGAGGGGCCCACAGCCAGAGTTCCTGCAGCTGGCGGGCCGGGGACTCCGGGGCAGGTGGCTGGATCTTTCTAGGCCCCCGTCTAGTCACCTCTAGAATGGGGGTGGCTGCCTGGGGCCTGTTCCACGTGGGGAGAACACACCTATGGACTGTGGCTGGTGCGCTCAGGCCTGACCTTCCGAGTGGGGAGCACCTGCCACTGCAAAACGACTGGTCTGGTCAGCTTTGATGTTCACTAGGAAACTGCCCATCCCCCCGTGGAAGGGTGTCAGCAAACGGGGCTCCCGCCCTGCTGGGTGGCGTCCCGGCCCGTGCCTTTCTCCTGACCTAGCCCTCAGGACGCAGCCCGTGCCTGTGGCCACTAGGGCACACCTGTCCCTATCCGGGCGTAGCTGGTCAGCGCCAGGCGTGTTCTGGGGAGGAGCGTGGGACCTCCAAACTGAAGAGCATTGGGGGTCACCGAGCTCAGAGTTCTTGACTTCTGGGTCCCAAGCCCCGCGGAGACTCTGACGGAAGCTCAGGGCCCTCCACGAAGGGCAGAGGCACGGAGACTGAGAACAATGCAGTTGGCCTGCAGCCTCTCTGAGCCCCAGGCAGCTCCTCCTGGACCAGGGGGCCCAGGTCTGGGTCTACCGTTAATGTTAGAGATTCAGAGTGCGGACTCCCTTGTTAAACATGGGCCAGGCCTCTGGACGCTCCCCTGGAGCCCCTTACTTCTGGGAACGATTCATCCAAAATAGCATCCAGCACAGTCACAGGGCAGACCACCCTGAGTCCTGGCGGTGAGGGCCACTGGCTCTACCCGGATCCTCTCTCACCGATCCTGACCCAGGCCTTCGGTGTAAGTCCTGATCCATCCCGCATTACACGTGAGGAGAAGAGACCCAGAGAGAGTCAAGAACCCGCCCACAGCCAGCCGGGCTGGTGTGGCTCAGTGGTTGAGCGTCGACCTATGAACCAGGAGGTCACAGTTCGATTCCTGGTCAGGGCACATGCCTGGGTTGCGGCTCGATCCCCAGTGTGGGGCGTGCAGGAGGCAGCCGACCAATGATTCTCTCTCATCATTGATGTTTCTATCTCTCTCCCTCTCCCTTCCTCTCTGAAATAAATAAAAATATATTTAGAAAAAAAAGAACCAGCCATGGTCACTGGGCTGGTGAGCGAAGGAGCTGGGGTGCGGGGCAGGTCTGCAGGTCTGAGGCCTGTGAGCCCGGCTGCTGTGCTGTGTGGCCTCCCTTCTTGGGAACTTGCGACACTTCCCATCTCAGCTGCTCGGCCAGCGTGAGTGAGGGGTGGCGTGCACCTCAGAACTGGGGATGTGGTAAGCACCCGACAGGCTCCTGACACCGAAAGAAAGTGGGTATCACACAAAGGCCGAGGGCAGTGCGTGTGCCTGAGATGGGCACTCCCAGGGACGCAGGGGTTTGCCCCCTTGCTGGCCAGGGGACCGCAAACCCTGTCCAGGTGAGCAGGGTGCAACCTCAGGACAAGGGGGGCTGCTGAGAAACGGATGTGTGAGCCTGCGCATCCTCGCTGAGGCATGGCCGTGACCGGAGGAACCCGGGCCTCAGGGTTCAGCTCCGTCCTGGGCAGAGACCCCGTGTCTGGTAGCCCGAGTGCTGTGGCCAGCTGTCTCCATGGTAGCAAGGGTGACAAGCCTTCGTGGGACTCTGTCTAATCTGCAAAGCTCTGTGCACATCACAGCCACTGTCTGAGGACAGAGTGCTGGGAGGGAGGAGGTGTCTCCGGGGCGCCCCCCCCCCCCACACCACCTAAGCGAGCTGTTCTTCACGGCTGCCTAGGCCTTTGCACGTAACTTTGGGAGGCAGCTCCTGACACCTCCATGACTCACCCACTCTCCTGGGTGCCTGGCACCAAGCACACAGCAATTCTGGCCTCGGGGAGTGAGCAGTGGAAGACCGTGCCCTGTCTGCACAGCCCCAGCAAAGCTGCCTCCTTGGAAGTTTTCCTGGGCAGGCAGCCAGCCTGACTCAGAGGTGAACTGGACAGCAGCCCCCCTACATGAGTGGAGGCCCCTGATGCTCACCTCCAAGCTCCCATAAGCCCCTCCTTTGGGTGAAGGTGGATGCCATGGGGCAGACCATAAACAGAACTGCCCACCCATGCCTGGGCACCCCCATTATTTCTCACCTAGATCATGGCCATAGTCTGCCCTCCCCTCCCCCCGCCAAACCCATTCTCCCCCTGTGGCACTATGCTGGGCATATAGTAGGCTGTTTGTTCAGAATCACTGCCAGCCCTTTAGCCTGGCACTCAAGGCCTGTGGGATCTGAATCTGTACACTTTTTCTTTTTAAATACATTTTTATTGATTTTTAGAGAGAGAGGAAGTGAGAGAAATAGAGAGATAAAAACATCGAGAGAAACATCACCGGTCAGCTGCCTACTGGGGATCAAGCCCGCAACCCGGGCATGTGCCCTGACTGGGAATCGAACCAGTGACCTCTTGGTTCATGGGTCCATGCCCAACCATTGAGCCACACTGGCTGGGCTCTGCATCACCGGCTGAGTCTTCACCCCATTCTCTGCACTTCTTCCTGGGCTGCCCCACCTTCAGTCTTGGCTGATGCTGTTCACTCTGCTTGGATGCTTTTCCCACCCTCTCCACCTGGCCAACTCTCCCTCATCCCTCAAGACTGGGGTCAAAGCTCTGTGCCAACGGCTGTGATGTGCATAGAGCTTTGCAAACTGGCTCCCTGTTGGGTGAAGTCATCCTGACCCACCGGGGCCTCCCCTACACTCTCCGTGCTCCCAGCCTTGGCACACACTCTGACTGAAGTGGCCATCACTGGGCTGTACGCTCTGATTTTGTCAGACTGCCCCTGCCGCCCCCCCCAACCGACTCTGAGCTTCCAGAAGGCAGCCACATGCTTCATCCGAGTATTTGCAGCACCTAAGACGGTGCTTGGCACAGAGCAGGAGCTCAGCCCTTTAGCTTGCACAGTGGATTAGCTTAGCCAGAGGAGAGAGGGGCTCTGAGGTGTGGGATACAGGCAAGGTTAGTTCTGATGGGGAAGCGGGGATGACCTGAACCATAGGAAGATGTCTTAGGGCAAGAGAATGAAGACACGAGAAAACGAGAGGAGGGAGGCACTGAGGAGGGCCATGGAGCTCCACAGGTGGGGCGGCCAACAGCTGGGCGGCCTGTTTCAGGAGAGCAAGGTGGGTCCATCCTGCACAGATTAAAAAAACAAAATGACACACGTTTCCTACAGCCCGGATTTGGGTTCTGGAAGGCATGAAGCAAACATTGGGATTCAGGGAAATGGGCCCAGAGCCTGGGGGACTAGGCACTGCTCCCCTGCTCCTAAGACAGCCTGCTGGCCGCACCCCGGCAGGGCAGAGCCAATGCCACTCTGAGGGGTGGGGGGAGCTGAGACCTGAGGGGCTGCCGTTTGCGGGCTGGACGCCTGTTAAGGAATTGCAGTGGCAGTGCAGGGTTTTATGCTTAAAAAAAAAAAAAAAAAAAAAAGGAAGTAGGTCACTTTCTTTGCAGCCTGCAGAACATCGAGGCCAGAGGAAAAGCGGAACACTGGCCTGCAAGCTAGTGGTTGGCAAAGCTGTGGCATCTGCGTCTAGTGGCAAAATGCCAGGCCTTGGCTCAGGGCCCTGCCTTCACTGCCTCTGTGCTGCCCTTGGACTGAGGGACGTTTTGCTGGCCCTTGGCCTCCCCTGCCTTATATGGACATACCTCTTGCCAGGTGTCCACTCCTATAATCCTTGGGGGCGGGGAAGGGGGGCCAGGGCCAGGCCAGGTGCTGGGCTGTAGGCCCTGGGGACAAAGGTGACGAAGGTTTCCCTCCTGGGGAGCCCGGGCTAGTGGCAGGGCAGAGAGGGCATGAGTAAATGCAGCAAAGTATTCCAGATGCCAGTGAAGCCACTCCAAAGTCCAGGGGTTCAGAGAAGAAATATGTCCGTGGCGTCCCAATCCCAATGACGGGCGGTTGGACAGTCATTCCAACTTGAGTGTTCAATGAGTTTTCAATAACTAGGAAAATTCTCATTTGTGATATAAAGGAAAAAGCAAGTTCCATGCCAACCCGGAAGAGCTACAGAACCTACGCCTTTCCTAAACATATTTTAAACCTATGAAACATACCGCAGACAAGTCAGAGAACGCCGGCAAGTCTAACCCGTAGTTACCACCGCTTTCTCTAGATTCCTTTGCACTTAGGATCAACCGCATACAGGTAAGTGCTAAATTGCTCCCAGTGTTAGTTGTGTAGCCTCAAGATTATTCCTTTACCGCCTGGCCTGCCCTTTCAATGGTGGCTTTTCCAAGCCCAAACTCAGAGTTTCTTACGTCAGCTCACGAGCGAGCGTCCTGGGCTATTGTGTGGTGCTGAGCCTGCAAACCAATAGCTCCCTTTCAAGCAAACAAACAGCATCACCTGCGCCTGAACAGCAGGGCTTGTGCAACTGTTTGGATATTTATTACCTTCCCCTCATTGCGTGAAAAGTGAGTAGAAGGCCAGAAAAAGAACACTGCTCCCCCCAGGGATGGGAAACACACGCGCCTCATGAACTAATTCCAGGCAGAGCGGCGTGGCCACTGCGGAAAACAATACGCAGGATCCTCACAAAATTAAAAACGGAACTGACCCAGAGGACCCACTTCAGGAATATCTCAGAAGAAACCCAAGACACGAATTGGAAAGAATATATGCACCCCTATGTTCACTGCAACATTATTTACAACAGCCAATATTTGGAAGCAACCCAAGTGCCCATCAATAGATGGACGAGCAGATCAAGAAGTTTTGGTACATTTATACAATGGAATATCACTCGGTCATAAAAGAGGAATGAAATCTTACCATTTGTGATAGCATGGATGGACCTAGAGCAGTGGTTCTCAACCTTCTGGCCCTTTAAATACAGTTCCTCATGTTGTGACCCAACCATAAAATTATTTTCGTTGCTACTTCATAACTGTAATGTTGCTACTGTTATGAATCGTAATGTAAATATCTGATAGGCAGGATGGTCTTAGGCGACCCCTGTGAAAGGGTCGTTCGACCGCCAAAGGGGTCTCGACCCACAGGTTGAGAACCGCTGACCTAGAGGGTAGTATGCTAAGTGAAATGAGTCAGTCAGAGAAAGGCAAAACAAACAAACAAACAAACCTAATAGAAGTAGACGCATGGATACAGAGAGAGAACTGGTGGTTGCGGAGGGGAGGGAAGTCGGGTGACTGGGTGAAAGAGGTGAAGGGATTAAAAGGCACAGATTGGCAGTTACAAGATAAGTAACTGCCAAGTCACGGGGATATAAAATACAGCCTAGGGAAGACAGTCAGTAACACTGTAATAATTGTGCCTGGTGCCTGGTGGGCTCTGGAAATATGGGGGGTGGTGCTTTGTAAGGTATGGTTGTCTAACCGTGACTCTGTACACCTGGAACTAATACAAAATAATACTGAATGCCAACTGTAATTGAAAAGATAAAAACAACTTATTCCGATTGCAAGTGGGCAGGAACCGGGAGCTGACGGGCGGGATGCTGCGTGTGGGGAGCAGCTGTGCCCGCAGAGCCTGCTGACCGTCTTCGCCGCTGCTGGGAGGTCCCCGTCCCTTCACTGAGTCCTGTCTGAGCTACGCCAGTTGGGCTGGGTTTCAGTTCTCCGCCACAGGAGTGCCTGCCTAGGACAATATGTGAGGGGCCTGTGTGTCCTGGCCCTCGGCAATCGCTGCTCTTTGCACTTTGTTACCACAGAACGCAGGTTAGGGCGGCCCGGCTCAGGCCTGAGCATCTCAGAGCCGAGCCCCGGCCTCTGACTGGGTGTGCCCTCGCAGCTCCGGTCTCCATCCGTGCAGGGGGTGGACGGAACTCGGGGATGGACGGAACCCGGGAGTGGACGGAACCTGGGATGGACGGAACCCGGGGATGGACGGGACCCAGGGATGGACAGGACCCGGGGATGGACGGAACCTGGGGGTGGATGGAACTCGGGGATGGACAGAACCCGGGAATGAACGGAACCGGCAGTGGATGGAACCCGGGGATGGACGGAACCCGGGATGGACGGAACCCAGGAGTGGACGGAACCTGGGATGGACGGAACCCGGGGATGGACGGAACCCAGGGATGGACGGGACCCGGGGATGGACGGAACCTGGGGGTGGACGGAACCTGGGATGGACAGAACTCGGGGATGGACGGAACCCGGGGATGGACAGGACCCGGGGATGGACGGAACCTGGGGGTGGATGGAACTCGGGGATGGACAGAACCCGGGAATGAACGGAACCGGCAGTGGATGGAACCCGGGGATGGACGGAACCCGGGATGGACGGAACCCAGGAGTGGACAGAACCTGGGGATGGACAGGACCCGGGGGTGGACGGAGCCAGGAAAAGCTATTCTGATGAGCCTCGCTGTACACCCTTCAGCCCTCGGGACACCACGTCTGATCAGAACCCTCTGCTTCCTCAGCTGCCGAGTCCCCAGGCGTTTCAGTGAATCCCCTTCTCAGGGACCTAAATGCTGACAGACGGGTCTGAACTGCCACGGGCTCCCCAGATGACAACCTCCCTCCCCCACTGCATCGCACCCGCGGTCAAGCTCTCCTCGACAGAAGGGCTTGTCCAGTCCAGAAAGGAGTGTCCCAGGGATGCCCGCCTGAACCCCACGGGGGGCCAAGGGCTGCAGCACAGCACCCCTCCTCTCACAGGTCACACTCCCGTCTTCCTCCCCTGCCAACTGGCCCCACACTGGCCACTGACTGCTCGTGGAAAGACACCGAGAAGGTCATGAGGGGGGCCGAGGGGCGGTGGAGAGCAGGGCTGGGTGCTCATCCCAATTTGTTCCTTCCCTCCCAGGCCCCCGACACGGCTCTGTGCTAACACTAGATTTCCTATCTCTACAAGGGACACAGGGTTACCCAACACAGTGCTGAGCGTGTCGCAAGGAGAGTGTCATTCATGCCGCTGCAGACCTCAGGGACTGTGTGCATTTCAAAACTGTCACCCGGTCCACATTCAAACTTCTGGGAGGGTCAGAGGCCAAAACGACCATGATCTGGGGGTGAGATCAGTATTTATCCCCAATAGCAACTGAGAACTGGCCCTAAAGTTTCTAAACAGGGTACACCAGACCCAGGAGAGTGGGGTGAAGAGTTAGGGGCGGTGCTGCAGCTGAACCGACGGTGTGACGCCGGACACGCCGCTCAAGCTCCGGGGCTTCAGTTTCCTCTGCCGTGAAGTGGGGGTGACAGTCACAGAACCCACTTTCTGGGGCTGCTCGAAGATCTGAGGAGTCGGTACAGGTCAAGAGGTTAGGACGCAGTCAGCGCTCCGTAGAGGTCGACACCCCGCCGCCTGGAGGACTCTACTTCCTCATGGGGCCCCTGAGCTTCTCGTGGCGTCGCACGCACGGCTGCCCAGCGGCCCCTCTGGGTGGCGGGCTGCAGCCTGGCCTGGGAACCGGCGTGCTCTGACCCCACGTGTGCCCCCAACTTCCTCTACGACCGGGTCCTGGGCGCCGAGCGCAGCCGCGTGCTGTGCCGGCCTGTGTGTGGCTCAGTCTTGATAAAGGCCTAGTGATTCACTGCTGGTTCACTGATGTGACCAGGTCTCTCTGCCCGGGGGTCCGAGCCCGCAGAGGCGGCTGGGGGCCAGCACGGTGCGGCCCGGTCAGAGCCTCAGCAAAGCCTGGCCCATGGGAAGGGCCCGTAGATGTGAGATCTCACTATTATGCGGGAGGGCTAGGGTCAGAAACACGCTTGTCTTTTCTCCTCTTTTCTTCCCTCTCCCTCTTCATCCCTCCGAAGGTCAGAAGGGAAAGGCGCAGGGTCAGTTGGCGGGGGCAGGCCAGATGGGGCACACGCTTGAGTTCACGGTCATGTTCGCGCTGCTCTTCCTCTGACAAGGATGGGGCTGGGACCAGGGCTGGGACCAGGGCTGTGGCGGCGGCTGGTCCCCCCTCTCTGGCCACCGTTGAGAAGGACCTTGGCATTTGGTTTAGCCTCTCCCAGAGCCACGCCTGACCATCGGCGGCCCTGACCAGCCCGGCCCCGCAGGTCCCCTGGGTAGCTGCTAAAAGGCACCTCTATGAAGCCTGGAGGCTCTCCCTGCTGTTGGGCTCAGCAGCCTGGGCAGCGCGGGTCCCATGGGAGCCGGGACTCAGGATCCAGCCTGGGTCTCAGCGGAGGGGTCACCTCTCTGCACAGTGGTCAGCAGGGGCAGTCCTGGGGCCCCGTTTCCTCGAGCCCCGCCACCCCCCTGGCCCTCAGGGTGGACTTACCCAGGCCCAGGTTGGCGACGGTCTTGAGGTCTGTGAAGCTGCTGGCCTCAAGGATGGCCTGCGGCAGCCTCAGCGTGAAGGGCAGTAAATCTCTGTGGAAACAAGAGGGGTCAAGGTCAGGTCTGGGAGGGACCTGTGTGTCCATTCCCACCCCCACAACCCCTGCACCCAGAGCCCATAGAGGAGAAACCCCAGCATCCCCGCTGGCTGCTGGGGCCGCCACACAGACGGGAAACCCCTGGGGTGGAGGGCACAGCCCCGAGGCTGACGGAGCATCCAGGCAGGTCCAGGCCCCGGGCCAGCACGATGGACCCTGAGAAGTGGGAGACCCCCATGGGAGTGGGGAGGGGGCACAGCTTCCCCCACGTTTCCTGCCTGGGAGCCCAGGGAGCTGCCCGGGAAGCCTCTACGCTGGGTAAAGCCAGTGACCCACCCCTCTCTGCCCTCTGACCCTCACTGCTCCACACTGAGATGGGCAGCGAGCAAGCACACAGTCTGGCTTCTCCAGTGAGCACCCAGACATCCCCCAGTGAGCACACAGTCAGGCTTCCTTGGTGAGCGCACAGTCAGACATCCCCAGTGAACACACAGCCAGGCTTCCTTGGTGAGTGCAGTCAGACATCCCCATTGAACACACAGCCAGGCTTCCTTGGTGAGCGCAGTCAGACATCCCCGACAACGCATAGTCAGACAGCTCAACCTGCTGCCTTTGGTCTGAACGGGGAAGTATTCAGGGATTTCCCCAGAGATCTCCTGGCAGGGACTCAGACACTCTCCCCGTTTATTGTGCAGACAGGGAAACTGAGGCCCAGAGAGGAAAAGGAATATGCCCAGGCCACACAACAGGTTGAAGGCAGAGTGTGCTAAGCCCTGGGCCTCCTGAGTTCTCGCCCAGGGCTGTTCCAAGGGGCCGGAAGGGGAGGGGCCCCAGGATGGACGGTCCCAATTCTACACTTCAGCCTGGCATTCAAGCCCCATCACAGCCTGACCCTGACCCCCCCACTTTCCAGCTCTAGCCACCTTCTCCCCAAACCCCAATTCCAACCCTGTGGGTAGGCATTAATACCTTTGTGTTAACTAATTAATTTGGCATTGAATCCCCTAGGGGAGCTACTAAAAATGCATATTCCAGATCCACTCCCAGGGGTGCCGAGGGTCAGGTCTGGGGGTGGGCCAGGAGCCCACATTTTTAACAGCTCTCGAGGGGATCCTGATGGACACCGCCTTGGGTGGGAATCACGTCCCCCAAAGCAAGGGGGGGGGGCAATACAAATAAAAGTTAAGCAGCTCTCCTTAGGTATGCATGTCTAGACTGCCTTATCAACTACTAAGACCGCTGGAAAGCATTCACGAAGAGAAAATTTCAAAATGAGATTTTTAGAACAAGTGTCCTAACCTTCCCCCCACACACTCTGGCAGGTCAGCTTGTGCACCTCCTAGGACAGTGATGGCGAACCTTTTGAGCTCGGCGTGTCAGCATTTTGAAAAACCCTAACTTAACTCTGGTGCCGTGTCACATATAGAAATTTTTTGATATTTGCAACCATAGTAAAACAAAGACTTATATTTTTGATATTTATTTTATATATTTAAATGCCATTTAACAAAGAAAAATCAACCAAAAAAATGAGCTCGCGTGTCACCTCTGACACGCGTGTCATAGGTTCGCCATCACTGGCCTAGGGCGCCAACGCCCCTCCCTGGAGGCCTCTGTTCTAGCTGATGTTTTTCAAACTTTTTGGATTATGACTGTCAGCACGAAACACATCCGGCATCATGGTACAGTGTGTACACATACACACACACACACCCCTAAAAGAAGTGTAGCACGAGTCTTAGTCCAGCCACATGAGACGCACTCTGGTATTTTCTAGTCTAGTTTAATTTTTCATTAAAAAAACAGCCAGTGGTGCCCTGGCCAGTGTGGCTCAGTTGGTTGAGCTTTGCAGGTCAGGGCACATGCCCAGATTGGGGGCTTGATCCCCAGTAGGGGGCATGTGGGAGGTGGACAATCGATGTTTCTCACATCGATGTTTCTCTCTCTCTCTCATCAATAAAAACATATATACTTTTAAAAGAGCCAGTCATGATCCACTCAATTGATTTGACGACCCCTCTGGGTGTCTTCTGACATCACCAACCAATCCACCAACACTAGTGGGGTTGTCCCCCAAGGTAATGCAGTTCTGACAGTACCTGCCTGGAGTTAGTGCAGACCCCACAGGTTAAGGACACGGTCCCCCCACTCTGCCCCCAATCCGGGTGCCCTCTGCGAATCCCAGGCCACCTGGACTTCCGACCGGCTAGAAACCAGGGGCTCCCGTGACCCCGTCCCAGGCTCGACAATTTGCTGGAACAGCTCTCAGAACTCGGGGAAACACTTTACTTACGTTTACCGGTTTGTTATAAAGGAACAGCCCGATGGAAGAGGTGCACCGCCAGGGGTAGGGGGAGGGGCAGGGAGCGTCCACACCTCCCTGGACCCAACGCCCTCCCAGCACCTGGGAGTCCATCTGGGAGGTGGGTGGGTGGGGCTGAGAGCTCCGGCCCTCTCGCCCCTGGGTGTTCTGGGGGTCAGCCCCAGCTTGAGGTGAACTAGGGCCCCCACCTGTGTCAGCTCAGAATAAACTCACGAGTGGTTGAAAGGGGCTCATGGTGAACCAGGAGAGCCACCCCACCACTCGGGAGACCCCAGGGCTCCAGGAGCTGTGCCAGGGAGCTGGACAGAGAGCACGTCTTTCTGTTCTCTCCCACGCCTCCCCCTGGCTGTGGTCCCAGGTGGGAAAGCACCACACACCATGTACATTATCGCACTCACTCCTAGGCACAGGCTAGTTTCTCCTCCCCCTGAGGGCCTGGGCACCTCGCTAGGTGCTGGACAATTTGGGGGTGACCCGGGGAGCACTTCTAAGATGTCAGACCCGGCCTAGGAGAACAATATCTGAACCCCCTTGATGCCCACGGCACCCTGAGCTCCATCTCCTCACACATCCTGGGTGACTTATGGTTTTGAAAGTCGACCACTATAGAGGGAAGAGCATGAATTCATTTTGGTGACTTTTTTTTTTTTTTAGAGAGAGAGAGAGACAGAAAAAAGCCAGCCTGAACTTTAGAATCCACGGGCCCAGCTCGAACCCTGGCTGCATTCCCTGCGGGGTGTCGTTTCCATTTCCCGTGTGACAGGGGGGCACGATGCCTGCTAATGGGGTTGTTTTGTGAATCCAACGAGCTGGGGCCTAGGGACCGCACGGCCCCCCCGACCGGGACTAGAGGCTGCGCCTGTGTTTCCTCCTCCTCCTGGGAGCGCAGGCCACGGACACCTCTCAGGGCCTCGCCCTGCTCACCGGGTGGCTCCTGGCTGAGGGGGCAGGGGCCCCAGCTCCAGGCAGTGATAACAGCTCTTTCTTCAAATGCCGCGAGGCCCTGCCGGCCCTCTTCCTCCAGGTGGCAGGAAGATGGCAGCTTAGTCACAACCCTTGGCGCCTGGACATCTCCTCGAGAGGGCAGGCCCAGGGGCTCCTCCCTTCCTTCCTCATTTCGGTTCACTGCACCCTCTTCACGTGGCTACAGACTCCTGCCCAGGGTGTGCAGAGGACCAGACCTCATGGACCCTGTAGCAAGGATGTCAACTCGCGGCTGGCGGGCCGCATGCCCTGGTGGCCGGCTGCGAGTTTGACATGCTTGCTAGGGCTCAGCCGAGACCTGCCTCGTAGTAACTGCTTCAGATGCGGTCAAGTGTGTTCACCTCCTGCTGCTTAGGATAGAGCCCCGGCATCTCCCCCGCAGCCCCTGCTTCCACCCCCTCCCTCTAGGGCAGCCGTGGGCAAACTACGGCCCGAGGGCCGGATCCAGCCCGTTTGAAATGAATAAAACAAAAAAAAAAGTTTCTCTTTTATTAGTGTAGATGTTTACTTTGAATTTATATTAGTTCACACAAACACTCCATCCATGCTTTTGTTCCGGCCTCTGGTCCAGTTTAAGAACCCATTGTGGCCCTCGAGTCAAAAAGTTTGCCCACCCCTGCTCTAGGGGCTGCCCCAGCCCTCGGGTTCCCCCATTCAACAGTCCCTGAAAACAGAACCAGAGCACCTACTGGGTGTCGGGCAGCGTGCTGTCTCTATCCCATTCCCCCTCCAGCATCTCTCTCATGAGCATTATTCCCACATGGAGTTGAGACTCAGAGAGATGAAGTAAGAAGCTCAAGTGCTGGGCTCTGCGACTGCCATCATTCATTCTTTCATTCATTCATCAAAGCACCTGGAATGTGCCAAGCCTTCCACTAAGGTGAGAACGTCTCAGCACAGGAAAGGCCTGTCTCCCGCAGAGACTGGCACGTCATCGTTCACAAGGGCAGGGCCTCTGAGGCTTTGCCTTGTGGGCCTGGAGGGACACACTAGGTCAGTGGTCGGCAAACTGCGGCCCCTTGAGTGTGGCTCTTCCACAAAATACCACATACAGTGCGATTGAAACTTCATGGCCACCCTTCTTTTCACTTAGCTGCATAATCTTTCTCTAGATGTAACATAACTTATTAACCTTTTCTCCTAATGGAAGGCCTTTGGGTTGATTTGCTGATGTTCTTTGGTATTAGAAAAGATGCTCGATCCCTGGTGTGGTGTGTGCAGGAGGCAGCCGATCAGTGACCCTCTCTCCCTCTCCCTTCCTCTCTGAAATCAATAAACATATATTTTAAAAAGGGGGGGGGGTTGGCATGACTTTTATGGCTTTTGTCATATCAATATATGCTTTACAAAGCATTCAAAATAGTTTAGTATTCCTTTACAAAGGGGTTTTGCCAATATACTTGTTATGTAATTCCCCAAATAAACCTGTGAAGTAGACCAGGTAAGCAGTTATTCCCAGTTAAGTTCAGTGCCTTCCTGAGTCAAATGGCTATTTAGGGGCAGAGGTGGAAGTTATTTTCAGGGGCTTTGATTTTAGTGTTTTTTCCCCCTTAATTTTTGTTGTTAATCCTTAACTGAGGATATTTTTCCCATTGATTTTTAGAGAGAGTTTAAGTGAGGGAGGGAGAGAGAGGAAGGGAGGAAGAAGGGAGTGAGAGAGCGAGAGAGGCTAGAGAGAGAGAGAGAATGAGAGAGAGAGAGAGAGACATTGATATGAAAGAGATATCTATTGGTTGCCTCCCACACATGCCAGACTGGAGGGCTGGGGATCAAACTTGCAACCCAGGTACATGCCCATGACTGGGAATAGGTGCGTGGACCAATGCTCTAACCGCTTTATCTATTTTGCATCTCCACTCTGCCATTTAACAGCTGTGTGACCTTGAGCAAGTTACTTCTCTCAGTCTTAGTTTTCTCATCTATAAAATGGGAATAACAAGAGCACTGCCTCGTGTCATTGTTTGCAAGATTGACAAGGATGTCGGTTGTCAGAGCTCAGTGCTGGGCACCAGGAAAGCGCTCGGCAGGCAGCAGCTCTTAGCAGCTGTCAGTACCAGCACCAGCGTTTCTGCCCATCGGGGCCCGGAGGGTCCTGGCAGGTGGCAGGTGGCAGGTGGTGTTCTGGGCTGGGTGCGGTTTTCACCAGCAAGGATGGCGTCTTTGAAGGAGGGAGAAGTGGGCCTGGAGCTCCGGATCCCGAGACATCCTATCCAGCCTCTAGCCAGTTTTAGCCAAGACACGGTAGCTTAAGCCAGCGGCTTCTGACACCCAAATGTATTTTTAAATTCCTGTTGACCTGCAACCAGTTCTGAATAAATAGAGCAGCTCTGAGGGTGGTTACCAGACACCCGCTCCACCCTGCAGCTGCTCAACAATCACAAGCTCCCTCCCGCGGAGGGTACCAGCCCTTCCTGCCGCCCCTACAGGAAGTTCTTCTTCTAACCCTAACGGGGTGCACCAGGTCCACCCAGGACCCCCAGCTGCCCTGGAGGCCAGAACAGGGGATGCTAAGGTGACAGGCAGTGAGCCGGGGAGCAGGTGGTGGTGAGGAGGGGTCCTTACTGGCAGATCTAAGGAAGCACCACCCTCCAGGGTTACCAGGGCAAAGCCGGGGACTGTCCCCCTCCTCTGCATCCTGTGGGCTGCACCCTTCCCTCGGGGGCTTCCCTGGGACTCCCCGCCCTCACCCAGTGTTGCATGGCCATCTGTTGCCACCAGACGCCCTCCCATGGGGCCAGGGGTACTCACCTACTGACACAGTAGAACGCGATCAGTCTGAAGATGTCCTCAAACACAAGAACCGAGCCTTCCAGGTACAATACTGAGGAGAGATGACAGAGGCCCGGATAAGTGTCCCGGTTAGAGGGAGGGAGGGTCCTGGCGGGGGGGGGAGGTGTCTTTCGAGTTCATTATTGCAGGGCCTGGCCTGCTGGGGCCACATGTTCATTGGCTGCCCTCGGGACCACAGGGGAGTGAGAAAGGAACTTATGTGGCAGCGATGTTCAACCTTTCTCATCTCCCGGCACACAGGCTAATTACAGAAATTCTGCAGGACACCGAAAGTATGTATTTTTTTGCCTATCTGACAAACAAAAGGTATGCGATGGATTCCTTCACACCAGACAGCTATTGTTGTATTGGCTGTTGTCATTTTTTTTTGGTCATTTTTTGATTTGTCAATCTAGGGGGAGAAAGAAATCGGTGACCAGACGGCTATTGTTGTATTGGCTGTTGTCATTTTTTGATTTGTCAATCTAGGGGGGAAAGAAATCGGTGCCCCTGACTAAACAGTCAGGTATTGCATGTCTTAAAAATTCTTGCAGCACACCGGTTGAAAATCACTGTTCTATGGTGTTAATCCACTGAGATTTGGGGTGGTGATTACCTGAACGAATACCCATCATTTTGGGCACAATAACACAGAAGCCTCCAGAATGAAAGCAGAGTAAAACGTTTAACTGATCAGGGTCATCTCAACCTGGCAATTCTGAGGGCGGAGGGGATAGCGGGAGAAAGCCGTCCAGGTCTGTGTTGGCCTCCGGGAGGTTCATCGGTCCAGGGCGCTGACCTGGGGCCACTGGCCCTCCCCCCAAGAGGACCTGGTAGGACCTCACTTGACGTGCCTGATGTTTTCCAGCTCTGACAAGGGAGAGGGACCAAGGCATTTGCCTAAGATCCCACCCCAGGGCGGGGGTGTGGCTCCTTGGAGAGACTGGGTGCCAGGATGTGGCATGAGTGCCCGAAGCTGGGGGTGCAGTGACCAGAGGATGTGGCACAATGCCACACCCTGCTCTGGACGGCAGGCAAGGGCCCAGGGACGCTGAGTGGATGCTCCCCAGCGCTCTTGGCGCCCTCCACACCCACGACTCCTGACTCTCACTCAGGACTCATTTGCCCAACAGAGGGGCTCCCTGTGCTGGGGACCCCCCACTGCACTTTCTAGGGCATCAGAAGGGCCGAGAAACATGTGTGCATCACCCCTCAGTTCCAATTTCCTGAGGGCCTTCTAGCAGCTGTGTGATGGAGGGAAGGCAGGTCCCAGTCCCAGTCCCAGGCCGGGCTCTGACCCTGGGACCAACAGGGTGATGCTGGGTATGTCCCTTCCCCTCCCAGCACTGCAGTTCTTCCACCCTCCGACCCTGAACTCCCCGTGCATCCAGGTGACACTGGCCGGCGGCCCGTTTTCATAGCCTAGGACAGCGTTCCTTGCACTGGTGGTCTGCGAGGTGGTTCTGGGTGACACATGGACCAACACGGGCTGTTCTAATAGCTTCAGCTTTATATTTGCCTTCTTCCCATGAGTTAACATGCTTTTTAAAAAACGTCTACATTCATCATCTATTTATGGCAGAGAGGTCATGGTTTCCCATTAGGACAGACATAAGAAGGTTAAAAGGAATTTTAAAGAAAGACATGCAGTAGGTGATAGCATGGAAGGTGCTCTGAAGACGCCTACAAATGACTGGAGTCTGAGAAACACTCCACGGAGCCCGCACCCTCTGTGAAGTGATAGCGGCAGGGCGGCCCACGGCGCCATCTGGTGCTGGCATTGGGTACAGCGCCTACTCGCCGCAGCGCTGGCCAAGGGAGCCAGGTGCCCAAAGACCTGCAGCCACAGAGCTAGAGACCATTCCACCTGTAAAAGGAGACCATGTAGCAGGAGCCCCTCGCAGCAGGGGGTGGTGGTGACGCACGCAGAAAGCCCCGCCTCCTACACGGGACGTGCTCAACCATGAGCCGCTTTCCTTCGCTGTGGGGACCTGGTCTGACCTTGGCCGACACAGATGAAACCTTTGCCTGCTGGCACTGTACATAAAGTCGCACTTCTTTTAGATGTTTTCCCGACCGTCTGCGTGCTGCTTAGGTCCTCGAGGGCAGGGACCACGGCGCATTCACTTTTGTAGTGGAGGACAGAGCACCAGTCGCCTTCCTACTGTTAAAGCTGCCGAGTTTCAAAATCACAAGCAAGGGTCAAGGCTCTCGTTGTTTCTTGTGACCTCTTCTGCCCCAGCTCCAGCTCCAGCCCCAGCCAGCTGCCCACTGCCCGGTCCTGACGGTGGGAACTGCTTCCCCTCACCCCGAGGCCCCCGGGAGCCCCTGCGCGCCAGGGCCAGGCTGGGCCCCAGGGTGAGCCTCCCTCAGCCCCCAGCAGAGCCGCCTGAAATGGGTAAACTTATGGTACAGGATGCATGACAGGAATACGTCTCAATAAAGCCATTATTAAACCAAGAAAAACGCTCGCCGGGTGGACAATTTCACTGCCCGCAGTAAGGTTTTCTAGGATTTTTATAATGAGCATGTATGAGTTCTGTAAGCAGAGAAACTGCCAGAATTCTCTACCTGGTTCTCTAATTTCCTACCGTTCTCTGTAAACGTATCTCTAGAGCCGACTGGCTTCCGGCGTCCTCTTAGCTCCTGCTGCTATAGAACCGCTCACAGCCCTGCAGGGCACAGCTGACAGGCCCCATCCACCCACTATGTACCCCTAACACACGCCCCTGCCCCCCAGCCAGCTTCTGAAGAGCCTTGGGCGCGTCCAGCACCCACTCTGCCCTGGGCAGCAGCTCACGCAGGGACCCGGCCAGCGGCTCCTCCCAGTAAAGATGCCAGTGCCGGCAGCCACCTTTGAAAAGCACAGGCAGCAACCCCTCCACTGTGTGCAGTCCCCAGGGTCCCTCAGCGGAAACCCTGGTGGGAACACGCCAGACCCTCTCTGGCCATTTCTCTTTCAAAGGGTGAGGAGAGAATGGGTACCAGCCAGCAGCACCCGGCGTGTCCCGAGGTGACCACAGGCGACAACAGCAGAACTCTGCCTCCACTTAGAGGAAAGGAAAGCTTTCACCTATGACTCCCCGTCAAGGCTGAGTGGGGACAGGGTGCAGATGCAAGGCCCACACACGCCGGAATGGCTCCCAGCATTCACAACCCCAGTGTCAAAATGAGGTATGCACAGCCTGACTGGCGTGGCTCAGTGGCTGAGTGTCGACCTATGAACCAGGAGGTCATGGTTCAATTCCTGGTCAGGGCACATGCCTGGGTTGTGGGCTTGGTCCCCAATGGGGGGCATGCAGGAGGCAGCTGATCGATGATTCTCTCTCATCATTGATGTTTTATCTCTCTCTCCCTCTCCCTTTCTCTCGGAAATCAATAAAAATATATTTAGAAAAAGAGAGATATCCACAAAGAATGGAAAGCTAGTAGATCTTTAAAAAAAGGGGGGGGGGAATTCCATTTAATCACTCAGTCGTCCAAATGAACTGCCAAGGACAGGAGCTGCGTGTGTATCTTCTGTTCTTCACGGTTGCCCAGACCCAGGCATGGTGCTGAGCATGTTGCCGGCTCTCCGATGCTTATTTAATGATTTATTTACAAAGTGTTTTATTTGAAAATACTTAGAAGAATCATAAGAAGTTGCAGAGATGTACAGGGAGGTCCTGGGCACCCTTCACCCAATTTTACATGGGTGCATGTGTGTGTGCGTGTGTGTGCATGTGCGTGTGCGTGCTGGTACCGTGCTATGAATTGTATCCCGTGTGTAGCTGTCTGAAATCACCACCACAACCAAGATATGTCACTGCACCATCACTGCAGGGCTCCCTGTGCTCCCCGCTTAGAGCCACAGACACTCTCCGCTCACCCCGGGCCCCCGGCAACCACCAATCTGTTCTCCATCTCTATGGTGATGCTATTTCACGAATGTCTTAGAAGTGGAGTCACACAGTATCCAGCCTTGACACTGGCTTTCTTCACTCAGCATGATTTCCTCGAGGGTCCTCCAGGTCGCTGGCTGAACCAATTGCCTGCTCCTCTTTAGTGCTGAGTCAGCGCCCATGGTTTGGATGGAGCATTCTTTGCTTGACTAGTCACCCGCTGAAGGACATCTGGGGAGTTTCCAGTTTTGAGTTATTATGCACAGAGCTCCTATGGACATTTGTGTACAAGTGTCTGCATGAAAATATGCTTTCTGGGCGACATCTGTAATACTGTCAATAATAAAAACTATATTTAAAAAGGAAATAGACTTTCCTTTCTCTGGGACCTATGCCCAGGAGTGCTATTGCTGGGTCATACGGTACATCCGTCAAAGGAACCGCCAGACTGCTCTCCTGAGTGGCCAGCAATGCACGCAGGGTCCAGCGTCTCCCGTGCCTGCCGATTCGTTGTCACTGTTCTTTATTGTAGCCATTCCAGTCGGTGTAGAGTGACATCTCAAGATGGTTTTGATTTGCATTTCTCTGATTTGGATTTTTGGAAACAAAGATGTTGACCTTCTTTTCATGTGGTTATTTGTTATCTGTATATCTACCCTCTGGTGAAGTGTCTATATATATCGTTTGCCAATTTCCTAATTGGGTATTTTTTTAATGTTGAGGTTTTTTAAAAATCACTTCATTAAGATATTCACATACCATACAATTCACCAATTTAAAGTGCACAATCAATAATTAATGGTCTTACCATATTCACAGAGTTGTGCAACCATCACCACAATCAATTGTAGAACATGTTCACCTTCCCGAAAGGAAACCCTGGATGTGTGTGCCCTCGGCTGAGTCATTTTACTTATCTTTTTGTGCTTTGATTTTCTCATCTTTAAATGGTGACAACAATCGTATTTTCATCATAGGTTGTTGTTGAGGCAAATTAATGGAAAGCATTTAACCTAGCATACAGTTGAATCCACTTTTTGACAAGTAGTCAAAAAGTGGATGAAATCTGTATACAAGTTTTTATGTGGACATATGTTTTCATTTCTCTTGGGTATATATTAGGCGTGGCATTGCTGGGTCATCTGGCAACTACATGTTTAAGAATGACCAAACTGGAGGGCCTCAACAGCATAAAAATGGAAAAGAACCAGTTGGAAATGAAGGCTACACTAACTGAAATAAAGAATAATTTACAGGTAATCAGCAGTAGGGTAGGTGAAGCCGAGAATCAAATAATCAATTTGGAATATGTGGAAGCAAAAACACCCAAACAGAACACCACCCGCCCCCCAAGAAAAAGCGGGGGGAGGATAGTGTAAGGAGCCTCTGGGACAACTTCAAGTGAACCAACATTCACATCACGAGAGTGCTGGAAGGAGGCGAGAGAGAGCAAGACATTGAAAACCTATTTGAAAAAATTGTAACAAAAAACTTCCCTAACTTGGTGAAGGAAACACACATATAAGTCCAGGAAGCTCAAAGAGTCCCAAAGAAGATGAACCCAAAGAAGCCCACACCAAGACACAACACAATTAAAATGTAAAAGGTTAAAGACAAAGATAGACCTTAAAAGCAGCAAGAGGAAAGTAGTTCATTACCTACAAGGGAGTGGCCATAGGACTGTCAGCTGATTTCTCAAAAGAATCTTTGCAGGCCAGAAGGGAGTGGCAAGAAATATTCAAAGTGGTGAAAAGCAAGGACCTACAACCAAGATTACTCTATCTTGCGAAGCTCTCATTTAGAATTGATGGACATATAGAGCTTCCAAAATAGACCAAAGAAAAAAAAAGCTACAGGAGTTCATCACTATCAACAATTGATGGACATATAGAGCTTCCAAAATAGACCAAAGGAAAAAAAAAGCTACCGGAGTTCATCACTGCCAATCCAGTATTACATGAAATGTTAAAGAGTCTTCTTTAAGTAGAAGAAGATAAAAAATATGAACAATAAAATGCCAATAAATACATATCTATCAACAATTGAATTTAAAAAACAAAATGAACAAGGAGAACAGAAACAAACGCATAGGTACAGAGAACTTTTTGTTGGTTGGTGGATGGGAGGGGCGTTGGGGAGATATGCAAAAAATGTGAAGGGATTAAGAAGTACAAATTGGTTGTTACAGAACTGTCGTGGGGTGTAAAGCACAGCATGGGGAACATAGTCAATAATATTCTAATAACTAGGTGTGGCGCTGGATGGGTGTGGGATTTATTGGGGTGATCACTTAGTAAGTTATGCAATGTCTGGTCACGGGTGTACGCCTGAAACTAATATAATGATGCATGTAAACTGTAATTGAAAATAAAAAATAATTAAATTTGCAACCCCCCCCCCCAAAAAAAAACCCTACCAATTACTAAACTGTTTTCAAAGTTACTACTTCACTTTGTTTCCACGAGCAATGTCTGAGGGTTCCAATTTCTCCACATCCTTGTCAACACTTGTCTTTTCTAGTGCAGCCTTCCTAGTGGGCGGGAGGTGATATCTCTCAGTGGTTTTGATTTGCATTTGCCTAATTACTAGTGATGTTGAATGTCTTTGCATGTGCTAACAGGCCATTTGTGTATAGTCTTTGGAGATAAGTTTATTCAGATCCTTTCCCCACTTTAAATTGGGTTACTTGTCTTTAATGTTGAGTTTTGAGAGTTTTTATTCTAAGACAAGGCCTTTGTCAGTTGTGTGATTTGAAAATATTTTCTCCCAGTCTGTAATTTGCCTTTTCATACTTTCCATAAGGTCTTTCAAACATCTATTTTTAAGAATGAAAAAAAAAAATGGCCCTGGCTGGGTGGCTGGGTCGGTTAGAGTGTCATTCCATACACCAAAAGGTTGCAGGTTCGATTCCCAGTCAGGGCACATACCTAGGTTGTGGGTTCAACCCCTGGCTGGGGCACATATGGGAGGCAACCAATGTTTCTTTCATTTTTTTCTAATCCTCACCCGAGGATATTTTCCCATTGATTTTTAGAGAGAGTGGAAGGGAGGGGGAGAGACAGAGAGAAACGTCGATGTGACAGAGACACATGAATTGGTTGCTGCCTGCATGCGCCCTGACTAGGGCAAGGGATCAAGCTTGCAACCAAGGTATTGTGCCCTTGACCGGAATTGAACCCAGGACCCTTTAGTTCACAGGTCAACACTCTATCCATTGAACCAAACCGGCTAGGGCTGATTGATGTTTCTTACACTGAAGTTTCTCTCTCTCTCTCGGCCCACACCAAGACACAACACAATTAAAATGTAAAAGGTTAAAGACAAAGATAGACCTTAAAAGCAGCAAGAGGAAAGTAGTTCATTACCAAAAAAAAAAAGGATGAAAAAATAAATGCTGTCCAAGTTTGTTTGCAAAATAGTAAGCACTCAACTGGTGTTGTATAACTGATTGCCAGGGGTATCTCCAACCTGTTATAATTAACAGTCACCTCTTATTTGTAGCTGGCAGCATCTATTGTTATAATTACTGCTTAATGGGCCTGTAGCCAGTTATTACCATAATCTAGGCCAAAGTCCCTCTGCAATCTTGACACTGTTAATTCCCTTAACAGACACTTTCTTCATGGATGGTGCAAAGGTAAACTGGAGACAGGCCTGGTTTTAATGACCCCAAACTCCCAGGGACTGAGGCGAGTGAATGTGACAAATGAAAACCTTTCCACATCACGTTCACGCTGAGCAGAGAAGGGTCAGCCCTGCCTTCGCTGAAATGAAGGACAAATGTTTCTTCACCTGAGCCTGACCCTCGGCTTCGAGGAGGAACAGATCCGTACACAAAAACGTGAAATGAGGCCACACCTTGCCAAGGGTCACTAAGATGGCCACGTGAACGCTGACTGAGAAACATAAGCCCAGTCGTTCCTGTTAGCAGACGGCCTTGTTAACCCCAGAGATGAAACACGGCAGTTGTTCATAAATCTCCAGTGTTGAGCCCCCTTGGAAGGACTGGGTCAGAGTTACTCTTTAGCTAAAACATTTTCATTGTGTTATCACTCACTGACAAATATTTATCGTTTTCATGGTCTGTAGAAAGAAAGGGGAAATGGACATAGAAAGTGAGAGGAAGCCTCGCAGTCTGAAGGGTGACAGGGAACTTGCCAACAGCCTGGCCGCAGGACTGTCTGAACGCCTTCCTGAGGGCCAGAGATTCAAACAGCTGGCTCACTCGCTTTTTAAAAAATATATTTTTATTGCTTTCAGAGAGGAAGGGAGAGGGAGAGAGAGAGAGATAGAAACATCAATGATGAGAGAGAATCATTGATTGGCTGCCTCCTGCAGGCCCCCTACTGGGGATTGAGCCTGCAACCTGGGCATGTGCCCTGACCGCGAATCCAACCGTGACCTCATAGATCGATGCTCAACCACTGAGCCATGCCGGCTGGGCCTGCTCACACTCTTTTCATGATTGAAAATTTGCTTGGTGGGGGTGGGAGAGGCATGAATTGATTTCATCTAAGAGGAAACCTGGCATGTAACGAGGCCTCAACATGCCCATTTACGGAGTGAGCATTGGGTGGGTGAGAATTGCCCCAGGAGGACCGTGTCCGCAGAGGGTCCCAGGAAGGACCCCGTGTGGGCAGTCAGAGGGCTCACCTTTGGAGAGAAAAGGCCATCACACCTGGCTGGCGGGGGTGGGGGTGGGGTGGGGATTTGGTGGGCCCCAGAAGTGGCCCTGAGCCAAAGCCTTATGTGACACTACCGAGCGCACCCCCCTGAAACCTGGCACCCAGAATGGGCTGGAAGACTGAGTCTACTAGATTCCGATCGCCTCTGTACAAGGGGTACTAGCTGACCAAGCTGGGTCCCTGCCAGGAGATGCCAGGAGCGCAGACAGGAGGCCAGGGAGTGGTTCCCAGCTGGGAGCAGGAGGGAGGGGCACCTGCAGACAGGAGACAGGCAGGGCCAGACCGGCTTGGAAGGTCACAGTGGCCTTTTTCTTTGCAGGACCCACTGCTGCCCGGCAACACTACAGTTGCCATGGGAACTACACCTGGACAGTCTGTGGCTGGGATGGAAAGAGGACTGTCTCTACTACCATCAGGCCTTGCCAAAGGCCCCACATTCTGTAACAGATGAAAACTACTTCCCCTGTTCCCAGGAGTAAAGTGAGACCAGCAGTCTCTCCGGAGCCCGACCCCGGGACCCTGTAGTTCCAGGCCCCCCCCACTCCGGCTCCCACCTGCTTGGCGATGCTGCTGCAGTGCCGCCGCCCCACCCAGGGGCCTGAAGGAGGTGCCGCTAGACTCGGGCTTCGGCCATTGCTGGTTCCCACCCACGGCAGACGGTGCCAGGAGACACGAGAAACCCACGGGCCCCACGCCGGGCAGCAGGTCTCCTGTGTTCTCTGGGCAGCCACACACGGACCGGCACACGGACTTGTTCCTGATCCGGGCAAAGCCCAAGCCTGGACAGGACTGACCAGGGGCGGCTGCCGGCTCCGCCCATCACATGCCCTGAGATCAAAGACCTGGACTCTGCCACCTGCTTCCTCTGCCTGCAGGTGAGGATAAGGGTGACCGAGGCCCTTCGGCCCCTCCACCTCCTTGCACAGAGGCTCCG
>NW_005355941.1:82226-99601 GCF_000412655.1 Myotis brandtii | reverse complement strand
CCAAAGGCCCACCCCCCCTCCAGCCCTGAAGTCCCACCCCCTGCCCGTCTCCTCCACCAACCACAGGCCCCGGGGCGGGACCAGCTGCAGGACCTCCTGTGCAGGTGGGAAAGGCACAGGGAGGAGCTGGCCGCCCTGGTTAGGGGTCCAAGCAGGGAGCCGCTTCTAGGTGCTGCCAGCGCCCTGTTGCAGGTTTGGCCAAGGAGCAGAGGGGTGCCTCCTGGTCCAGAGGACGGCTGCCCGGCACGGAAACGCGCAACCTGACAAGTGGAACCCCAGCTGGGTGTCACCCCCCACTCAGCTCACCTCCCAGGCTCTCTGGGCAGCATGGCTGTGCGGCCGTCCACGGCAGCCCTGGGCATGAGTCATGGCCATCGTTGCCGGTCGTGGTTGGCATGAAGCGCAGTCGCCTCTTGATTACATCTTAAAAATCTCAGGATGAAAAAGGCAGCAATGGCTTTTTACTGAGTTCCGTGCCACACCCCGAGTTTGCTCAGACTGGAGACCCAACCACACCAAATGCCCCTCCCAGTGGACGGGAAACCACCGAAAGCAGAACCAAAGGGCCCGAGAGACCCCTGTGGTCCAGCCTCCCCCACTGCACAAATGGGGAAACTGAGGCGCAGAGAAGGTGTGTCATCGTGCGGTGAGAGAGTGTGAGTCTGGGCGCTTCCCAGAGTTTGACCCTGGTCTCTCTGGAATCTAGATTCCGACTGCTGTATTCCCCTCCTCCCAGCTCCCCAGCATGGGCTCTGAGCCTCTTGATGAATAGTGGTGGGTTATTGCTGTCAAGCTTTAATAACAACACTAATAGCAATCATAATATCATCTGCCATTTATTATGTCTACTGTGTACCAGTCTCTATATTTCAAATCATCCATTATCCTCAACTACAGGCAAGGAAATAGAGGCTCAGATAGGTTAAGTAACTGGCCCTAGACCCACAGTCATGGCCTGGGGGTGGCCTTTGACCAGGAGAGGAGGTGTGGGGTGTGGGGTAAAGGAGACAGGCAGGGCATGGGATGAAGGGAGGGAGTCCCCGTGCCTCACCCTGGCTTGCTCTCATCCTGTCCCTGCCTCACTGTTTGGCTAAAAGAGACGCCTCCCATCTTCCCACACATCTCCCCCGTCACTGGGCAGGCCCCGTGCTCCCCTCGGAGAAGCCCTCCCGGGCAGAACTCCCGGACCCTCTCTCAGGCCCCAGTGCTGGGCTCACCCCACCAGAGAGCATGACTCACCCCATCCCGATGCGCTCACAGGCCCACTGCTGGCCCTGAATGAAGCTCTCGGAGAGCAGGGGCCAGGCCTGCCTTCTTCCCACGATCCCAGGACCTGCCTGGACCACACCACACACCTCATGGCCTCGGAGCTGTCACAAGCACGGGTCCGACCCCAGGTTGGCAGTCACGTCTGCAGCAGCTGCCACCACCCTGTCCCAGCTGTCATGAAAGCCTCTCTCTCTCTCTCTCTCTCTCTCTCTCTCCCTCTCTCCCCGCTTCCATATTTAGCGATGCCGAGATGAGGACTGAGTCCAGGAACAGGAGGACAGAATAAACTGCCACAAGCCGACAGGACTCTGCCTGGGAACTATTTATAGGTCCGATGCCAAACAGAAGGGGAGGCATTAGACAGATGTGTGAATTGCCAAGTGTCAGGAGAGACTAAATACAGCGCAAGGAGACAGGGAGGTGTTGGGAGAAGAACCTGGGGAGGGCGGAGGAGGAGATGCAGAGCAGGGGCCTGCCATTCATCCCCACCCGCCATGCCGGTCCTATACGGGCACTGAACCACCCACAGGGAACTGACAGCCAGTCCCTCCGCTCACACTGCAGGGCGAGGAGGTGCCTTTGCCTGTACCAGCATGAAGAAGCACTTTACTCTCTCGGGAGCAGAAACAGGAAAGGGAGGTGGCCCAGGGCACCTCCTGATGGCGAGAACAGCTCTGACCAATCAATGATTCTCTCTTATCAGGGATGTTTCTATCTCTCTCTTCCTCTCCCTTGCTCTCTGAAATCAATAAAAATATATTAAAAAAAGAAAAACCCAGAATTGGGTTCCATAATAACCCAGAAAACAACCCACCTTCAATGTCAGGATCTTACAAAGTTTGTCCCACCCCAGAGTCTGGGAACTTCGATCTGAGGTCTAGAAGCAAGTAACCGCCACTTATGAGCTGTGAGACAGACAGGTTAAATGGCTTTCTATCTGTCACAGAGCTGGGGAGCAATGATGCCAGGACGTGACCGTGAGCAAGCCTGACTCCGCGGTCCGTGCTCTCACCCAGCACACAGGCTGCTGTTCTCTAGGCCCTGCTGCCCAGTGGAAATACGACGAGGGCTCCACGTGCAATGTTCAGTGTTCTCACAGTCACATCAGAAACAGTAAACAGAAAATTAGGTGACATTAATCTCCATCCTATATTCTATTTAACCCGAGATATCCAAAATATTATCACTTCAACGAACCATAAACATAATGAGGCGCTTTATGTTCCTTTTCTCACACTCAGTGTTCAAATCTGGTGTGTTTTTTACACTAACAGCGACCTCCATTCAGACTCACCACATCGCAAGGGTTCCACAGCCCCGTGCGGCGCGTGGCTGCCACACTGGGCGGCAGAGCCCTGAGTGATGCTCTCCTCCAGGAGCACATTTGCCCCCAGGGCACAGCTGGGAGTGTGGAGATATTTTAGGTTGTCACATCTGGGGGTGGGGGTGACACTACTAGTGGGCAGAGGCCAGGGATGCTGCTAAATATCCCACCGTGAGCAGGACAGCCGCCACAGCACAGGATGACCCACCCCACACGCCAGGCGCCGAGTTTCAGAAGCCCCCGCGGAGCTCAGCCGGGAGGCTCTTCTGCTCCTCGTGGCACTGACTCGGTCGCTGGGTGGTATTCAGGTGGGGGCTGTTCCAGTCCACAGGGTCCAGAGCCTTCACCCGGCGCCTTGGCAGGACAGCAGGAGACTAGCCTCAGCCGGGCCCCCTTGGGACTCCCTCCCTCTCCCTATAGTGTTGGAGCCTCTCCCAGTGGTCGCTCCATCACTGGACTTCTTACATGGCCACTCAGGCTCCCGGAGTCCAAGCAGAGGCTGCCAGTTCTCCTAAAAGGTGCACACAGACCTGGCATAGTATCATTTCACCTTATTCCATTGGCCACAGCAGTCCCAGGCCACCCAGATTCAAGGGGAGGGGCCACAGCCTTCAGCTCCTGATGGGAAGAGTGTCAGTGAAAGTATAGCCGCCTTTATCTGCCACAGAATAGTGTTTCTATCTAGGACCTAACTGTCATCCCATGATTTCTCTGGGGGCCTACACTACACCTGTCATACCTCTCCCTGATTCAATTTATTTCATGTTTCTGCAAAGATACAGCCCCCCTTTTCCCAAAGATATACCTTTTCAGGTAAAAATTATAATAACATATGAATACCTACATCATCTCTACACACACATCACGCTTTAGTTTGCAAAACGCTCACCCATACGTCACCTCCCAATGGTTCCATAAGGTGGGCATTACTGTCCATTTTACAGACGAGGAAGCAGCAGTGGGTGCTGGGACATGGTTAGCAACAGGCTCTCCAGAGAGAAAGCCCTGATTTACAGCATTTGTCAATTTCCATAATGGAAATACTCCTGCCAGGCTGACGGGGGGAGAGAGGGGCACAATGAACTCTCACGGGCAGGAACGAGCCAGCTCCGGATGCCACCAAAGCCACAGCTCAGAGACAAGTCCACTTTGAGATGGTCCTTAAGAGCAAGAACCATCACCCTTTTCGACAGCATGGAAGGACCTGGAGACTACTATGCTAAGCGAAATAAGTCAGTTAGAGAAAGACAAACATCACATGATCTCACTTAAATGTGGAATCTAATCAACCAAATAAACTGATGAACGGAATAGGTCCAGAGGCATGGATGCATGGAACAGAATAACAGAGGTCAGTGGGGAGGGGAGTGGAAGAGATTAACCAAAGATCATATATGCATATATGCATAACCCATGGACGCAGACAATAGTGGGGGAAGACCGGGGTGGGGCGGGGATTGTGTGGTGGTGGGAAAAAGGGGAGGATGGGGGGACATCTGTAATACTGATGACAACAACAACAAGAGAGCCAAAATCATTAAGAGACCTGAAGCTCAGGTGACCTCACTGACTCTCGAGACCCCCCCTCACCTGTTGAAGCCATCCAGTCCCTGTCTGCCACCTCTCTGTCCAGCTCTGGTTCTTTGCAATGCACATCGAGCCCTGGGTGTAATCTTAGCTTAGGCCTCTGATGCTAGGGTAAGTCTGGAGTTCTTCGGTATATTTGATCACTGCTCTACCTCCCTCTCTGGCGTCCTCCACCTCCCCTGATTTGGAGAGCCACATGCATACGGACCATGAAAGACTTGCTAAGAAACCACCTGGCCCAGGTGAAAGTGGAGTTAACAGCCCCGGTTCAACTGTGCCCTCCTTGGGCACAATTTCCTGAGCTAAAATGGGGGTCCTGGCACCTGCTTCCTAGGGCTGTGGTGAGGACCAGAGGGACGGATTCTATGGAAGCCCACCTATGCCTGGTACACAGTGGGTCCCCAATAACTGGGGAAGGCTGGATAGAATGGCATGGGTAAGGCCTAGTTATTGGGGGAACTGGGTCTGCCCTGGGGGCTGCTCAGGGCAGCCTGGGCTGGCAACAACGACTACATTAAAGGAACATCCCAGCAGGGGAAGTTTTGCCCGGCAAGTTCCCTAAAAGTTTCCACCGTGCAAACCAAGGCCAAGACAGCCACAAGCACAACAAAAGGTATGTAACAGGATCAGGACTGCTGATCAAAGCAGCACAGACTAATCATTGATTCTCGACAGATAAGGGGAGATGGACACAAAGAGCTGCAAAGATACCAGTCCATTTCTACAGAACTTTCCAGAAGGCCTCACCTCTGACTGCTTCTTTAAGTAGTTTGGGAAGAAAGGAGAAGTTGATGGGACAGGCATAATAACAGGACTTCCCAGGAGGCCGGGTGGGCTCCCTGGGCACTGAACATCCTGTATTTTCCTTGGCGGTGGCGAGGCTTTACAATCCAGGTGCCTGGGTCAAGTAAATGAAGAACAGCACCTTCTCTGTGTGGGCCTTTATCCTTCCAGGCATTTTTTCATTATATTAGTTTCAGGTGTACACCCAGTGATTAGACATTACATAACACACTAAGTGGTAAACCTCATACCCACCTGACACCGTACATAGTTTTCAGGGTATTATTGACTATGTTCCCTGTGCTGTACTTTACATCCCCATGACTGTTCTGTAACTACCAATTTGTACTTCTTAATCCCTTCACCATTTTCACCCCCCCTCCCCCACTGAACCCCTTCCCATCTGGCAATCATCAAAATGTTCTCTGTATCTATGAGTCTGTTTCTGTTCTGCTTGTTCATTTATTTTGTTTTTTTTTAGATTCAATTGTTGATAGATATGTATTTATTGCCATTTTATTGTTCATAGTTTTTTACCTCTTTTCCCCCTTCTTCTTAAAGAAAACCCTTTAACATTTCATGAAATACTGGTCTGATAGTGATGAACTCCTTTAGTTTTTTCTTGTCTGTGAAGCTCTTTATATGTCCTTTGATTCTAAATGATAGCTTTTCTGGGTAGAGTTATCTTGGTAGTAGGTCCTTGCTTTTCATCACTTTGAATATTTCTTGCCATTCCCTTCTGGCCTGCAAAGTTTCTGTTGAGAAATCAGCTGACAGTCTAATGGGAGCTCCCTTGTAGGTAGCTAACTGCTTTTCTCTTGCTGCTTTTAAGATTCTCTTTATCTTTAACTTTTTGCATTTCCAGGGCATTTTGTATCCATCTCTTGCTGGGTGAGGTCAGGATGCCCAGAGACACTGAGTGACTTGCTTAAAGTCATGTAGCAAGCTACCGCGGGAACCATATTAGAACCCAATTCATGGGCACTTACCCCTGGCTTTGCAAAGCTCACACTGACCCTAAAGCTGCTCACTCTTCAACCTGGGGAAGCTGCCTGGAAACTCCCCGAGCAAAATTAATCTGGGAGGTAACAACTGACTTCTCCTTTTGGGAAAAATAAACCAACCCAAAGCTAAGTCCCCTAGAAACATCTCCTTACAAGTCCTAGATGTGGGGTAATCCTCCCAGGACCAGCCGAGCCTCCACACAGGGACCCATGAGAGCCACAAAGCACTTGTAAAAGCACTTTCCCTCGTTTCTTCCATTCTTGCCCCAATCTACTCAGCTACCCAAGTGAGCCTTTTAAGAGTAGAATCTGGTCTTATGCCAGCCCAGGGCTCCACGGATGCTAGCTACATATATTCACAAATGCACACATGCCACAGTATTCAGCTCACTCTTGCATGTCTGCCAGGTTTTCGATATGTTCACATGATTTCTTATCAGTTTCTCATAACAGTTCCTTTGGAGGCATCATTAACCCATTTGTGGTGGATGACAGTGAGGCCCTGAAGTCAAACCACTTGCTTCAGTTAAGCAGCAGAACCGAATACAAATCCAGGTTTTCTAACCCTAAGACCCAGGCCAAGGGGGAAGGCGGGCAGTCAGGTGACAGAGACCAAGACAGAGACAGACCTGGAACTGCCTGCCTTTCCAAAGCTCATGCTCTCCAAAGAGGCTGGCATTGACAAGAGCGCCAAACCCACCGTGAGGCAATACCGCCCCTGCTAACACAGCAAGAGCTGCCTTCTCCATTCCAACCCGACTTTAATAAACGTTCCTTACCCACCCCCCCCCTTTTTTTTGACGTAACACATTTTGGTGCAAATGCAGGTGTAAATATCACTCTAGGATAATGGGTCAGCTGGTGAAGGGGTCAAACCCAAGAGCACCAATGCAGTGTTCCCGTGTGGACTTCAAAGTCATTCTGGGGGACACTCTTGACCGGCCATACATACAGATCTCTGCTGCAGGAGGATTCAGCTAGAATTTCCCCCTCCTTGGTTTAAAAGGTGCCCCTGCCCGGCCAGTGTGGCTCAGTAGTTGAGCATTGACCTATGAACCAGGAGGTCAAGGTTTGATTCCCAGTCAGGGCACATGCCTGGGCTGCTCTTTCAGCCCCAATTGCAGAATGAAGATTTTTTTATAAAGAGCCTCAGCTGACATGTAACATGAGAGAAAAATAGAACTCATGCTACTCTCTGTGTATACATACCTGCGCGCAAGCCACTGTAGTTTAGGGTGTTTGTTATTGCGGCATAACTAGTCTGAGCTGACTGCTTCAGGGTTTTGCAAAGAAACTCTGAACAAGGGACCAGAGGCAATCCAAGCACACAGACTCATAGAGGTGGTCCAGGGGAGTCTTTCTCCCTCAGAGCAAGCAGAGCGGGGCCACAGATGACACTGACCACCCACTTTTGGGGGATCCCCTTGTCTCCTTCCTTGGCCTCAGCTTTGGGTGGGGAATCCCAACAAAAGGCCCCGGTTCTAGGCCCTGGGCCTTTCCCTGCCCACTTCCTCCTCAGGCTGCCCCTCACTGCAGCCACCACAGCCGCAGGAGGACTCGGAGGCTAATGTCTCCCTTCTCCCAAGAGGGACCACAAAGTAGTCCCCGAGTACACGCTGGGACTTACCCAGAGCCCTGGAACCACGTGTGTAGTAGGCTCATTCCACTCCTCCTTTTGGCTTAATCCTGCAGGAGGATTAACAACAACAACAACACTAACAAACACTAACTTTTATTGTTCCCCGTACTATCCTAAGCACTTTATTATCTTTTTTTTTTAAAGATCTAATTGGCTTTATTGAGCGATTCATGAATCAGGAAGCATCCCATCTACCAAGTGGAGAGAGGCTCCCTGTCCTAAGCACTTTATTTATTTATTTAAAAAATATATTTTTATTGATTTCAGAGAGGAAGGGAGAGGGAGAGAGATAGAAACATCAATGATGAGAGAGAATCATTGATTCTCCAGGCATGTGCCCCTGACCGGAATCGAACCTGGGATCTTTCAGTCTTCAGGCCGACGCTCTATCCACTGAGCCAAACTGGCTGGGGCCCTAGGCACTTCAGACACACTAACTCCTTCCTGCACCCGCCGGGGGAGGCACCGCTATCACTCCCATGGCAGGAGCCTGGTGCCCAAAGTCACACAGGTGGTAAAAGCAGCCCTGGGGTTCCAACACAGGCTGTGCCCCAGCACGATGCTGGGGAGGAAACCACCGAACAGGAAGACAAGGAAAACGGTAGGCTCGGCGAAGCAACATGGCAAAGATACCCATTACCTGCTGCTCTCCTGCTATTGTCTGGGTTTGGGGCAGGGGAGACCTCAGGGATCAGACGTATGGGGAGCAGTGAAGTAACATAAAGGAAGAGCAAAACAAAACACGTACAAACCTACAGACAACATCTGTGCAGTTACAGTGAATGGACACGAATCAAGATTAGAAGAGTTATGTTACATAAAGGATTTTTGGTTTGGGTGTTGATAGTCTATTCAGCAAAGCTGGGTGCTGAACTTTTTAAAAGTTTAAAAACGGAAAATGAGCCTGGCTGGCCATGGCTCAGTGGTTGAGCATCGACCTATGCATCAGGAGGTCACGGTTCGATTCCCGGTCAGGACACATGCTCAGGGTTGAGGGCTCGGTCCCCAGTGCGGGGGAGTGCAGGAGGCAGTCGATCAATGATTCTCTCTCATCATTGATGTTTCTATCTCTTCTCCCTCTCCCTTCCTCTCTGAAATCAATAACAATATCTTTCAGCCCCAATTGCAGAATGAAGATTTTTTTATAAAGAGCCTCAGCTGACATGTAACATGAGAGAAAAATAGAACTCATGCTACTCTCTGTGTATACATACCTGCGCGCAAGCCACTGTAGTTTAGGGTGTTTGTTATTGCGGCATAACTAGTCTGAGCTGACTGCTTCAGGGTTTTGCAAAGAAACTCTGAACAAGGGACCAGAGGCAATCCAAGCACACAGACTCATAGAGGTGGTCCAGGGGAGTCTTTCTCCCTCAGAGCAAGCAGAGCGGGGCCACAGATGACACTGACCACCCACTTTTGGGGGATCCCCTTGTCTCCTTCCTTGGCCTCAGCTTTGGGTGGGGAATCCCAACAAAAGGCCCCGGTTCTAGGCCCTGGGCCTTTCCCTGCCCACTTCCTCCTCAGGCTGCCCCTCACTGCAGCCACCACAGCCGCAGGAGGACTCGGAGGCTAATGTCTCCCTTCTCCCAAGAGGGACCACAAAGTAGTCCCCGAGTACACGCTGGGACTTACCCAGAGCCCTGGAACCACGTGTGTAGTAGGCTCATTCCACTCCTCCTTTTGGCTTAATCCTGCAGGAGGATTAACAACAACAACAACACTAACAAACACTAACTTTTATTGTTCCCCGTACTATCCTAAGCACTTTATTATCTTTTTTTTTTAAAGATCTAATTGGCTTTATTGAGCGATTCATGAATCAGGAAGCATCCCATCTACCAAGTGGAGAGAGGCTCCCTGTCCTAAGCACTTTATTTATTTATTTAAAAAATATATTTTTATTGATTTCAGAGAGGAAGGGAGAGGGAGAGAGATAGAAACATCAATGATGAGAGAGAATCATTGATTCTCCAGGCATGTGCCCCTGACCGGAATCGAACCTGGGATCTTTCAGTCTTCAGGCCGACGCTCTATCCACTGAGCCAAACTGGCTGGGGCCCTAGGCACTTCAGACACACTAACTCCTTCCTGCACCCGCCGGGGGAGGCACCGCTATCACTCCCATGGCAGGAGCCTGGTGCCCAAAGTCACACAGGTGGTAAAAGCAGCCCTGGGGTTCCAACACAGGCTGTGCCCCAGCACGATGCTGGGGAGGAAACCACCGAACAGGAAGACAAGGAAAAAGGTAGGCTCGGCGAAGCAACATGGCAAAGATACCCATTACCTGCTGCTCTCCTGCTATTGTCTGGGTTTGGGGCAGGGGAGACCTCAGGGATCAGACGTATGGGGAGCAGTGAAGTAACATAAAGGAAGAGCAAAACAAAACACGTACAAACCTACAGACAACATCTGTGCAGTTACAGTGAATGGACACGAATCAAGATTAGAAGAGTTATGTTACATAAAGGATTTTTGGTTTGGGTGTTGATAGTCTATTCAGCAAAGCTGGGTGCTGAACTTTTTAAAAGTTTAAAAACGGAAAATGAGCCTGGCTGGCCATGGCTCAGTGGTTGAGCATCGACCTATGCATCAGGAGGTCACGGTTCGATTCCCGGTCAGGACACATGCTCAGGGTTGAGGGCTCGGTCCCCAGTGCGGGGGAGTGCAGGAGGCAGTCGATCAATGATTCTCTCTCATCATTGATGTTTCTATCTCTTCTCCCTCTCCCTTCCTCTCTGAAATCAATAACAATATATTTTTTAAAAAATGGAAACTGAGATTCTACCACATGGCTCTGGGAGGAAGTTGCAAACCCAGAGAAGTAAGCTGCCTCCATCCCTAAGTGCCCTGGTTTGTCCTCTGGTCTCCTAATCAGAAATGAGACATGCCACCAGACACGGTGTCCTGGTCCCATTGGGCAGGCTTGTGCATGCTTTCTGATAAAGCTCCAAGAGGCTGGGGCAGCTAGGGGGTGGATTGGGTTGGAGGCACCTAGAAGGGATTGCCCTGGAGGCTGGGGCAGAGAGATGGGAAAGAAGCAGCGGGTCAAAGGAAAAGAGCAGAACTTCCAGACTCTCCATCGGTCCAGCCCGATTCCCTCTTCCTCTGAGAAGCCTTCCCGATCAGCCTGACCTTGAACCAAGCTCCCCCCTTGTACTTCTAGAGCACATGTTGGTGTGTAACAGGCTCAGCACATCACTACTCGCCACTTCCAGCTACTTTCCTGATGTCGGTGTTAAAATTTAAAGTGCATTTGGCCCTTGGGTTTCTAAAGGATTGTAGTAGCTAACTAGTGTCTAGGTCAGTTCCCAAAGCCCGGTTACTCTCATCAAGAGGGAGGACTACACAAGTCCACAAGCAGATAGGCTCATGTCTGTCCCTCTCCCATGACCTCAAGAGAGCACCCAGGGTGTCTGCAGCCCCAGAGGCACCTGCTGAGACCGTCAGAGAAAGGGTTCTTGGAGAGCAGTAGGTGCCCCAAACAACTTCACCCCTCCTGCAGTCGGTAGAGGGTGCTAAATATTTGCTCTGGGGAGGCTATGACGTTGTTTCTTTCCTCTTTGAGATTCCTACACTTTCTTTCCTGCTGGACACTGCAGGATGGGAGGTCAGTGAGGTTTGCTATATAAATTAACAACCTTACACACTCTGTAACCTTAGACTCTAGCAGTTCACCAAAATCCAGGCCCTCTGCTTCTGCCTGGACACACGTCTGGACCACATTTCCCAGTCTCCCTTACAGTTAGGTACGGTCACATGACTGGTTCTAGCCAATGGAATGCAAGCACAGGTAACACTTCCAGGACTTGGTAAATCCGCCCACAAGCCTCCTCCAGGCGGTTTCCCCTTCCAGCCTATTGGGTGGAGTCAACCATGGGAAACTGGAAGCTGTGCTGAAGGTGGCAGGGCCTCCACCAGCCAGGATCCCTGAGCCTTACCCGCGGACCAGGAATCGTGCACATGAGCGGGAAACTAGCCTCTTCTATGCTTAAGCCATTACGCCTTTTTATCATTATCCCAGCAGCTGGCTGATCTTCCCACCTCCACGTTCTGGGTAGCCTGGCTCCATCTGACTGACAGCCACCTAATATGGTTTCCTTGTCTCCTCCCTCCACCCCAACCTAAGCTCTGAGAGGCAGGGACTGGGTTTTGTTTCCTGCTGTGTCCCCAGTGGTAGGACAGGGCCTGACACAGAGTAGATGCTTAATAACAATCTGTTGAGCACACGAACGAGTGAGTTCTGTTTTACCCATTCTTCGTGAGTCCCGGTCTCCATAGAAAGGACCCCAAGAGCGGGAACCAGCCTCTTCCTTCACTTTCTCCTCCAACTCCCGAGCTAGAAAATTAGCCTTTATCTCTTACTCTCACCCTCAGGACCCAGCCTGGGCCCCCTCCTGCTGGCACCCTCCCAAATCCTTCCCACCACGGTCTGTGAGGAACCGGCTGAAGAAATAAACCCAGTCACTGTAGACCAGCTGCTAAATTACCAGAATCGAGCAGGCTGAGGTATGAGGAAGCGATTCTATTCTTGTTCTAACGAGCCTGGAACGTAAATGTTTTGAACTTTCCTGTCCTGCATCGAAGTCTGGCTATACATCGGCACACATACCAGACCTCCAGATAACCTTCCGATGATCTCCCCAAGGGCTCGCACCGCCAGACCACATGACATTATCCTGATCACTGGACATGACCAGACCTCCTGGCACCCATCCTCCAGGTCACCTGACAGCCGGTAATGGCCCTGGAGCGGTCCTAGGGCTAAGAATGCAGGGCCGATAATGTTCAAGAATGTGCTTTATATTGTAAGAATTCTCAACGTTTCTTTCTTCTTTGGAACATTTCTGGGTTTTTGCCTGGCCTGTTGACGGAATCTCTATCATTTATTTCTAGCCAAATCCTCCAGACTCTTTGAATTCATTCGATATCTGTGGCCTCTGTGCCCCTCAGCCCGGAGTCCCCTTGCAGTCACACCTGTCACACTGCACAGCAGGTGTGGGTATCTGTCTTTATCACCCACCACGCCCCACCCTCTATTAGATGGGGAGAGCCTGGAAGCCAGGGCTCTCTTATTCATCTTGGCATAGTCCCAGTGTCGGGCATAAGTGCCTCTTAGGAAACAAGCATTCCACAATATTTAATAAATATTTTAAAATATTTAGATAATAGTTATATAAACATAAATTACTTAAGTATATACTATTTAAGTATATTATATACCTATAATACTTATATAATACTACTTAATACATATTTTATTTATTATTATTATTTATTTTTGGTTAATCTTCACCCAAGGATATTTTCCCATTAATTTTTAGAGAGAGTGGAGGGGGAGGGAGAGACAGAAAGAGAGAAACATCAATGTGAGAGAGACACATTGACTGGTTGCATCCTGCACGCGCCCTGATTGGGGCCAGGGATTGAGCTGGCAACCGAGGTACGTGCCTTTGACCGGAATCGAACCTGTGACCCTTCAGCCGGCAGGCCGATGCTTTATCCACTGAGCCAAACCGGCTAGGGCTATTTTCTTTTCTTTAACTGTTGTCACTATTGCTAACTAAGAGTAAAAAGCTGCCCACACACCCTGGATCCAGTTATAAGAGGATCTAAGCTGGTACTTGGCATATTCTTCAGATTCTTCTAACAGGCTTTTGGGCCCTTAATACAGGGTGTGGCCCATGAGAGGAGGGGGAAGCCCAAACGCTCTCATTGTGTCTCGGAACAAACCCACCCTGGATTGGGGGTCCCAAAACCTTTTCCCATTGAGGTGCAAGCCCGCCCCTGGCAGCCCTGCGCACACAGGAGTTTTGTGTTTCGAAGCGCCTGCCCACTTGACCCTCATGAAGGCCCTGCGGCACAGGCAGGAGGCGAATACCGTGCCCATTTGACAGACGAGAAAACAGAGGCCCAGAGAGGTTCAGTGACTTGTCCGAGATCATGAGTGTGTGCTGGGCTGTCACTAGGCCCCAGGGCCCCAGACGTCCCTGCTCCATGTCTTGCCTCTCTCCGGCCTGAGCTGACAGGAGGAAACTCCACAGCAGCCTCCAGGAAGCCAGCCAGCAAGCAGCCACACAGTGAGCGGAAACTGACACTGACCTGCCAATCCCGTCAGCGCTGAGAGCTTCCCCCGATTCTAACTCTACACCCCTCCGGCCTGCGGGGGGGTTCTGTGGTTAGGGTTGCAGCATCTGCTGCTGTGGTCGGAGGCCAGAGCGGAAGGACGGTACTCACTCGATTTTTCTTCTTTGACGGTGTACTCGAGCACCTCGGACGAGCCCGCGTTCAGGGAAGGGAAGTGGACACAGAGCACCAGGCGCTTCGAGCAGCTGTCCCTGCGCACCAGGAATGTCTGCAACAGAGAAGGGGGCTGCGTGAATCCAACGTGTGGGGGGAGGTTCGAAGGACAACAGAGAGATGGAAGTCATCTGGAATGTTCCAGAAACAAGGAGGCAGGCTGGACAGTCAAGCATCTCTCAGGAGAATGGGGGATTCTGGCCAACGAGCCACGTGTTACCCAGCCCATGACCCCTGGCTCCTGCGTCTCAATTTCTCATTTGCCCACAGAGCGGGGTTCAACTAAATCGACGTTTCCCAAAGAATTCTGTGCTGTAGACAGAGTTAGGCAAGGGGTGTGTAACCTGCAGCGTCCCATGTCCCACCTCAGAAAGGCTGGTTCGGTTGGGGGTGTGTGTGTCCGGAATCGGCTGAGTCTGACCCGGGTGGTGGTCCAGTGTCCACACTTAGAAAAGTTCTAACGTTCGGGAGTCAGGTTGGATTTTAACTGGTTCCCACAAGTCACACCCTGGGGAGGCCGATGGAAGGGATCACAGATATGGGTCAATTCACACTACTTTCCCCAGAGAAATAAAAATAGCTAATAATTACCATAGAGCTGTCTCTGCGACAGGAACTGTTATCAATACTTTGCATGCATTCACTGGCTCCTTCCTATCAATAGCCCTCTGACGTGAGCTGTGTTGTTCTCCCCATTTTACAGATGAAGAAACAGAGGCACTCGCGGGTCCTGACGGGACCCCTCTCCTCTGGCTGCTGTGATGACTGAGCAAATGCCCGTCTGGGCCTGGCGCACCGGGTGGGCCCTGTCCTCTCTCCTCCTGGGGGTTTGCTGGGGTCGAATGAGACGCTGCCTCTCAGCCTGGGGGATGTGTCTCTCTCTAGTAACCAAGCGTCACCAGAATCTAAACCAGAGCTGGCATTTACAGCGCCCCTATCCCCACCCCCACTTCTGCTTCTCCGGAGCTTCTGCTCAATGAAGGGGCTGCACTTCCCACAGCCATCCTGGGGAGGGGTCCCTGCTTCATTCACAAACTCTGTGGTTTCAAATGTCCTTTTTAGCCTCTGCTGGCCCCATCCGAGCTCAGCCCTCCTTCCAGGCGATGATTGACACCTTCTAGAATATCCCCAGCCTCCAGGGGCACAGCCTCCCCCGAGGAGGGGGGCTGGGTGTCCTCGGCCAAGGAAGGTCATTCCTTCCTTCCCTGAGAAAGGACTTGGTCACTGAGCCCCCCATCCCTCCCTCCACATCCCACCCAGGTCTAAGCTTCCCTCTGTCAGGCTCCACGCACCCGGGCTAGAGCTGGGAAGACCAGGAGTCCCGCCAAAGTTGTAGAGTGAAGGATGGGTGGGGGGCGCTGGGGAGGGGGCTGGGACAGCTCTGAGACGTGGCCCACACATGAGGGGCTCTGGAGGACCATCGAGATGGCCCTTCCCCCCTTTTCCCACCGAGGCCCACTGTCCTACCAGCCCCTGGTGATGCTCCAAATTCTCTGCTGCGCTGGGGAGGGGGCTGGGACAGCTCTGAGACGTGGCCCACACATGAGGGGCTCTGGAGGACCACCGAGATGGCCCTTCCCCCCCTTTCCTCACCGAGGCCCACTGTCCTACCAGCCCCCAGTGATGCTCCAAATTCTCTGCCATGGTTACTGTTACTATTATTATGATCATATTTCTTTGTTATTCATACAATGTTGCTATAATTGTTAAGGAAGCATTATAATAATACTAGAGGCCCGGTGCACAAAATTCATACAAGAGTAGGCCTTCCTTCCCCTGCTGCCGGCACCAGCTTCCCTCTGGCACCTGGGACCCGGGATTCCCTCGCAGCCCCGGCTTCCTCCAGAAGGACATCCGGTCTAATTAGCATGTTATGCTTTTATTATTATAGATCGTTACTATTGATAGTAACAGCTAACTCATATTGCCTCCGCCCCAAGCCCTAAGTCCAGTTCCTTAGATTCCATGGTCTCAGTTAATTCTCTTACTAACGCCATGGGGGTGGTTGCTATTATTATCCCCATTGTACAGGGAAGGAAACCCGGAGAATTAATCATGCCCAAGGCCACAGGTGAGTAAGTGCTGGCCCTGGATCTGAGCTCAGGCCTTAGCTTCTGGATCCCGAGCACCGCACTACCCTCCGCCCAGCCCAGAGGGTGCCCTTGCCTGAAGCTTGTGCTCTCCCTGCGGGTGCCCGTCCCCTGGGGAGCAGTGACACCAAGAACCCCTTAGTCATTGAACGGGGGTCGCAATGCGTTTACCAGCCCCTCTCCTGGAGCATGCAGAGGGCGTGAGAACTCGGAGCGGACAGAGGAGGATGGGAGGGAGGCTTCCGGGGACAGAAATGAGGAGCAGGCGGGATGCTGCCTGCAAAGGGGCCCACCCTGGAGGGAGCCCTCCCCAGGGGACCCAGCAGGCAGGCGGCTCACTTCCAGATGCCAGGATGATGCTGGGCTCCCAGCACACCTGGCCTTGCTCTGAGCTGACCCCAGCAGCACGCGGTCTTTCAGAGAAAAGAGGTCACTCTGCCTCTTTCTCAGAGGACCAAGTGGGAACTAGCAAGGGAACGGGAGAGGGTGTGTGTGTGAGAACGAGCGAGCGTGGGGGTGATTTACGAAAATACATCTGGCCTTTGTCCCCCTCTCCTGGCAAAGCTTCAGAAACCCCTGGAATTTCCTGAGTGATAGGACAGGAGTGTCTTCTGTTGTTCACAAATAGCCCATCTTTACCGCACCTGAGTTTAAGCTAACAGGTGACTCCTGATGGGCCCTGAGTTTCAAAGGGGGTTGGAACTGCAGGCCCCCCTCTCTCCCCAATAGACCTCTGGACCCTGAAGCTCAGAGGAGCCCCTGGTTGGTGACACATTGGTGTGCAGGGAGGGTGATGGGCCCAGATCCACCAGGAGAGGCCTGGGGGCTTGCATGAGGGCTTGTCAGCGACCAGCCAGGGGAGCAGCCTGCTACGAGTTCTGGGAAATTCCGTGGCTTCCCTGAGCCTCAGTGTTCTGGTCTGCAAATGGGGTTACTAACACCGAAGACCACCCACAGAAGCAAGGAAGGAAGTCAAAGCCCTCAGGGTTGGAAGAAGTAACTGAGATACTGCACAGGAACATACCCCACGGGACAAGGGGGTCTCCACAGATGCCTCCACCCCCCACCCCGCTGCTGGGCTTTGTCCTTCAGGCTCCCAGTCCCAGAATCCATCTAGAACCACACGCGTTTATTGTGCAAAGAAGAGCAAAGAAGAAGGAGGGGTTTCCTGGAGAGAGAGAGTGGTCCAGTCGATGATATGGAGCCACAAGTTAAAAGAGCGGCTAAGGCAGGGGTGGGCAAACTTTTTGACTCGAGGGCCACAATGGGTTCTTAAACTGGGCCGGAGGGCCGGAACAAAAGCATGGATGGAGTGTTTGTGTGAACTAATATAAATTCAAAGTAAACATCATTACATAAAAGGGTACGGTCTTTTTTTTTTT
>NW_005355941.1:52693-79873 GCF_000412655.1 Myotis brandtii | reverse complement strand
CTGCCGCGCCTGTGGAGGCCGGTGACCCAGTGGCCGGAGCCCACTCTGGACGCTTGTGGCCCACCTTCCCATGGCTGACTCCGGAGCTGTATCATAGCATGGAGTGGGCTTTCTCAATCCTGGCTGCACAACAGAACCACCTGGGGAGCTTTTAAAGCCCACTGATGCCTGAGCCCCATTCCAAGCCAAAGAATCAGCATTTCTAAGGCTGAGGCTGAGACGTGGTGGTTTTTAAAAAATATATTTTTATTGATTTCAGAGAGAAAGGGAGAGAGAGGGATCGAAACATATTTGAGGAGGGAGGATCATTGATCGGCTGCCTCCTGCACGACCCCTGCAGGAGGAGCCCTGGCTGGTTTGGCTCAGTGGATAGAACATTGGCCTGAGGACTAAAGGGTCCCATGTTCAATTCTGGTCAAGGGCACATACCTGGGTTGCAGGCTCTATCCCCAGCCCTGGTCCAGGCACGTGCAGGAGGCAACCAATGTGTCTCTCTCACATTGATGTTTCTCTCTATCTCTCCCCCTCCCTTCCATTCTCTCAAATAAATAAGTAAGTAAAAGAAAGAAAGAAAAGAAAATCAATGGAAAAATATCCTTGGGTGAGGATTAACAAGAACACACAAGAAAATACAAGATAAGCCTGGACATCTGGTAGTGACGGAAAGTAAGGGAGGGCTCCAAAAAACTAATGAGCAAACAAACAAAACCCACACACAAGGGGGCAAGTCCAAGGGACACAGGAGCCAACGGAGAGACTCCCAGTGGCCAACGCTGGAGTAATTTGAGCAACAAAATAAAGTAGTATTGGATTGTAACCCCCAGCATAAAATAAATATCCACAGTCCATATTTGTATAAGTCAATGACTAAATAAATAAGTAAACGGGGAAGAAGATTCACATGTCTTATGCAGAAGAATTGCAAATAATTTATGTGGCTAATCGAAGAGGTGGAGTGTGACTTTTTCCTGTGTGTGGGCTGTGCACAGTGACTTCCTTCTGAAGAGGACAGTATGGAAGGGGGAGAGGAGCAACCTTACAGTGGAGGAAGTGACAAATAATGGTCTTAGCCGGGTGACCAAGGCCAACATCAACAGTGACGAATCATGTTGCTACTATGTGCCCTTGAGATGATGTGATGAGAATAACCCCAGTCTAACCACCGGACGACTCGCAGCTGAGGGGCATTCTACAAAATGTCCGACCAGTGCTCCTCAAAACCGTCAAGGTCGTCAAAAACAAAGTCTGAGAAGCTGTCACAGCCATGCGACATGATGACAAGGAGACACGGCGAGCACATGGTGCCCTGGAAGGGATCGTGGCGCAGAACAAGGACATTAGGCAAAAGCTAAGGGGATCTGAATAAACTGTGGGCTTTCATTGACACGGGTGTGTCAGTCTTGGTTCATTCATTGTGACCAATGTGCCCTAATAATGTTAGACGTCAACAAGAGAAACCGGGTGAGGGATCTATAAGAGAACCCTCTGTACTCTCTTTGCAACTTTTCTATAAATCTAACACTCCTAAAAATAAAACAAACACACAAAAATACCATTTGGGTGTAGGATGAATAAAGGTGGCTTTCTGATTGCCTTGTTTCTCCATAGACACACACACAAAAATAAAAATTGGGCCAATATGTTCCCACCTTATCAGAGAGAAGCAGGCTGCAGGGAAGGGAGAAGGGGAGTGGTGAAAGAGGTGGACATGGTCAAGGTCACATAGATATTTGGGCAAAAAGGGCCTGGATCTCCACTCTCCTGACCACTGGCTCCAGGCTGGATGAAGCACTGTCTCTCACTGGTGCCAGGAGGAGTGGGTCCAGGTGGTCTTGGAAGACCCTATGAGCGCTCACAGCCTGAGGACCACCCACACAGTATCTGCATCTTTAAAAACACTGAAGGCATTGCACTGGGGGAGGGGGGGTGGGTTGGACAGTTCGGTGGGGGTGACATTATGCAGCAAAGGGTCTTCCCAGCATCCCTGAAGGCCATGCCCTGCAGGCTCTGCTCTTCTAGCTGTGTGAGCTCAGGCCAGTGAGCCCAAGTCTCTGTGCCTTCATTTCCCTCCCTGGGGATGGGGGACACTGATACCAGAGACAACTCTGTGAGGATGAATAAGATCAGGCAAAGAGCAACGTTGGGTAAAGTTGGCCAGTCTTTTATGCAGAACATGAGCTTAGGGCTTTGCTTCTGCTGGAAAATACAGCAGCTCCTGGGCAGAGTGGGTGGAAGGGCAGAGCAGGGAACAGAAGGCGCATCTGCTCCAACTCGGGGACTTTGCTGGAGGCCCCATACGTGGCAGTCATTCCTATTTCCAGGTACCGTTGCCAACCCGATGGATTTTATCTCGTCCAAAGTGAGAAGGAGTCCACTGACCAACGAAGCCCATGAACTAATGAGCGTGGTCTAGCCCCTGGACACAGTGCAGCATCATAGACGACACGGAAGGTGAGGACAGCAAAAGTGCCCAATGGCTGAAAGATACGATTCCGTCTGCGTCACATAAAACGTGTGTGTACTATACAGCACAGGAGCACCCAGATTGCCGGGGTTCAAGTTCCAGCGTGGGCCTCACGCCCTGTGTCACCTGGGGGAAGTCACTCAACTTTGTATCTCAGTTACCTCATCTGTAAAATGGGCAGAATAGTTTTTCCTGCCCCAGAGGGCCGCTGCGAGGATAAACTGTGCTGATTCACGGGAAGAACTTAGACGACTGCCTGGAACAGGAAGTACTTAGTGAACATGAGCTGTCATAGAAGTGGGACTCTCCATAGAAAAGGGCTGGAGAGCAACACATGCACTTCTAGCAAAAGTGACTTCTGGGAGCAGACTGGGGGTTGCCGGGGCCTGGGCAGGGAGGACTGGGGGGTGACTGGCTGCTTAAGGGCTAAGGGGTTCATCTTGGGGTGATGCAATGTTTTGGAACTAGACAGAGGTAGTGGCTACACAACATTGTGAATGTGTTAAATTGTGCATTTGGAAATGGCTACTTTTATGTTAACTGAATTTCACGTCGTTAAAAAAAATACAAGCAAAAAGACTTGTAGGAACTGGGTTAGTTGGAAAAAAAAACTGGTGGCAAAGAACTTTATAAGATACTTCTTATTTTATCACTTTTGTCCAGTTTTATTTTTTTTTTGCAATGAACACGCATATTTGAACAAGTTAACTGTACCTTCTTTTTTTAGAAGGGAAGGGGCACGTAAGAGAAACTGCGTGGGGTGGGTGGGGGTGGCATTGGGCGAGCGCTGACTCACCCTTCCTGCCCACCGGTCCCTCTCCCCGTGTGGGGCTTACCCTACTGGGAGGAAAGTGCTATTCACGGCTCCGTTTCAAAGGGGGAAAGTGAGACTCAGCGAATGTGAGCATTTGCTCAACTCACAGAGCCTGATTCCAAAGAAATCTTGTGGCCCCATCACACAGCCCCTATTTCCATGTGTAAATACGGGTGTAAATTGATTTCTCAGGTCTGTCCGCTTCTGGTTCTCTCTAGTCCCCAGACACCTGGCTCAGTTCTCGAAGTGTCAGTCCTGCCTCCGGTGCCCAAATCAGAGGGCCCACCCAGCCACACCTGCCTTGCGCTCCAGCGGGGACACCTGCTCTCCAAACAGAAACCAGCCCTCCCACCAGGCCCCACTCACTCCTGAGCTCTGGAAAAATCGCCCTGGTTGGGAAGCTAATAAACATAAGCAAGGAAAGCTAATGCACAGCTCCCTGTAGCTGTACCTGCCCCACTGACCACGAGACGAAGAGACCCCCGACTCACCCCGGCTGCCTCCCGGTGCAGGATCCTGGCCGCCTCGGCCCGGCCCAGGCCCAGCTGCAGCCACACCGGGCACGTTTTGACGAGTTTCTCCAGGACGCTGATGCCCCGGGGAGCAAGGCAGTTCTTCGGGGTGACTGGCGGACAAGGCCCCATGCCATCTTCCTCCTCCTCTTCCTCTCTTTTATCAACCTCTGGACTAGGACTGAAAACAGAATCAAATGGTCAGCCGATTCTGCAGCCCCACGGAGAGGGGTTTAGAACCAGTGGGGGCTCAATGCAACCTGCTGACTTATTTAGCACCTAGGAAGCCAGTGGCCCCCGAGGGTGTTAAAAAGAATGAACTCTTCACCTTTCGGTGCTTATAACAAAACTAGAGGCCCGATGCACGAAATTCGTGCAAGGGTAGGCCTTCGCAGCCCTGGCTGCCTCGCGGCCCCAAGGCCCCGCCCCCGCCCACTGGTCGTTCAGGAAGATTATTCCGCCGGTCAGTTGATTTGCATATTAGGCTTTTATTATATCGGATGGGTTAAACATAGATAGAAACAACCAGCTGTACAACATTGGACATAGATAGAAACAACCAGCTGTAGGACAACATTGGAGTGAACCTCACAGAAACACAATGTGAGGGAAGTAGCTAATCCCAGCCCAGGGTGGGTTCAGAGGCCTGGGGGAGGGATGAGCCAGAGGGTGCATTCGAGCAGAACTCTGAACAGGATTTTAAGAACCTTTTTAGTGAACATGTAGCTTACACACAGTGAAATGCACCAGTCTCTAGCATACAGTTAGACAAATTCTTACAGTGTCTATGCCTGTCGACTACAACCTAGATCAAGGCAGAAAACTGTGCTGTCTGATACCGTAGCTACATGTGGGAACTGAGCTCTGAAAAGTGGGTGGTCAAGCTCGGCCCGCGTGGCTCAGTGGTTGCGCGTCAACCTATGAACCAGGAGGTTGTGGTTAGATTCCCGGCCAGGGGACATGCCTGGGCTGCAAGCTTAATCCCCAGTGTGGGGCGTGCTGGAGGCAGCCAATCAACGATTCTTTCTCATCATTGATGTTTCTATCTCTCTCTCCCTCTCCCTTCCTCTTTGAAATCAATACAAAAATATATTTTTAAAAAAGGGTGGTTTGGGGCCCGGGAATTTAGGGCACTGGGTGAAAAGGTGAAGGGATTGAGGAGTATAGATTGGTAGTTTCAAAATAGTCACAGGGACATGAAGTACAGCATAGGGAACATAGTCAATGATACTGTAATAACTATGTATGGTGCCAGGTGGGTGCTGGAAATACTGGGGGGAACACTTTGTAAAGTACATGATTGTCTAACCACGATGCTGTACACCTGAAACTCATACAAACTAATATTGAGTGTACACAGTTATTAAAAAAAGAAAAGTGGGTGGTCTGAGCTGAGACCTGCACACAGGGTTTTGAACACTATTGATATGAAAAAAAGATTGTAAATAGCTCATTAATAATAACTTACATTGATTACACTCTGAAATGATAATCGTTTAGATATACTGGCTTAAATAAAACATTAGTAAAATTAATTCCACTGATTTCTTTTTACATGTGGCTACTAGAAGATCTAAGACTACCTACGAGGCTTGTGCTCTACCTGTTGGATGCGCTGATACAGACATTTCCAGAAGTGTCTCCTGTGGCCCCTCCCAGTCAGCATCCCTGCCCCCACCAGGAGGACGGGACAGGCCAGGGCGGGGGGCGGAGGAGCGTCTCGGGCTTAAGAAACAGCAAAACCAAAGCAGAGGTCCAGTTTACGAGATCTCGGACCGAGCCCCCCCCCCCCCCCCACACACACACACTGTGATTCTAGAAAAGGAGGGATGGCATCTGAGTGCCTCCAACCCGGAGTCAGGTGGGCTGCGTGGGCTGTTTGCATCCCACCCGAGGGAGGAACTAAGTCTGCAGGGGTGAGGCCTGAATCAGGCCGAAGGGGGTAGTTAGTTATGAAGCCAGGAGGCTGTGGCTCTTTGCCCTGTGTGTCCCTGTGACGCTGCCCAGGGTCACCCCTGATCAGGGTTGGCATTTGCTGTCAGGAGAGGCCCCGGGGGAGGGATGAGCCAGGATGGAGCCACTTCCTGGGGCGTGGGGAGGGGCCAGAGGGCAGCAGGACCCAGAACTCCTGATGAGGGAACAGCATTTCCTAAAGAGGAGGGTGGGGTCCTGGTGGTGGTTGGGGCCGGGGGGTGAGGGACCCTGGGAAGTGGATTAAACCGTCCAGCAGGGCTGTGCTGTGTTAAGCAGGTGGGTTTTGCAGAGACCTGAGCAGGGAGATGTGAGGTGATGCGGGACATGTCAACGTCACTGTGCTACAATTCCTCCCCTGACGCCCCACCCCCAAAGCCTCCGAGAGGCCCTCCCTCTCCTGGATCTGTGTGTGTGTGCGTGTGGCTATTTATGGATTTCCCTCTGGGTCCACACAGAAGACGGTGCCAGGTTACCAGGACAGCAGGAGTGTCCCAGGCAGTAGCGGGCACCATGCGGCTGGGGGCGTGGGGGCAGCAGGGCAGCCCCACGGTGTCCACAGGCTGTGACATTGGGGCCTGGTGGGTCTCATTCGGCGTGGCCCAGCTGCTGTTGATGTAACCTCTTCCCAAGCCCTAAAGTGTGGTTGCAGCATCTCTGGGAGAGAAGTTGAAACAGAGGAGCCAGAATTACCCAGAAAACAAGCACTTCGGGCCCATTAGTTTCCTCTAACCCTCCCTCCCTCGCCCCCTTGAAAACCAAAAATATCTTCTGGCACCAAAAGGCTTGATGATCATCCTCAAATCTCCTCCCTTGGCCCAGGGCCTCCCTGGGGAGCAATGAGGACTCTAATGGCAGCTGGGCGAGAGCTATAGGCTCCTTTCTGCTCTGCCACAAACTGGGCAAGTCCGGTTCCTCTCAGGGTCTCAATCTCCTCATCTGTGCAATGGGCAGGGTGGCCTGGAAGATTCCTCCACTGGCTGAGTGGCCCTGGGTGACCCCTGGGAGAAATGAGGGGTTTGCCTTGCATTCATTCATACTATGAATATTTTCTGAGGGCCTGCTAGTGCCAGATGTTGGTCTAGGCTCTGGGTTAGATCAGAGAACAAAATGATTAAAAAAACACATACATACCAAAACCTAGTTATAGAGCCAGGAAGATGTGGCTCTTTGCCCTGTGAGTTCCCGTGCTGTTGCCCAGGGGCACCAGTGATCAGGGTTGGCATTTGCTGTGGGGAGAGGCCCGGGGGAGGGATGAGCCAGGATAGAGCCACTTCCTGGGGGGGAGGGCTGGCGATAGACAAGGACAATGAGGGACCTAGCCTATGTCAGATGATGACCAGAGCTAGCGAGGGGAAGAGATTCCAGACACAGGGCTTATGTTATCTGGTCTAGAAAAAACTGCAAGGAAGCCAGGGAGGTAGCAGGAGCTAGGGAGGGGTCGAGGTCAGCGTGGGGAAGGGCAGGGGTCCTTGTAAGGATTCTGGGAGAGTTAGCTCTAAACCCATGGACATGGAGCCCTAACTGGGTTGGCTCAGTGGATAGAGCGTTGGCCCTCAGACTGAAGGATCCCGGGTTTGATTCCAGCCAAGGGCAGGCTTGAACCCCGGCCCTGGTCAGGGTGTGTGCAGGAGGCAACCAATTGATGTGTCTCTCTCACATTGATGTTTCTCTCTCTCTGTCTCTCCTCCTCCCTTCCACTCTCTCTAAAAAACAATGGAAAAATATCCTCAGGTGAGGATTAACCAAATAAATAAATAAATAAACCCATGTATGTGGACACCTTCCCTGGGCTGCCTTCTAGCAACTGGCCCACACCAACCCCCAGGCTTCTTTGGCAAGAAATGGGCCCATTAAGTCCTAGTGGGGACTGGGTGACTTCTGGGCCCCTGGAGAGTCTTCAGGGAGCCACAGAGATGAACCTGCACCCCTGCCTCCAGCTCCCTGGCAGGGGGACACGCCCTGCTTTCAAGGTGACCAAGAAGAAACTCTGCCCCAGGCTCTAGCATCCCGGGACTGTGCCATCCCTCTCTTGCGATCACGTCCTCCCCTGCTCTGAAGCCGTCATGGTGCCCACTGCCTAAGGAATCAGTCTCCTAATACTGCAGGTATTCCTTTCTGAACAGCACCTCCCTGTAGACTCCCCTACAAAGGCTGTTCTTCATCACCCAGCAAAAGTGGCACTTCCCCACCTGGGGCTACCACAGGTTCTCTATTACCCCCTCCAACATTCTCTCCAATGGGCAGGCAAAGGTTTATTGCATTGGACCCAGAAAGCAAGAACCATACAAGAAAAGACGGATAAATCAGACGCATCACAATTTAAACTTGTGCCCATCAAAACACCTCATTCAGAAAATGAATACTCAAACAACAGGCGGGGAGAAAATATTTGCAAAGCATGCATGCAACAGAGAACAAGCAAATCTTATATAATAAAAGGTCAATATGCAAATTGTCCCCTCGACTGGGAGTTCGACCAGGAGTTTGACCAGGGGGGGCCGGCCGGCCAACCTCCCACATCCCCTCCCCCCAGACGGCCCAGCCCGATTGGCCAAATTGGGGCGGGCAGGCCAGACCCCACCCGTGCACAAATTCGTGCACCGGGCCTCTAGTTAATTGATAAAATGAGCAAAAGATTGGAAGAGCCCTCAAAGAAGAAGACATACAAATGGCCAAAAAGCAGGTGAAAGAGCGCTCACCTCATTAGTCATAAGGGAAATGCAAATTGAAACCACAATGAGATACCACGTCCCAACCACCAGCATGGCTAACATTACAAAGCCTGCCACCATCACTTGGTGGAGGGTGGATGTAATGAGGACTCTCGTACATTGCTGGGCAGAATGCACACTGGCACAACCACTTTGGGAAAAGGCAGGTTTTTATAAACCTTAACATACGCTTGCCCTCTGGCCCAGCCATTCCATGCCTGTGTGTATACCCAAGAAAAAAGGAAAGCGGATGTCCACTAAAAGACCCAAAGACGCCCTAGCTGGTTTGGCTCAGTGGATAGAGCATTGGCCTGCAGACCAAAGGGTCCTGGTTCAATTCTGGTCAAGGGCACGCACCTTGGTTGCAGGCTCCTCCCCGGCCCGGGCCTTGCTCATGCAGGAGGCAACCAATCGATGTATTTCTCTCACATCGATGTTTCTTACTGTCTTTCCCTCTCTCGTCCACTCTCTCTAAAAATCAATGGGAAAATATCCTCGGGTGAAGTTTAACAAAAAACAAACAAAAGACCTGAAGCCAAGCGCTCTCAGCAGCTTTACTCCTAATAGCCCCAGACTGGTCCAGGGGTCCATCGATGGGAGAATGCACAAACAGATGCTGGGGCATGGAGGAGTGGAACAGCAATAAATACGGAACTACAGATACTAGTACACACACCACATGGATGACCCTCAAAAGCTTTATGCTGAGTGAAAGGAGCCAGAAGCAAAAAAATTCATACTGTATATGAAGTTCAAGTGGTACACTCAGTATGTGTATTTACACTTTATCACGCGTAAATTTTACACCAAAACAATAAAAGAGAACCATTGATAAATACTGGACTCTAGTTAATGATATGCATTGTAAAATATTCAGGGAGCGCCCAAAACTTTCTTTGAAATGCAAAAAAAAAGAACAAGAAAAAGGTAGATGGATAGAGATATGTAATAAAACAAATATACAAAAACATTAAGGGTAAGAGGGTAGTATATGAGTGTTTACTGCAAAATTCTTTCAACTCTTCTTCTATTTAAATTTTTTTTATAGTAAACTATTGGGGATAAAGTTTGCCCCATCCTTGAAGGCCCGTTCAGAAGAGGCCTGCCTGCTGTTGATAGAAGCCCTAGGTTTGAATCCAGGCTGTGCAATCTCTGTCCAGTTACTTTACCTCTCTGGGCTTCAGCTTTAGCATTAAAAAAAAAAAAAGACTAATAATAATAGTCCTGCTAGTAGAGTGTTCGTGCAGATTTGCTAAGATGCCTCTCAAAGTACTTTGCACAGCACACACAATCATAGTCAATGTCAACTATTATTTTTCTAGTTCTAATCCTTCTTTTCCTCTTCTTGCTACAATTCTCCCACTTGGTAGCCTTGATTTTAGGACCTAGCGCGTTGGATAGAGTGACTGAGTACGCATCTGCGTGTTGCACTCAGCTCATACCCACGATATCATCTGGCCCCAGAGATAACCCACAAGTTCAAGTGCCTGGGAACCACATGGCTTGACATGAAAAAAGACGTCAGTTTGTTTTGGCACAGAAACAGCCTGGGAGGGTCCCTTTGACACAGCGAGCCCAGCTGGTGCTGGCTGTCCCAGAAACCTTGTGGTGACGCGTGCCATGAGGCCATCCCTAGTTCTAATCCTTCTTTTCCTCTTCTTGCTACAATTCTCCCACTTGGTAGCCTTGATTTTAGGACCTAGCGCGTTGGATAGAGTGACTGAGTACGCATCTGCGTGTTGCACTCAGCTCATACCCACGATATCATCTGGCCCCAGAGATAACCCACAAGTTCAAGTGCCTGGGAACCACATGGCTTGACATGAAAAAAGACGTTTGTTTTGGCACAGAAACAGCCTGGGAGGGTCCCTTTGACACAGCGAGCCCAGCTGGTGCTGGCTGTCCCAGAAACCTTGCGGTGACGCGTGCCATAGAGGCCATCCGTGGGGGCTCTGACTAAACCACCGGAGAGGCCAACGGTTCTTAAGATGCGGCTCTCCAGGAATTGTCCACGCCTCTCCCGGGGGCTGGTGCAGCCGTAACAGAGGCCTGTGCAGGGCCCCTAAGAGGTGACTTGGCAGCTATGGGACCTGAGGGTGGAGAAGATCTCTAAGTGTCAAAGGCTACAGCAAGTGGAGAAGTTAGAGAAGGAACAGCTGAGGTGGGGAAGGTTTGGGTCTCCCTTGGGTCACAGGAGCAGGGAAGCCCTGAGGAGGCAGAGTGACAGGGGCACCTGCTCTGACCTGGCCAGAGGGGTAACGGGGCCGGGCAGCTGCACCTGCTGGCTTGGGCCTTGGGTGACTTGAGCTGGCTGGGTGCGCACCTGTGACTGCACGGTGCCCATGGCCATGATGATGGCTGTCAGGCTCTGGCAGGATGGCACAGCTGGGGATCCCCGGAGCTGGCACCGGTCCGGCTCTATTTCAGTGCCGTGATTACTGTTCTACAACAGCCTGGCCACGTCAGCAATAACTACCAGGGACCATCTCGGAGCCCACACGACCCTGGACATGTCATCTGCCGGCAAAACCAGTGACCCCAACACCCACGCCTCCCTTCTCAGCAGCCACACCCCACTCAGGGCCCTGCAGAGGCTGCCTCAGTATTAATGGCAAAACAATGAGCCTAAGAAACTTGAGAGCAATTCCACCAGAAAGAGAAATCGTTCCAGGACTAGTTTTCCTTCTGCTCCTGGGAACAGAGGACTTCGCTCGAACCTGCAGTGCTGACAGCCTCTGACACCCAGGCTGCACTGCCCAGCTGCCGAGTGGTCAGACACTCGGGGACCCCTGGCCCGGGGCTGCAGGGACCAGGGCGGACTCAGCATCCGGTTCATGGGGGAGATTTTCTCACCAGCTCCCGGAAGGAAGGAGTAAACTGGCATGGTGTGTCCCTAGATCCCTGTGTCCCCGTCACAGGCTTATGCAACGTGAGTGTGAAGAAGAGAAAGATCTGCTCCGGGTGGAGAGGCATCCAAGGGGGCCGCTGAGCACAGAGGCGGAGCCACGAGTGTGGCAGCCCCGGGTGGGGCCCCCTGGACCCTGCCCTGCGTGTCTGAAAGGAAGGCAGGAGGTCTCCCAGCTATGAGGATGCGGCTCGGCTCGGGGCCACCTCTGCCCCAGGGAAGCCGCTCAGGAAGTTCCTAGGATGCCTCCCTGGGAAGAGAACTGAGGCCCCTTGTGCAGACTTGGCAGAACCCCGGGGAGTGTGGGATGGAAGGGGAGGACTGGGAAAAGGCCACCTCCGTCCCGTCCACCACCCCGACCTCAGCTGGCCGGCCTCCAGCCACCATGAGACCAAGGGAGAGGCCTGGTCCCCAGGCTCTCAGGGCTCCCAGGCCAGCAGGGGCAGGCGTGGCCGCAGTGGTCCGTGCTCAGGTGTGGCCCGATCCCTCTGAGCAAGGTGTGTGAGTACCAGACAAAGGCCCTCTCTCCAGTTGGAAGTGGCACCTCTTTCTCGAGCTGGGACAGGACCGTCCAGAGGCCCGGGAGGAGTGTTTCCCGACTCTGACCCTGGAGCCTGAGGCCACGCCATGCTTCGGCCCTCCCTCCCGGGTGAGCGGGACAGTCACTCACTGCCCCCCCCCCACACCTTATCCTTCCCCTTCCCCTCCATGCTCACTGCTGCTCACCAATCCCCCTGCACGGAGGGGAAGGGACCGAGAAGATGGGGCAGGAGCGGGAGTGGGGGATGTCACAGGAAGAGGCCTTGACCTCTCAGCTGACGTCCTCTCCCTGCAAATGCAGCCAGAGACTCGGTGCTTATTTCACACAATCTGCCAGCCCGAAGGTAAAGAACGAGCTCTCGCCCCAACCCCGGCCACATCCCAGCCATTGTGGCCTTCGGCGGGGGCTTAACCTTCCCGGGCCTCAGTTTCTCACCTGCACAATGGAGCTGGTAGTGCCTGCCACATGGAAGGTGCATCCGGCAGCATCCAGCACACAAGAGCCCCTCAAACAGGTGGCTATTCTAGCTGGGGTAACCATGTGTATGGTCATGCCTTTTCTCCCAGGAACACCTGTTGCTATGGCAACGGCATGAAAACTGGCCCGAGAGAAGTGAGAATCCATCAGTCAGCCCCCTAAAAGCCACCGGAGCACCAAGGGGGTAAAGCACCCCCAAGATGAAAATGGTTGCACCTACTCCTCTGAAGACAATCTGTCAAAATCTACGAGATGGGGACCCCGGAGCCCAGGCCGCAGCAGTCCCCCTCCCAGGACGCACTCGAGAGCATAAGGTAACAGTGAGGATGGTCACTGAGCAGCGGTCACACTGAGAGGGCGGAACAGCCAATGTCCATCCACAGAGAATGGGGAACAGGCTGGGACTCATCCACCCTGGACTGGCACCCGGCGGCTAGGGGGTAGAAACCACCGCCTCCCCATGAAATCCCGAAATCCTGTCTGTAGCACACGCTGATTTCCTGATTTTGACCCTTGTGCCGAGGTTAGCAGGAGAATGTCCTTGAGTTTGGGAAATCCCCACGGAAACAAATAGGAGTCAAGGGACACAAAGCCTGCTTCTTCCCCTCACAAGGTTCAGGAAAATGTGAACGAGAGAGAGAGAGAAAAAGAACAAGCAGGTGTGAGAAAATGTTAATATAATTGGTGGATCTGGGTAAGAGTGTCCACACGGGGATTTATGGGTCTATTCCTGTACTCTTCTTGGAGTCCGGAGTCACGCCAAATGAAAATTTTTTTTAAATCAAACAAACCCCAACACCTAATGTTAAGTGCCAGGAGCAAATCACAGAAGGAACAAAACCATGCAGATGAGGTATGAAAACACACACAACAGTTCTGTGTCTTGATTGTGGGTGCGTATGCACACCAAAGTCAGGATGGTGGCTGCTCTGGGAGCGGGGGTGGGGAGAAACCGCGATGGGGAGGGGTGTGAAGGAGGCCTCAGCCAGTTCTATAATGATTTACCGGTTTTGAAAAGATCGGAGGCAATATGGAAAAAGATAGGATTTAACAAAGCTGACGTATGGGCACTCAGGGTGTTGTTAGGCTTTCCCCTAGCTTTCGCTGTGCTGGAAATATTTAATTAAACAGCAAATGAAACGCCCACGTGCACACACCTGCCCCCAGGTCCCAGAGCCTGTCACAGCCGAGCAGATACGGCGTGGGGTTCTCAGGCACCAAGCTCATCCATTTCTTGGCGAAGACTCCGGCTATTTTTCCTTGGTGTTCTCAACTCAGTCCGGAGCCTGGGGGGCCAGTGTTGGAAGTAATCAGGATGAGGCCACCCAAAGAATCAGGCCCCGGGGACTTTTTGAGAAATCCTAGGAGAGCTGCCACAGAGGTCAGCAGAGCAGAGCCAGGGAAAGTCATGGGTCCTTTTCCTGCCCTGTGGCAGCCACGGGACTTGGGCCAGGAGGAGCAGCCGGTGCCAGAGGGAACGAGGCCCTGGCGTTCCCGATCACAGGTGAAGATGCTGGTGGGGATGCGCAACAGCGCGGCAGGCATCGGGGGCTGGAGAACTCCCGACAGGCCCTGGTGTGATGACAGAGGCTGGCCGCTCCACCCCTCCGTGCCCCAGGTGTCCCCCTCTGTCAGCAGGGAGCTTGTACCCCTACCTAAAAGGCCCTGTGAGGATCAAATGGAAGAGTGTAAGGAAAGGATCCAGCCACAACTGACACGTAGCCAGTGCTAACTACTAGATGAGATGGAGGCTCGGGAACAGTTCGTGGAGGAAGTCAAGTCTCCAGGCCGCAGGGAAGGAATTCCGGTTGGTGAGGGAGGAGGACCTGAGAACGTTTGGAGGGCAAGCACACCCAAAGACCAGTGGGGACATTTGGTTTGGATCAGTGGGGAGCCAGTAAAGCACTTGTCTAGGACCCAGCATACTAAGTCCTGATGTGTAGTGTTTGCCAATTTCCATGGTGTCAATACTCCCACCATGACCGATATGAAGCTGTCAATGGTTTAACAAGCAGCTTGCAACATTCCCGAATAGATACAGTAGGTCTCTGGGAGCCCACCAGCTGCAGCACCAATGGGGTTAAGGCTGCCCTCGGCCTCGAATGTTCCCCCCACCCTGGAATCCTCTCTACCATCCCCATTCGCAGTTGTTGGACTCGAGGGGATCACATGGTGGAAATGGAGGGAGGCAGGAGTTTGTGAGCTGAGGAGTGACACGGCAAATGCTGCACTCACAGAATGGGTGTGACACAAAGGACGTGGCTCCGAGCTCCGTCTCGGGAGACCTTGGTCTGGTCTGTCCTTCACTAAGTGGCCTTGGGCAACTCACTCCCCCTCTCTAGGTTCAGTGAGCGGCCTCTTCAGAAAGATGAGACGGTTGGACAGGATCTGAGGCGGCAGGTCGGTTGACTATCCATGGGAACCCAGGTGATTGGCAGCAGCTGCCTAGATGGTTATGCTGGAGGCGGGTCAGAGAGAGAATGTCAGGGTCTCTCGGTGACGTCTTCCCCGGCTCCGAGTGGTGCCTTTACTGAGCGTGGCCCAGATCAGGGACGACGGCGCTTCCAGCACCATGAATTCCATGACTCTGTGACTCACCGACCCCTGGCTAGACGCCACCTAAGGGCTTCTCTGCTAAGCCAGGCTGGCTCTGCCCCAGCAACAGCCGGGAGAAGGCGGGCGGCCAGGCCAGCTCCTCTGTGGCTTCCTCTCTGCCAGATGCTTCTGCCTGGACGTGTGGAAGCTGAGCCGCAGCTGCCGCCTGCTTCACCTCTGGCCCAGCCTTGGGTGGACTCAGGACCGAAACCACAGCTCCTGGCTGATCGTGGCGGCCATGTGGGGATGGGAGAGACGCAGCTGGGCTCAGAATCAGCCTCTCTCACACACATAGTGGCAAACACGTGGCAAACACGTGGTAAACACCCCCAGCCCAGGTCCACGGGCTAAATACTGACACGGGGCCTTGGCGGATCCCAGGCCAGTGCTCGGAACATCCTGTGTGACCAAGATCCCTGGGTTTCTCTTGCCCAGAAACCAAAGGCCTTCTATGATGAGGGGGGCACAGGGGCAGCTTCAGGCCCCAGACCCTCAGCATGTCAGCCTTAAGGAGCCTGGGGCTCAGCTAGTGGGCCTCTGCCCGCAGCTTCTGGGGGGAAGCCAGCCCCGGCAGGTCTTCCGGACCCAGGAAGTGCTGAGAGCCGGTCAGGCTGTCTTGCTTGCACGTCACAGACCACATCAAGGGGTCTAGCAGCTGAAGGCCTTCAAAGTTTCCGTACCTGTGTGTGCTGCAGGCCCTGCTGCTCGGCGTGTGTCAGGCCCGGCCCGGCGCCCAGCCTGCCTTCCAGGAGGACTGCTGGGTGCAAGGCTGTCCCCTGGGGGTTGTGCCTGCCCAGATGAGGCCCGGTGGAGCTTGCGGGGGCACCAGCTTCAGTGCTGCGGGCCCTCCTGGTGGCTGCTCCCACTATGCCAGGCCTGTCCCCCCGAAACCCCTTCCTCAGCCGCTCCAGTCACTGCCTCACGGCTTCCCTCGCCTGCCTTCTGGCCCTGGCTGCTCTGTGCTCTTGGGAGCCCTAGACACCCTACCTCCTGGGACCCTGGTTGCTCCACCCTCCCTCTGTGACCTCCTCTGGCCCCTTGATCCAGCCTAACCAGACTCAGCCTGCCTGATTTCCTGATTTTGACGGCGGGGTGTTTAACCTTCCCAAGAATGAAAAGCACCCCCAAGAATGAAAATGGGTGCACCTAAGGGCTTCTCCCCACCCGACACCAGCCTGGGCTAGAACCCTGTCCCCAGTGCTGTGTGCGATGAGGCACTGAGTGCTGGCCAGGGCTGTGTTGACAGTAGTTTAAACATGAGTTCGGGAACCAGGCAGCCCAGGTTAGAATCCCAGCTTGGTTGCCTTGGCAAGTGATTAAACCTCTCTTTGCCTCAATTTCCTTACATTTAATATCAGTATAAAATATAATACTTGTAAGTAGTATAAGTATTATATTTTATACTTATATTAAGTATAATGTAAGTATTACTACCTTATAGGATTGCTGTAAAGAGTTCAGGATAGCGCCTGGCATAGAGCAAACACCCCATCATGTCATCATCCATCCATTCATCCACTAAGTATTTATTGAGCAAATACTATGGACCAAACACCACTCTAGACTCATCATCATAATAATGATGACAATAATAGTTACACATAGTGAAAGAGCAGCGGACATTTCTCTCCTTCTCTGCTCCCCCAAAACAATCCTTAGAAAGTTCACTACACATAGACATGGTTCCTGGAGGAGACAGGATTTGGGGGGCTAGTTTCCTGACTGGCACTGAAGCTGGAGGCAGCAGGGACACAAGAACCCAGGTCAGCAAGGGCACTGGGCAGGCCCCGTGTGTCTAGGTGACACATGGACGGTGAGATGGGCTGAGGCCACCTCTGCAAGGAGACAGGGAGGGTGACCACGTGGTGCCGCTGAGGAGTGAGGGACTGAGAGGCTGACGGGCAGAGGTGGAGGGAGGCACTTCACCCCACACCCTTTGTACCTTTTGAATTTGAGCCACATGACTCCACCACTTATTCAAAAAAAAGAATTAAGCCCAGCTGCTGTGGCTCAGTGATTGAGCATCGACCTATGAACCAGGAGGTCACTGTTTGATTCCTGGTCAGGATACATACCCGTGTTGCAGACTCAATCCCCAGTGTGGGGTGTGCAGGAGGCAGCCGATTCTCTATCATTGATGTTTCTATCTCTCTCTCCCTGTCCCCTCTTCTCTGGGATCAATAAAAGTATGTTAAAAAACAAAGAATTAAAACAATTTGGCCTTTTGCCTCGTTGCTTCAGAGAGAGCAAGAGGGGTGGGTCACCAGCAACTCTACTGCAGCCATCGGAGAAAATCCAGCCGGGTTCTCGTTCGTACGGGAAGGTCACAGGCTCATTAAGCTGGACTGAGTGGACGTCCAGGAATGGGTCATTCAGGACAGCTACCTGCCTGCAGCGTGTGATCTCTTTGTATATAAAATTTTAAAACTGCAAATAATAATAATAGAAATAACAACCACCAATTTGGGACTTTGAACAAGAACGGTTCTCGTTAAGGGGACTGCAGGTGTGGAACTGCGCTTTCTTGTTTGGGCTAAGATTGCACATGGGAGGTCATCTCCCTTCTGGAATCTATCTCAAAGGCATATTTAAAAATGCAGATCGCCCAGCTGGCATGGCTCAGTGGTTGAGTGTCGACCTATGAACCAGGAGGTCACGTTTCAATTCCCGGTCAGGACACATGCCTGGGTTGCAGGCTTGATCCCCAGTGTGGGGTGTGCAAGAAGCAGCCGATCAATGCTCTCTCTTATCATTGATGTTTCTATCTCTCTCCCCCCCCCTCCCTTCCTCTCTGAAACCAATAAAATATATTTTAAAAAAATGCAGATAACGTTTGACGGACAAGGATGTTCACTGCAGTGGGATTTACAGTCGCCCCAAACTGGAAACAAATGGTGAGCAATACCGCTTGTCACACGGCCGGCTCCTCCCCTAACTCTGCCTCCCAGTGATCGTCGCTTGTACTGCTGTGCCCAGGCTCAGTACAGAACGTGTGTTCAGTAGAATTTTGTTAATGATCGAGTGGGTCAGGAAATATCAGTGCTATATAAAATTGGAAACATTCAACCATTTCTGGCCTACAAAGGAAGCATGTTCAGATATTTAATCTAATGCAAACCCAGGATCACAGATCGGTCCAGGTAGAGTTGCACATGTCCAAATGATGCAGAGACAAAGATACTCACTGGATTCATTGGAGCCTTGTCTGAAATGGGGAAATGACTGGAAATAATCTAAATGCATGCCATAAAGGGACCAGGTAAATGAATGGAGACTATGCAAGTGTTTTTTTTTTTTTTTTTAAAGAAAAGAATGAGGAAGGTCTTTGTGTACTGATATGCAAAGGTCTCTAGGGTTTGTGGTTAAATGACAAGAACACAGAACAGCAGGTAGCCTGTGCTCCCCTGTTGGGGAAAAAAAGAGAAATTACAGGTATTTGCCTAAAGAAACCCCAAAAGAAGGCACAAGAAATTAATAACTAGCGGGCCAGGTGTGAGAAGGAGGCCACAGGGCACGAAGGTGGGAAGACCTTTTCACTGAATGCATTTTTTAAAATTATACTTTTATTGTGCATCTGTGAATGTATCACCTACTTAAAAAATAAATTAGTAATGTTTCCAGAGATTTCTGAGGGAGGGCCAGGCATTGCTCTAACTGCTTTTACATAAACTTCAAGTTAATCCTTTAAAACAACCGTATCATTCTGGTTATCATTCCCATGTTACAGAGGGGGAAGCTGAGACACAGAGAAGCTAAGCAGCTCATGAAGGCTGTGAAATTAGAAAGTGACAGAGCTGGGATTTGAACCCTGGCAGTCTGTGAGTGTATAGTCCCATGACCTTAACTCCTCCGCCAAATCCCTCCAGGTGCCTGCTTGTGATGTAAGGTTAAACTTTACAAACATACAACAGGAGAATAAAGAGATGGGAGGGTAGATATTGCCCACAGAGTGGAAGATGTAATACTGTCGAGACGTGAACTCTACACAAACTGATCTACAGGATCTGTGCCATCCCAGCTCAGACCCAAAGGTGTTTGTGAAAAGGCACAGAGAGATGCAAAGGACCAAGATATCAAAGACGCGTGTGATGAAGGGGGTAGGGTTTGCTCTGCTGGATACCAAGCCCTATTCTACAGCTACACTGATGAAGACAGAGAAGTAGGTCAGCAGACCAGACTAGTCCAGAAACATCCCCGCACATACACAGTCACTTGATTTATGTGTGGCCACAGCAGAGCACTGAAGAACGGACAGTCTTTGCAACAAAATGTGCTGAGACAACTGGGTATCCACATGGGGAAAAAAGAAACTTGACTCCTCTTCACAGCATCTGCAAAAACCAGTTCCAGGAAGACTGTCCTGAGCTCAGTGTGCAAAACAAAACAGAAGATCTTTTGGAAGAAAATAAGGAATGTCTTCATAATCTGGTGGACAAGAGTCTTCTCAATAGTGCGTGCACACACGCACACACACCCTTAAAAGAAGACTGCTGAATTGGACTGCATTAAAATGAAGACTTTCTGTTCATTAAGACACCACGAAGAGGGATGGAAGTCCAGCCCCAAATGGGAGAAGATACCTGTAACCCACACAACCAACCAGGGGCTCAGAACCAGCGTATACACAGAGCTTCTACACACCGAGAAGGAAAAGATGGAACGAATAAGAAAATGGGGCAAGGGGCTTGAACCGGCACTTCACACAGAGGACGTCCAAATGGCCAACAAGCGTACGTGAAGGTTCTCGAAGGCAGGAGGACGCAGGGACCCTGGAATGAGAATTATGAAGACAGGCTCCGCCGAGGACTGGGGGGCACGTCGAGGCACCAGGCGCCCTGCTCTGCTGGGGGGAGGCGCTCATCCTGAGATTAGGAGATTCTTTCCTCCTTCTTCACACATTTCTGTACATTCCAAAATTTTACACGGAGTGTGTACTATTGTGAAGACCAGAAAGCAATGGGGGAACATTTCAGGGGAAACAATAAACATGGAAGAATGGATGCCTGGGGCACAGTCTTCCCGAAGATCAGCTCGATCTGGGTCTCTCCCTCACACACAACAAAGCAGAAAGTGCTGGAACTGGACAAGCTCACAGTAGGCCCCTCTGGGCTATCCCTCGGCCACGTGGACTAGCCAAGGGGACAGGCCTCTATCCTAGGGAGCAACCTGGTCCAACACTCCCCTTACCTGTGGCCCATCAACCTTCTCTGAACCTCAGTGTCCTCATCTGGGAAAAAATGGGAAGCAGCATCCCGCTACCCACAGGGCCAAGTAGCTGAGCAGATCAGATGGCATTGGGTGTGAGGAGAGATGGGAACCTAGACCCAGCGGATTCCAACAACTAGTTTTCAGCTGGTAGGGCCTTCCCAGTTCACCATCTAGCTCAGTGGTTCTCAACCTTCCTAATGTCACGACCCTTTAATACAGTTCCTCATGCTGTGGTGACCCCCAACCATAAAATTATTTTCGTTGCTACTTCATAACTGTAATTTTGCTACTGTTATGAATCGTACTGTAAATATCTGATATGCAGGATGTATTTTCACTGTTACAAATTGAACATAATTAAAGCTTAGTGATTAATCACAAAAACAATATGTAATTATATATGTGTTTTCTGATGGTCGTAGGCGACCCCTGTGAAAGGGTCGTTCGACCCCCAAAGGGGTCGCGACCCACAGGTTGAGAACCGCTGATCTAGCTGCTCCGTCGCAAGTGCTGTGCGTGAAGGTGAAAATGTTTCCCGTCTGCACCATCCAGTGTGGTCACCACTCGCTGCCTGTGGCTGTGAACACCTGACAGAAGGCTAGTGTGACTGTGACTTCATTTTAATCAATTTAATTTATCAAACAGCTGCACAGGGCTACTAGCTAAGGCACTGGAATGAGAGTGGCCGTATCTCCACTACATCTTTTCAGTGTGTGAACTCATGTGCTACGTGCGGGACTTGTTTTTAACTAGGACGAGAGAACAAGACGACGAAGGAAACTGTATGCATGCTGCGTGTTATCTGCATTAGCCTTTCCCCTTTTCAGAGAGTTCTTCAGGAAAGGAGATTCGCTTGGCCATCTGTCCCGGGGCTTAAGGGCCCCTTCTCTCAGGAGCGGCCCCATGAGGCTGGGGGCAGGTCAAGGACCTTCTCGGGTCTGGCTTCTGCACAGGACTCCACCCCAGCCCTCCCCAGGCTTGTCCCTGCAGGGCTGCGGGAGTCCTTGCCCAGGGATGGACCAGGCTCAGAAAACAGGAGGCTCAGATGGCTCCGGGGAGGCACGTCCTTGGCCCCTTCTGGCCTCCCTCCTTCCAGGAGCACCCATTTCCTGCGGCGACCCGCAAGACACGTCCCACTGTGACCCCGGCCTCAGGCCCTGCCTGCTGCTGACTCAGTGGTTCCCCATCCCCTGGGGAAACGGGAAGGAGATCACAGGCCTCTCCTCCCCACCTGACACTGGGCTGAGAGGGGAGACGTGTCCCACGGGGGACATGACTCACCCCTCCTGCTGGATCTCCGCTCGGATTTCTCTTTTCCTCACCCTGGGGGTCTGGGGCCTGACCGAATCCCCCTCTGCTCCTGATTTCAGTGTCTGTGAAATGAGGCTGAGGACAGTATTGAGCCCAGAGGGTTGCTGCAAGGGCAGCGTGGCCCACAGAGCTCACGACGGCTCCATGAATGGTCACTGCAGACAGCATTCCTCCTGGATGGCTGGGAGAGGGCAGAAAAGGCGTGGCCCTGGGAAGGGAGCTGGAGTCTGTTCTAGCCTCTGCCACAGGCTTGCTGGGTGTCCTCGGGGAAGTGTCCCTCCCTCTCTGAGCCTCGATCCCTCAGTAAGGAAATGAGCAGAAGGATACTCACACCCCCCTGCTTCAGAGCTTGCTGGAAGGGTGACACATGACCAGTGTGTGGGGGATGTGTTCTGACCAAGTGAACCCCCATTTCTAAGCTGGAGGGGGGTCTGGCACCGAGCCAGCCCAGGGGCTGAAGGCAGTGATGCCTGACAGCGGCCTCCCATGGGCAGGCTGTGGACTCACTCGGCCCCCGCCTGCGCCTTGCAGGAAACGACTGCAGCGTCACATTCCTTCCACCCCTGGTGACACTGAGTCACCCTGCAACCCACCTAGCAGTGTGGTGACCACATTTCCTCTGTGGGGGGAGGAGCCGTCATGTGCACATGCAGTCCTGATGCCGCTAAAACAAAATGGGCCCGAAATCCCACCCTCAGGGCGCATCTCTTGTAGGTTTTTGTTCCCTGTTACCATGGGCACCCCCTGCCCTGGGGGCACCGCTTGGGCCCCAGCTCGAGGGAAGCCACTGGTAGGAGGTTCCCAAGAGCAGGAGGCTGGAGGAGGCGAGGACACTGGCTGGTAAACGTTGGGGTCCTTAGGGCGCTGGGGGGGGAGAGAACAAGGAGCTGTGAGGAGCAGTGCCCACGCCTGACAGGCACCGTCCCCACACCCAGTGGCTGCAGGGGCAGCTGGGGCTCGGAGAGACTGGTGGGTGGTGCTGGACTTCCTCATCTGGTCCATCCGGCCAACTCAGGGGGGGGCTGGGAGGTCACCCCCTCGGGGACACTCGGAGGCTGGGGGAGGTCCCAGCAGGCACACCAGGATAGAGGGGCGCAGCAGGGCCCTGCAACCTTGGGGTGCAACACAGGGCTGCAGGGAGTTCTGGGGCTCAGGACAGAGGTCCCCGACTCGGACAAACCTGGATTCAGGTCCTGGCTCTGCCACTGATAGCGGGGAGCCTCGATCAAGTTGCTTATGGTGCCTCAGTTTCCTCGCCTGTACATCGGGCCCTGTAACCCCAGCCTCACAGGCTGTGACCATTAACAGATAAAGCTCTTAGTCAAGGGGCCTGAAGTCAGCCCGCGAGACATACTTGCTGTCATTGTAAGTGTCCAGTCTCTGAATGCCAACAATCCCCACTGTACATTGGCCTCGATCGATTCTTCTATTAGATTCTTCTATCAGAATCACCGGATATGAAATCACACTTTTTCCTGGGAACTGTCCTTTCCTTGAATTTCACTGGAGGGGAGCAGGGACCGGGCTGAGAGAGTGGAGGGACAGTGCATATCGCAAGGACGTGTGCATTTTAAAGAAAGACCCTACATAAGACGGGCACTTCTTCACCCAGAGGGTTGAACTGCTGATCGGGGGCGCGCAGACAGCGCCGGGCAGAGATCTGGGGTCGTTTACCTCCATGATGGAGATGTAGCCACTCTCATTCTTTGGGGGCAGTTGTGTTCCATGAAGTCCCCATGAGCGCTGAATTAGCAAATTCCGAACCATCGTGCCAGGGAAGGCACAGGGGTAGGTTCCTGCCAACCTCTGATCACATTTTTGTCAACGGATCAACACACCACCTGGTTTTGTGTGTATTTCTGTTCAAAGACACCTTATTTAGCATGTGTCATCGATTCATTAATACTGAACTCACAACCGACAGCACAGGTAACTCGGGCCTGACCGCAGCTTATCCAACACACGTGTCCTCCGGGCGGCCCCGTGCAGCCTTCTCGCTTTTACCAACACTGGACAGCACTTCAGTACCAGACATGGTAGACCTTTTCAACAGCAAAACCATCCGCAAAAGGCCTACAAGTGTGAAACACGCGGCTCTAGCTAGACCCCGACAGGGACACTTGTTTGAAGTGTGAGCACTAGGCCAGGGAGGCTGGGCGTCCCCTCATGCGGCCTCAGGTGGGGGCGTGCGTGTCAGGAGATTCACATTTTTCCTCATCGGCCACGTCTGCAAGTGACTCCCCAGGCACTACACTTTGGGGGTAACAAATGCATTTTGGCAAGTAGGCGAGTTTACAGATTCTGAACCTGTGTGTCATGAGGATGGACTGCAAATGTCCCTTCATGAGGCTGGCACCCCTCGTGGCCAACCTGGACACAGACCCTGGTCTCAGAGCAGGGCTCTCCTCCGACACTGGGAGCTGCTGTGCCATTTAAACTTGAACCCTCCCCACCCCCGCACACTCCCCGTGGTCCAGGCCAGGCGACCAGTTCATCGGCGACTGTTTAGCTGCCGAGGCTGCCCGGCTGCCACGCTGGCCAGTTCCTGTCGGAGGCAGAGTTTATATTTGGCCGGGAAAACAGAGGAAGATATCTGCGGCAGCTTTGGGGGAGCCTCTGCCAGCCCTGAAACCTAGGGGTGTCCCGAGAGCCACTCACCTGGGCTTCCCCTCATTGTGTCATGAGCAGGTCACACAATCTTAAGTTTTTATGAAGAGCCTACTGTGTGGGGGCTGTTGCGCCACACGCTCCTTGCACTGAGCCCAGCACACAGTGGGGCTCTGTATGAACGGAGGAAGCAATGACCAGGTCAGGGAGCCAGCTCCAGGTCTCACAGTAAGTCAGGACAGGCCTGGGAAAGGACGGGGGTGCACATGAGGATGCCCCCCACAGCCCCCCGGGTGGCTCATGGCCAAAGAAGCGAGTGGAGTGGACTCAGGGGTATGGAGTAAGAGCCACTCAGAAGACCAAGGACTACATTCCTTAAACACCTAGTGAGTTGAACTCTGTTCAAGCTCCTTACGTGGATTAACTCATGGAGCACATCAACAGCACTATGAATTGGGCATTGTAGGCACCCCCATTTTACAGATGAGAAAACTGGGGCACAGAGTGGAATGTGAACTCTGACAGTTCGATCCAGCGCCTGCACCCATAACCCCTATGCTGTTCTCTTCCACCTCTCAACGTCCACACGTCCAGAGAGCCATGCTGAGCCACAGCAGCCATCCTCCCCTGGGGAGACGGAGGACGGGCGAGCGGGTGGCAATAAAGGTGGCCTCCTTGGCCCCGTGGTGCTCACCCCATCAGCACCAGGTCTGTCTACTCTACCTCCACACGTCCAGAGAGCCATGCTGAGCCACAGCAGCCACCCTCCCCTGGGGAAACAGAGGGAGGTAATAAAGGTGGCCTCCTTGGCACTGGGGTGCTCACCCCATCAGCACCAGGTCTGTCCACTCTACCTCCTAGATACACCCCCGTGGGGCTGCTTCTCCCTGTCCCTGCTGCCGAGAGCCTAGGCCAGGCCACCATCACGCTGGCCTGGACCCCTACAGTAGCCTCCTTCCAGTCTCCCCGTATGCCCCCCCCTACCCCATGCCCTTCTTCCCACAGCAACCTGAATGCAAGCCAGCCCATGCGGATCCCCACGCAAAACCCTATACCCTCGACGCAAATGTTCGCAGCGGCTTTGTTTGTAACTGCCCCAAACTGAAAACAACCCAGATGCGCTGCAGCGGCTGATGGCTAAGCAAACGGCGATGCATTCAGCGAAGTGAGAGGAGCCAGGCTCACAGGCGGCTTTCACCTGGCTTTCTCCAACAGGCAGGACGCAAGGATGGAGAAAGGAGTGACTGCCAGGGTTTGGGGGGCCCGGACGGGGCTGACGAGAGAAGGGCACAGGGGAGTTTTGGAGGGGGACGGACTGCCCTATATCTCGATTGTGGTGGTGGTTCCGGGACTGTCTACGTTTGCCAAAAAGGGCAGAAATGTACGCTCAGAAGCGTGAATTCCATTTTTATATTTATTTTATATATTTAAATGCCATTTAACAAAGAAAAATCAACCAAAAAAATGAGTTCGAGTGTCACCTCTGACACGCATGTCATAGGTTCGCCATCACTGCCCTATACCCTCGACGCAAATGTTCGCAGCGGCTTTGTTTGTAACTGCCCCAAACTGGAAACAACCCAGATGCGCCGCAGCGGCTGATGGCTAAGCAAACGGCGATGTGTCCACGGAGGACATTCTCTCAGCAATAAAGGTGCCCCACCCCGACACGCACAGGAGGGACGGTCCCCAATGCGTTCGGCGAAGTGAGAGGAGCCAGGCTCACAGGCGGCTTTCACCTGGCTTTCTCCAACAGGCAGGACGCAAGGATGGAGAAAGGAGTGACTGCCAGGGTTTGGGGGGCCCGGACGGGGCTGACGAGAGAAGGGCACAGGGGAGTTTTGGAGGGGGACGGACTGCCCTATATCTCGATTGTGGTGGTGGTTCCGGGACTGTCTACGTTTGCCAAAAAGGGCAGAAATGTACGCTCAGAAGCGTGAATTCCACCCCGTGTACATCTTAGTTTGTGGGTGTGTTGTGTCTTCCCGAAAGACATGTTGAAGACCTCAGAAGGCGGCCTCATTTGGAAACAGGGTCACTGCAGGTGTAAGTAGTTAAGATGAGGTCATCCACTATGACCAGTGTCCTTTGAAGAAGAAACACAGACACACAGGGCGAAGGCAGTATGTGACCGTGGAGGCAGGGACTGGAGTGGCACAGCTGCCAGGCAAGGGACCCCAAGGACCGCCCAGGGCCACCAGAGCTTGGAGGAGGCAGGGAAGGGTTCGCCCAGAGTCTCAGAGGGCCGTGGCCCTCAGCTGCCTCGCCCTGGGACTTCCTCTGCTGTGTGAGCCTCCCAGTTTGTGTAACTTGGTGACAGCGGCCCTAGGAGACGAATACATAACTCAATTCAAAAAATGAGGGAACAGCCCTGTCTGGTTTGGCTCAGTGGACAGAGTGTCGGCCTGTGGACTGAAGTGTCCTGGGTTGGATTCTAGTCAAGGGCACGTGCCTGGATTGCAGGCTCCATCCCCAGTAGGGGGTGTGCCGGAGGCAGCCGATCAATGATTCTCTCTCATCATTGATGTTTCTATCTCTCTCTCCCTCTCCCTTCCTCTCTGAAATCAATAAAAATATATTTTTTAAAAAAATGGAGGAACACATCTGTCTCAATCTTCACGGCCTTCCGGCTACGGCCTAAGAGCCTCGGCTGTCTGGTCCCCTCCTGCACGGCCCACCCTCCATCCACGCAGAGCGTCAGGCGCACAAGCCCGCAGCCCCCGGCACGGCCACGCTGGCTCCCCCCCCTGCCCCACGTTCACCTGGGAAACTCCCAGCACCGCTCAGCTCGGCTCTCACAGATGCTGCACGAGCGTCCTCGGCGTGGATCGCTCTGTGCCACCGCAGCAGGATCTGGCAAAGGCAGCTCCCTCTCCCTGGAGTCCCTCCCTCTGCCCTCAGGAGCGGACAGCCTAGCGGAGTCACAGAAGAAGAACATTCTCAAAGCAGGGAAGCTATGAGGGTGCTGCTGGGTCTTCTGCTGGCTGGGGTCCCTGACAGCCTATGTGGCACCTCCGTGTCAATTAGAAAAGGTGCTGCTTGCTCCCTGTGGAGGTGGGTC
>NW_005355941.1:49552-52342 GCF_000412655.1 Myotis brandtii | reverse complement strand
GACACCGAACTCAGCTGGGCAAGAGAATGAAGAGCCAGTCCCCGCCGGCTTCACTCTCTGCCAGGTGCTTCGTGCAGTGAACCACCTGCACAGCTGACGCAGCAGCCCTGGAGGCCTGACAGCCTGGAAGGCTTCTTGCAGGAGGCGGAATTGGGCATCTGTGCTTAGTCCCTGCCAGAGGAGAGAGCTCAGCACTTTCCAGAGGCTGGAGGGAGAGGCGGCCGGTGGAGGCTGATGTGCCGTGCACCCCCCTCCCCATCTCCAGGGCCTCAGGCAAGGGAGCAGGCCTGGGTGTCTGCACAGTCTCGGAAGGGCCTAGGTCCAGCCTTGAGACTTCGGGGCAACCCCTTCCCCTCTCTGAGCCTCAGACTCACCTGTGAGCAGGGGCTGGGTTAGGGGTTTCCAGAGCATCAAAGAGCTCTGACACCTGACCATGCTAGAGCCGGGGAAGACCCTCGATTGGCTTTCAAACCACTTCAAGGGGCGCTTGACCAGCCTCTCGAGACAGGCCAGCCTGCTCAATCCCTGGCCACACATAGGGCCCATGCCCAGGGCCACTCAAGGTGACCAGTGGCCAGTGGTCAGCTCAAACCCAGCCTGACACCCAGCATGTGCTCAATAAAGAAGTAATGAGTGAGTGAATGAGTGAATGAATGAGTGAGTGAATGAGTGAATGAATGAGTGAGTGAGTGAATGAATGAATGATGGCAGCCGGCAAGCACACAGGCCTGTGTGGGTTGGGTCCCAGCCTGCCTAGTGCTGGTGCGGTGGGAGAGCCAGCCTCAGAAGGAGCACAGGGAGAGTTAACCTAGGAGAGTTCTCCACCTGAAGCAGAGAAGAGGAAACTGAGGCGGAGGGAAGGGACACGGTGGCCAGCCTAGCACTATTCAGCCCCGTCAAAGCATAGAGTTTGGGGGTCAGAACTCAAACCAAAGTAACTGGTCGGAAGCTTCTAATGAAATCTAAAACTCACAAACACCCAATATGTGAAAAAAAAAAAGTTTGTAGCCTAGTCCTTGGAGTAAGAGCCTCCGTCAATGCAAACATGCCTCTTGTCTCCTCCTCTTCGACCTCGTCTGGGAACAGACTTGCAGGTGACCCCGAAAAGCAGCTTTACTATTTCCGGCATATAATCGGGTGCTATGTGACAAGAGAGAAAACTTTCTGTGTCAGGGTTAAGTTTGTAAGTGACAGAAAATCCAACATAACAGTGATAAATAAGATAGGTATGTACTCCTCTCTCATATAAAAGCCTGAATAAGGAGTCCAGGGCTGGGATGATGCTCTGACATGTCTTGAACCCTTACTATATTGTTGCTCCACCCTGCATAGCTTCCATGCTCAAGTTCCCCTCAGAGTCCCAGATGGCTGCTTCGATTCCAGCCATCACGTCTGCATTCCACCCAGGACAGAGGAAGGAAAAGGGTGCCCCTTCTCTTTAAGGACACCTCCAAGGAAACTGCACTCCCCACTTGCATTTCACTGTCTTGAACTTCATCACATGGCCAGACCCTGCTGCAAGGAAACTGGGAAGTGGCTGCTTCAGCTAAAATGTACACCCAGCTGAACCGCAGGACCAATCAGCAGGCCCTGCTTCACCCTTGAACTCAAACTCCCCGGGATGGCGATGGATCTCAAGGAAATAGTGTCAAACCCTAGACCCGCAAAAGTTTTCAGGAGCTTCTTTTAAAACCGAGGGGACTTGGAAGGATGTCGACATATCTATGCCAACCGCAACCATTAAAATGATCATAATATGATGGGAGGTAGGTACCATATGTCCACAGCATGCCATGTAAAAATGTGTATCGGAAATAACAGTAAAAAAAGAGGAACGCAAATTCACATATACACAGAGCACAGCTGTGCACATAAAGATTGAAATGAACTAAACATGTACTTGGACAAAGACAGTAACCTTGTTGGATGCCTTAAATGTCACTGTTTTGTGGGTATGTATATGAACATCAGGCATGTAATGTTATCTTTTTTAAAATCAACAACACACAGGCACACACATCCCATATACATGCAGGTATCAGCCTCTAACAGGTCTCACAGCCCAGAGAGCTAAGAACATCCTCTCATGTAACCATGGCAACAACCCTGTGAGGCAGGGATCATGGCTCCACTTGGCAAAGGAGGAGGAGGAGGAAGGAGGTGTCCTGGCAGGTACAGGTGCAGTGACTGGCCCAGGGTTGCCCAGCGCTAAGTGGGAGAGCAGACCCATGGTCTTCGCCACCGTGGGAGAAGTCCAAATGTTCCCACGGGTAGCCAAGCGGGACCCTCACACACAAAGAACCTTCCTCCCTGTCCCCAAAGCCGCTGTTGGGGACTCCCAGCTGCTCCCCCACTTTCCCGCTTTGGGCCTTTCTCCTGTCTGGGACACCTTCCTCTGCATATGCCCGGTGTCAGCTGTTACATCCTGCTCATCCTTCAAGACCCCATCCAGATGCCACCTCTGCAGGGGAGTCTTTCCTGCTGAGCACAGCTGAGTGCAAAGGCGCCTCGGCACGTGTCCATACAGCGCCCTGCACTGCAATTATGTGCACGTCTCTCTTCTTTCCCCTAGTAAACCGGAAACTCCTGCATGTGCAACAAATGTTCAGTGGATGGGTGGGTGGGTGGAGGGATGGGTGGGTGGGTGGTTGGGTGGATTGGGTAGATGGTGGATGGAGGGATGGAGGGAGAGGGGAAGGAAAGAAGGAAAGAAAGAAGGAAGGAAGGAAAGAAGGAAGGGAGGGAGGGAGGTAGGGAGGAAGGGAGTAAAGAAGGGAGGGAGGGAGGAAG
>NW_005355941.1:44688-49376 GCF_000412655.1 Myotis brandtii | reverse complement strand
GGAGGAAGGGAAGGAGGGAAGAAGGAAGGGAGGGATAGTGGGAGGGAGGGAGGGAAGGAGGAAGGGAGGAAGGTATTTGGACAGATGGGTAGGTAGCTGTATAGATGGATGGGTGAGGATGGCTGAGAAAGACATTAGTTGAGAAAAGAGTCTCTGGATATATTTTAGATGCATGCTCTGTCGAAAATGTCAGGACCAGAGAAAAGGGAGCATAGTAACTGTCACCACGGTGGAGCTAAGTGCAGCCTTGAATCGCAGTGTCCCTAGAGAAATGTGGGGGACCAGTCTCTGACACTGACTGAGAGAGGCAGCCGGGACAGGGAGGCTGGGGACAGAGGTCCCCGGTGAATTCCTCCCTGACAGCTTGCTCCCTTAGCCAGAGACGGCCAGGGTGTAAATTTCAGAAGCAACGTCCTTTATCTCTTTGGTTCTGGAGGTGGCTGACCCGGGGACAATTTAGCCTGGGTCGGAGTTTCTCCGCTACCACCGGGGTTCGCTCTCTTTCCTGGGGGCTGACCCTCCCCCCACCTGCTGTCTTCCAGAAAACAGGCCCTTGGCTCAGCCCTGACACCTCCTATTGGATGTCAGTCAAGGAGTCAGGCTGCTGCTTGGCATCTGAAGTCCCATCTCTTACCTAAGGAGCAAAGGGTCCTTGGCTTTGACCAGGACCCCAGGGTCAGTGATGCAATGGGGCCTCCCTGGGGTGTGTGGGGGGCGGTGTCCGCAGGAAGCCCTGCAGGCAACCCCACACACACCCGCTCGGAGGCACCCACCGGGGGAGCAGGTCCGGGAGACTCTCAGGCTGCCTGGCCCGGGCGGAGGGTGCAGGCCGGGTCCTCAGGGGGTGCAGTTGCCCCACAGGATGTGGCCTGAGTGTGCCGCTGCCTCTGTGCACAGGCGGCGGGGACAGGGCTTGACCACAACCGCTCCCTGCGCCGGTTCTTCTAAAAGGGAACTGACACTCTAGGGCGGGCGGCTTGTTGTTCAAACACGTACCGTGCTGGCTGGGGTGGGGCGCCCGGGAATGACTGGCCAGATGGGGGCGAGGGGTTCTGTGTCATTTTGGCAGCTCCTGGCCACAGAGTTGTCTCAGCCCTTGGGGAGCCTCCTCCAAGCGTCACCCATGTGGATGGGGGTGCGTCTGAGGCTGCACAGGGGCTTATGGCAGGCGGGGCGAGCCAGAGGCTGAGGCCACGACTGCGGCTTCCAGAGTCTTCTTTCAGAGGCCCCGAGGCTGAGGCCACACAGGTATGGAGTCGGTAGGGCCCTCCTCCCTGCCCTGTGGATGCAGGGGCAGAGGGAAGGGCTCCTCTGTGCTCACCGACCTCCTTCTTTTCCTTCAAGGCAGAGGGAAGGGACTGGTTTCACTGGAGAGCATGTGTGTGTGTGCATGTATGTGTGTGCACACACGCATGCATGTATATGTGTGTGCATGTGTATGTGTGTACGTGTATGCATGTATGTGCTTGTATGAGTGTGTATGTATGTGTTTGTGCGTGTGTGCATGCATGTGTTTATGTGTGTGTGTGTATGTGTATGTGTGTGTGTGGGGGGGCAGCAGAGGCACACAGTGCTATCAGGGCCCCCACCTGCGCAGGGACCGGCTGGCCCTCTTGGGGCAGCACCGGGCGTGCTGTGGGGGCCTGGCCCACCTGACAAGGAGCGCTTTCCGCAGCCTCAGCCTCCCTGGCAGCCTCCCGTGCAACTTGTCCCTGCAGCCCCGACAGGGACGGCCTTCCAGCCGGGAGCCCTGCGACACGAGGCTGCTGGGACCGCCTCTGCGTCTCCACGGCTCCCACGCAAAACAGCCAGATCCATCCCACTCCGAGAGCCACGCCAACATCCCCTTCCCACCCGCCATCCGCCGGCCACTCCCACCAGGAAGGCAGGGCCTTTCCCCAGCGCGGGCTCCCCAGCCAACGCACTGTCTTCAGAACTAGTTGTTCAAAACTACCCCCTCAGCAGTGAAAACAACCATTCCCTTGCAGGCACGGGCCAGGGTGATGGCCCGGTCTCCTTTCAGGTCTCCGTCTCTCGTGAAAGCGTACCCGTATGTTCCAGACTGTTCCATGGGCTGAAGGAGACGGCTGTCCCCTCTGCGAACGGCACTTCCATCCCTGAACTCCACGGCTGCTCTAGGGTACCAGCTCCCACTGCTCGCTGGCCGGTCATTCGGGGAAGCACCGAATGTCAGACCCAGCAGGACCTCAGACATCACTGAGTTCATTTTAACAGGGAAACTGAGGCCCAGAGAGGAAGGCACCTGCTTCCCAGAGCACAATCCCGAATCAGCAGAGGGGACCCCACAGAGGTCCTCCAACTCCCTGACGTCCTGCGGCATGCGAGTCCCTAGGCACCTTCCCATCAGCACAGAGCCATACAATTAGGCCGACTCCTGCTGCCAGGGACAGGGTGGTGCGGGGAAGGGGGCCTGAGATGGATGAACTCCACGGGAGCAACCAGGGCAGTGTGCGCCAGACTTTCCTTCAGCAGCCTTTTATTTTGCTAAAAAGACATTAAAAACCAACAACCACCATCAACTCACCCAATCCTTTCATAAAAGACCTAATCTCAGAATAAAGAACAGTTCTGCCCAAGAAAAGATAGCGTGGCAACCTTGGCTGATATGCACACCACACTTACACACACATAACAACAACATCTTCCTAAGTCAGTGGTTCTCAACCTTCCTAATGCTGCGACCCTTTAATACAGTTCCTCATGTTGTGGTGACCCCCAACCATAAAATTACTTTCGTTGCTACTTCATAACTGTAATTTTGCTACTGTTATGAATCGTCATGTAAATATCTGATATGCAGGATGTATTTTCATTGTTACAAATTGAACATAATTAAAGCATAGCGATTAATCACAAAATCGGCGACCCACAGGTTGAGAACCGCTGTCCTAAGTTCTCAGTGGACCACAGACCTGCATCTGGGACCTGCCGACCCAGCAGGGCTCCCCCAGAACCTGTACACCCAGAGAACTCCGTTCTTTCATCTGAGGACGCAGTGTCCAAGAGCCGGCTTCACCTGCTCCCAGCCTCTCTCCCAAAGAAGTGAGGGAGCTCAGCGGACTGAGGGGGTGAGGGGAACATAACTGGGAGTGGGGGCTACACAGGGTCTCCACTCAATTCCCCGGGAAGCCAGCCAGACTGGGGGAGGGGGCGCTTCACCGCCCAACCCTGGGCCCCACCCTTCCAGGCCCCACCCCGAGGTCCGGGCTGCCTTGCCAATGATTTCAAGGGTTCAGGTGCTTCCAGACATAAAAGAGAAGGCGCCGAGGCGATTTTGAAAATGCCATTCGGCATATCCTCCTCCTCCAACATTTACTGAGTGCCAACTGTATGCAGGACAGGAAGATATGGAACTGAAAGATCTGGTCCCTTTAATTTGGAAGTTTCTAAGCTAAGTAGGAAGAGACGATATTAAAAGGGGTTTGGCTTCTCTAAAGTTGCTAGGCAAATAAGTAGCCCATGTGAAAAGGTTTTTGAGGATTCAAAGAGGAGAAATCTCTGTGAACTGGGGGATGGAAAGCTTCCTGGAGGAGGTGGCAGCACCGTGTGCAAAGCTGGGGAGCCTGTGGGCAGTTCTGCATGTTGCAGGCAGAATGGTGAAGCGGCACATTGGTTTCATGCAGGACTGGTGTGGGTAGGAAGGACAGGGATTCCTCTAGGGGTATGTTCTTAATATGAGATCCGCATGTGGCTCGCGAGCTGCAGTTTGCCAACCACAGCTCTAGGGGTCTGTTTTTAATACGAGATTGTGGCACCTAAGCGTGATTAGGGGGCTGTGTGTGTGGGGGGGAGGGGGGGGAGTAGCTTCTTTATTCACCTGGCCTGGAGTAGCTGTCATCTGTCTCTATCAGCCAAAAAACCACGCCACCAGAAGGGGTCATGGGGAGGGGGAGGAATGGAGGGGAGATCAACAGTTTAGAAAAGTCATTAAAGTTGTGATTTCCACCTTTAGCTCCACCTTAAAGAAAATGCCCATGTTTTGGACACTCCTGGGTTGTAGGATGAATAGCAGGTTTGGGGTAATAGTTGTATCAACCAAAAGTTAGAGTTGGCCGTCAGAGCAGCACTGACTGTCTCTAAGCCGACTTGCCTAGAATGAGATGACTCCTGGCCCCTCACTTGGCTCTAAAGGTGACGTCCTAATGGGGGGCCGGTGGGGGAGGAGGTACATGGGGGCTTTTCAGGGCCCAGAGTGCAGGCCTGGACTGTGAGCCTGCGGGCCAGAGTTTCTTTTAGGGTGTGGAAGGGGGTGGGTCTCCCAGTTGAGCACCAGCCAGGAGCACCGGGGAGCATTAGCCCCCCGAAAGCAAAGAGGCCCAGGTCAGTGGGCAGAGCTGCAGCTGGGAGCTAGGTCCCTGAATTCATCACTGCTCCCTGTTGCTGGGGCAGCCCCTGGCAGACCCCGGGTTCAGGAGCCCAGAGTTCTAGGCCCAGCTCCACCCTGGGCTCCTAAGACCTTGGGTAAGGCACTTCCTCTTTTGGGGTCCCCATTTCCTGGTTGTTACATTTGGGGATTGGATTAGGTCTGTAATGAGCACATTTTTTCTGAGCGTGGAATCCTTTTACAAATGAAATCTTAAGCAGGCCCTCAATGTATCAAGCACATGAGAGTGTGGGCTCTAAGCACCACACCCTCAGCGACACCTGCACAAAATTCAGCACCTGGC
>NW_005355941.1:42549-44492 GCF_000412655.1 Myotis brandtii | reverse complement strand
CCTGAATGCCTCAGCCTCTCCCACCTCCCTTCCCACCCATCAGCACGTCCTGTGCTCCAGCGTCCACATTTCCACTCCCACTCCGTCCCTGCCTCCAGCCTCTGTCCTGGCCACCACACCCCGCAGGGGCCTCCCACAGACTTGTCCTCAGTACAGCCCACACCAAATCAGGTCACCCCTCCATGCAAACCCCATCCATGGGCCTGGCTCACTTGGTCCCCAAAGCCTTTCCCCCACTTGACCAGCCTTCATCTGTCCTCGTCACCCACACTCCACTCCTCCCACAGTTCCTAACAGGCCAACCACATCCCCCAGGTCTGGCCTCACTCTCCCTCCTTCCTTCAGGCCTCTGACAGAAGCCACCTCCTTGTAGCGGACGTCCCTGACCACCTGCTTCAGAACAGCCCCTCTGGGTTCCCCACGCCCCTTATCTGGACTTTCTGTCTCTTTTCCTGGGAATGTCAGCGGGAAGGGGGCAGGGTCTTGGTTAAAGGCTGGGCCCCGCTCACACCTCATGCAGACACTGTCTGTGGAATGAACCTTACATGAATCAGCAGAACCCTGAACGGAGGGAGAAAGTGTCTGCGCCCATGTCACTGGGCATCCTGTCTGCATTTTCTTTGTCCCTAGTTGACATTTTCAACCAGAAGTAGACAGAGCTTGCTTGCCAAGACCCTCACGCTCCTATTCCAGGGGGCCAACACCCAAGGGACACCATCCGAGTCCCTGGGGGTTGAGGGTGGGAGACATTCCCCAGCTGTTTGAGCATCCATTTCCCACCATCGAGAAGGAGGGGGCTTTGGGAAGCCAGGTGGAAAGCTGTGCTCAGTGAGGACCCGGGACCCGGAAGGTGTGCGGGTGGCCCAGGGAGCAGGGGATGCAGGGGCTGCACCTGAAAGCTGCCTTCTGGTACCTGAGAGACAAGAAGGGTTGGGCTCCTGAGGGGAGAACAGACTCTCAAATGGTAGATGTTAGAAGGAGGCAGATTGCAACTCAAAGTTCAGGAATTCCTTTCTCAGGTAAGCTGCCTATGGAGTGGGGGCAAGCTCTCTGTCACCGGGCCTTTCAGAAATGTCAAAGGGATTCTTGTACCTCAAGCATGTCAAACTCTCGGCCCGAGAGCCACATGCCTAGGTTTATTTGGCCTGTGTTAGCCTTTGAGTTTGACATGCTTGCTGTACCTGGTGCAAGGCTAAAGGAGATAGGATCTAGGAACCCTTCCAACCCATAAGGTCCTCTTAAATAAAGCAACATTTTCAGCAACAAACCGATATTCATCTGACCTGTAGGATGTGCCAGGCACTGTTCTAAGAAGGCCTGACAAGATCCTGGAGCCTCCTTCACCCCCGCGGCACCCCCACACCCTTCCGGGTCCCCGGTCCGGGGTCCTCAGCTGAGTTCGTGTGTTAACCCTTAGCTCATCCAATCCTCATAACAATCCTATGAGTGGGTGTGATTATCATCCCCAATTTACAGACGCGGCGAAGGCCAGGTCTCTTGTCCAAGGTTAAACAGCTGGCAAACAGAGGGGTTGCACTTGACAAATAATAACGAAGGCCAAGGCACAAAGCTCTTTTATGCATTATCTCATTGAATCCTCAAAGACAACTGTAAGGGGTAGTTATTACTCATTTTATAGATGAGTTAACTGAGACAGAGAGGTTAAGTAACGGGGCCCACTAATGAACAAAGAGAGGCAAGAGGAAGTGGGTCAGGCTGTCACCCCTGGGAGGAAAATGGGAAGTCGGAGAGCTCAGGACTCTGGCCTCTCACCTCCCTTTCCTCCCAGGGAAACTCCTCCTAACCAGCTCCACCCAGAAATAGTGGGTGTACCAGATACTTGCCCCTGGGTGGGTGGGGGTGGGGGGAGCCTTCCCCAACGGGACTCCCAGTTCCTCCCACTGGATGGCATTTGTCTTTCCAGAAGTCACTTCCAAGGGAAA
>NW_005355941.1:41798-42047 GCF_000412655.1 Myotis brandtii | reverse complement strand
AGGCCCAGGGCGCTGTCCCAAAGCCCCAGGTTTCGAGGCGGTGAAACTAGTCCCCAGAGACCTGGTTCCCATACCGGTTCGGCTCCACGCATTCCAAGCTGCGTCCTCCCTTCGGAGATGCCGAAGGACACACTCAGCCCACGCGCGCCCTGGTCCCTCCCCAAGCACCCGGCTTGGCAAAGGCCGGTCCAAAGGTCACGATCCCCGGACGCCCCGGAGGGGCGGGGGAGGGGATCCCGGTGGGTCCTC
>NW_005355941.1:2222-41098 GCF_000412655.1 Myotis brandtii | reverse complement strand
AGGGAAACTCAGAGAAACGGCTCCAACTTGGCGAAGAGTCGCGTGGGGAGGAGGGCGCTCCCGGCTCCTGCCCGCCACGGCCGCAGACTGGCAGGGGGGGAGGCCAGGAGCTCTGCACAGGGCACTCATGGGACAAGGAGCCCCCAAATCGCCCAGGGCCGGCCCCAGAACAGACACAGAGCGCCTCCTCCACACCCCTGACAGGTGGCCACGCTTCCTCCTCTTGGATGCCTCCACTGACGATGAGCTCACTATCTTACAAGGCAGTCAGTTCCCCCCCTGCCCCCCCCGCCCCCCCGCCAAGCCAGGGACCTAATTCATCTGTTGGGTACCACACCTAGATGGGCGCAGAGCGGGAAAGCTAGTCAGCTTGGAAATATACAACATGCACAGCAACTCCCGCGGGAGCGTGAGGCCTCTATGCTAAATGCCTGGACTCTCAAAAATGCCCTCAGAGCGTTTCACAGTGAGCAGAACTGGACACTATGAAGTCACCGCAGTCTAGTGCAAGGTGTCTCAGCCTTGTCACTCCTGGGGGCCAGTTAATGCTTTGTTGTTGGAGCTGCCGCCTGCATTGTAGGATATTTAGCAGCATTCATGGTTTCTACCCACTAGATACCGGTAGCATCACTCTCTCCTTATCATAAGCAAAACTTTCTCCAGACGTTTGAGATGTCCTGGGGGGTCAAAACTGTCCTAGTTGAGACCCACTGGTCAACACCTTCCTCTGATAAATAAGGAAACTGAGACCGAAAGAGAGGCGATGACTTGCCTGCGACCACACGGTGAGCTGGAGTGCAGACAGGACCGAGGCTCTGGTGAAAGCCTCATGAGGCCGCCATGCCTCTGCCCTGCTGGTCTCCTCTCACGTGCACCTCCCTGTCTTTCCTGACATTCAAGTCAGCCTGGCAGGAATGGGAGAGAAATGCATTAAAAGTGCAGCCCCAAGTAGGAGTGTAAAAGGGTGCCGCCGCTTTGGGAAACAGTCTGGCAGCTCCTCAAAAGGCAAAACGTATGACCCAGCAATTCCACTCCTAGGTATCTACCCTACAGAAATGAAAATATATGTTCACACAAAAACACGTACATGACTGTCCATAGCAGTGTTATTCCTAACAGCCTCCAAATGGAAACAAACCCAATGTCCACCAGTTAATGAACCGATGAACAAGACGTGGCCTATCTGTAGTAGGCGGTTAGACAGGCATGCGCAGTGTAGGACCGATAGGCCAGGTGCAGAGGGTCAACAGGGCATAGCCCTGGGTGCCTAGCAATGGGCAAAACTCCAAGCCCTAGAACAGTGGTTCTCAACCTTGGCCACACATTAGAATCACCTGGGAATCTTTTTAAAATCCTGATTTCTGGGCCTCATCCTCCAGAAATTCTGTTTCTTTATTATGGGGTGGGGCCACAACATTAGTAACAAAGAAACAATTTCCGGAGGATGAGGCCCAGAAATCAGGATTTTGAAAAGATTCCCAGGTGATTCTAATGTGCGGCCAAGGTTGAGAACCACTGCCCTAGAACCACCACTCCCTTACCCATTAACCTTGGAGATGACATGTAGGCCTCAGCTGTGTTTCAGCTCCAGGCCCAGAAAAGCAGCAAAACCAGGCGGGAGATGCCATGGCTGACATCAGGACCAGCTGCAATGACTAATGACCCCCTGCCCTGGGGCCGACCAGTTAGTGAGGCCTCAACCCTGAAAGGGCACAGCTGGAAAGCTGAATATTCTATTGAGATTCTCCCCTGAGACCTCAGGGCAAGGGCCCTGCAAGGCTCTCACTATGGAGCATGCCTGTGCCCTTCCCCCACCCCCTCCCCCTGGGTGCATTTTTCTTGCTTCTCTTTCTCCTAAGCTCCAAGGGCCCATCTTTTGCCTCTGTAACTTGTTTCCTGAGCCCATTTCTTCTACGGCTCACTTCCCCTACCTCTGTGACTTTAAACTTTCTCTTATAATTTGAGTCTTGTCTCTGAATTCTTTCCTAGCTGGAACTCAAGTACCCAGGTTGTTGAGCCAAGGTCCGGCGTGACTCCACTGGTCTAACCCCTGGTGCTGTTTTTCCGCTGCTGACATACCCATACAATGGAATATTACTAGGCCGTAAAAAGGGATGGCATATGATACATGCTACAGCATGGATGAGCCGGGAAAACATTACACTAAGGAAAAGAAGCTAGTCACAGAGAACCACATATTGTAGGGTACTATTTACATGAAATATTCAGAATAGACAAATCCGTAGAGACAGTCCATTGGTGGTTGCCAGAGGAGAGGGGAGGATGGGGGTTGGCTGCTAATGGTTACAGGGTTTCTTCCTGGGGAGAAAATGTTCTAACGTTGATTGTGGTGATGGTTGCATAACTTTGTGGCTACATTGAAAAGATTGAATTGTACACTTCAAGTGGGTGAATTGTATGTTATGTGAATTACATCTTAAACTATTATTTTAAAAAAATACAGTCTCCTGGAGGCCACCCTGACTGCTCCAGCCACTCCACTTCCTCCTCTGCTGAGATTCCCACACAGCCCCCATTAGTTCATGACCATGACCATGACCCACTGACCTTTCCTCTCCTCTGGAGGCTAAACTGTCTCCTCACTGGGTGGGAACATCTTCTCCACATCTCCCCGAACAGCACTGTAGCTCCCTGATTGAAAACACAGGCTTCGACGACAAACTTGTATTCAAATCTAACCCCAGGCCTTCCAGCTGGGTAGCCTGGGACAAGTCACTTCCTAGTGCCTCAGCTTGTACAAGTCACAAGAGTACCGTTAGTAGTCCTTTGCTGTTGCTAAAACAAGCCCATCGACCACTCCCAGGCCTCCCTGGGCCCCAGGGACAAGATCTATCCAACTATAGCATCTAGAACAGTCCCTCAGGCTCTTCTAGGCTGATGTGAGCTGTCAGTAATCCCACTTTTCCACATCTTCCCCCCAAAGAGGTTTCCTGCAGCTCCCTGGGCCCCTCAAAGCCTGGGTTCCATGGGACCATCCCCGAGGCTCTCGCCTTGTGCCCACAGAGGCACAAGGGTGAGCATGTGACCCAAGTTGGGCCAATCAGACCCTTCCACAGGCCCACTGCTCACCTGCTCTGTGAAGATGGAATTCCTCAGGTGAGGACACCAGATGAAGCCCCACCCTGGCCCTGTTGCTAGTGTAGGGGTTCAGAATGAGTCACCCCAAAATGTGCCTCTGTAGTATGGAGGTTATTATGAGGGCTCAAGAGAAACTTATTCCAGCACGCCCCCCCCGCCCGTCCCCAAACTACCTAGAAGAACTTAAATTGGAGGCCTTGCTCATAATAAGTGATTACTCTGAGATAACTTTTTTGACCTATTTTGAAGGCAAGGCAAACAACTAATTACTGAACATCTGCTCTTCTTATCATCATGCAATGACCTTCCCCTCTGAGGCCTCAAGGCCATCCTTAGCTCGAATGTCATATATACGTCATTTTACTTTCCTGACTTTCAACCTCTCATGTATGTGGGGTCCCTGACTCTCTGTAGGTGGGGTTCCCGTGCAAACCTATGTAAAAAAATTTGGCAATTTTCTCTTGTTCATCTGCTTCATGTGGATTTAATTATTAGACCTGCCTGGAGAACCTAGGAGAGTAGAGGGAAGATTCTTCCTTCCCCATACTTGTAACCGACCAAAGAGAAGGTCGCCAAGATTCCAGAAATCTGACCAGGCCCTCTTAGTTGTGGCCTCTACTAAGCTTGCCCTCAGCCCCATTCCTGGATCCCCTTTTCACACCCCTCACTTCTCTCCCTGGACGTGGATCTAAGGACTCCTGCTGAGACGTAAACATTTGCTGCTGTTTGGGCCTGCAAGCTCCTTCCCCCTATCCTCACCTTTTTTTGGTACCTGGTTTCCCTTTAATGAGCCGATCCTCCCCAGTTGGGTTCAGCTGGAGATGATAACCCACTACTCCCATTTTAGAGGGAGAACATGATTCTAGTCTGGTCAATCAGAGCTTTTACACTTACCAGGCACAGTGATTGGTTCCTGGGTGAGCATGTGACCCAAGTTGGGGCCAATCAGATCCTTCCCCAGACTTTTTGTTAGCATTGTCAGGGAAGGCTAGCAGTCTTTCCCCTACTCCACTCTGGCCTTCAGCTGGGAGAGTATAAACGTGGGGCAGCCCAACAGCCACCTGGGCCACCATGTGGTAAAATTGTCCTCAAGAAGAAAGCCAAGATGGAGGAAAGCAATTCAGAGAGAGACTGTGCCCTACTGACATCCTTTATGGCCAAGATTCTGATATGCTTTAAGCTGGCTGCACCATTAGACATCTTAGTGACCAGAACCAATACAATCCTTTTTCCTTTCTTTCTTTTTTTCAAAAACTCAAACACAGTCTGAGTCAGGTTTCTATTAGTTGCCACTCAAGGCTCCCAGCTCCATGATTGCAGCCCCTCCCTCCATATTCCATTCCGTGGTGGGTCCAGAGGATGTCTAATTGTAGCGGGACCATAGGAAAGGAGAGTAAACCCTTCAACTTACGGTCTCAAAACATAAGGGGCTGGTTCGGATCTCTAGGGTCCTCGTGGGGGGTGGTTCTCACCTCCACAAGTTCCTCAGCCTCCTCCTCCCTCCACACAGGTGAGCGCAAAGAGACTCAGTCCTGAGGAGGAGTGTGGGGATTTGCAGAGAAACCTCACTTTTAGGAGGTCAACTCCCAGTTTCCCTGGAATTTCTAGGGGCAAATAGTGAAGAAAAAAGTCACACAGCACAGTCTCACTTTTCCAAACCTCCCCAAACCTACTCCGAGTTGGATAAGACCGTTGGAGGAGACAGAGCGTGTTCTTTCGACAGAAGTTTCCCTACTACATAGAGTAGTTGGTGAGAGCAGGGGCGTGGGTCAGGCTGCCAGGGTTCAAATCCCAGCTCTATCACTTCGAGGCTGTGTAACCTCAGGCAAGCTGCCGCACCTCTCTGTGCTTGGTTTCCTCATCTGCAAGATGGGGTAGTCACAGCGCCTACCTCATCGGGCTGCTGTGAGTGCCGCATGAGCAATGAAGGTGAGGCGTTCAGAACAGGGCCTGGCATATAGTAAGTGCTCAATAAGGATCAGCTGTTATTTGTCCTATGCCCGAGGCCCCTACTGTTCTCGTCAGATCTCGCAGGAAACGAATGGCACTTCTGATCCGGATAATGTGAGGAGGGGTTAATAAATGTGTAGGTAGGGAAGTACAAGGCAGGGTGCTGTTAAAACTCGGATCTGCCCAAAGATGAGGCGAGGAAAGGTTACCAGACCCACAACCAGAGTCCTGTCCTATGGAAAGGCCACCAGGGGAGAGGAGCAGGGCAGGGACCTGCATCAAGGGGCACAGCCAGCCACAGTGGTCTGGAGGGAGGCGGCCAGGAAAATAAATGCTCTGGTCTCCTTCCTCCCTCCAGTCTCTTGCAGTGCCCCCCGCCCCCCATCACAAAGCCAGCTGGAAGCAGAAAGCTTGGGAGCCCATTGGTCAGTCCCTGTGGGTGTGGAGTCCCTATGGGTATGGGTCAGCCTCCTGGGATATAAAGAAAGGCTTGGGGGGACAGCAGGAGGGCAAAGCTGTGGAGTCAAATTGGGCTCAAATCCTGCTCAGGACCTCTGTCCCTGTCACATGGAACGGGAGAACCACCGGACAGGCCCTGCCTGCTGTGGAGTCAAATTGGGCTCAAATCCTGCTCAGGACCAGCCCGTTTGCTAGTTATACACCATGCAGGGACCTCTGTCCCTGTCACATGGAACAGGAGAACCACCAGACAGGGCCTGCCTAAATTCCTGACGGTATAATTGTGAACTAGAATAAAATGGTTGCTGTGTGCCATATTTTGTTTTACAAAAGTAGGTACAGAACCCAGTTCTTTCTGTGACTTTTTCCCTTTTCTCTGACCCTCACTAAGCCCCCACACCATTTTGAAGATTTCTCCCTGTTACTTTGGAGAAATCCTTACGAAGAGGCAGGGGTGGGGGGTGGAGGGGCTTTCTTATTGTAAAATCAACCAGTATTCTCAGGCGTCAGCAGGGAACAAAACATCTACACCAGCTGGCAATCTCAGAGAGAGAGAGAGTGCTCATGAACTGAGGAGATACCCCAAAAAGCTTTCAAAGCACTCCCCCAATCTGGATTATCAGTCGGCTTCTTGCCTGGTGTCCCACTTCCCCTCAACCAGCCCCACCCATCCCTGCGGCAGAAACTGGAAGCTTCCAAGGTCTTTCTCAGGGAACCTCTGTCCTGCCCAGACAACCAACTGCATAGGTTCATCTGACTCAAAGGCCTGTCTCTGGCGCTTGTCTGCTCCCAACTGAAGTGCCCTCTTAACCTGCACTTGTCACATATTCCAGACACTTGACTACACGGTCCTCACGCTTCAATTATCCTTATGAGTGCAGGCTCCTTGGGAGCAGGGAATATACCGTCCTTTTAATTTTTTCCTCTCCCCCCCGCCCCCTGCCAATATCCAGTGGAGGGCTTTGCAAACAGCAGGCACTTAATAAGCACTTGTCGGCTAAATGAGAACAACTTGGAACCAAAGAGAAAGGCTTTTCCATTTCTGAGTTCTGTCCCATTGTGAGTATTGTGGCGGCTTTGTGCCATCAGAAGATGGGCTAAAATTAGGGTCAAGAATGCCCTGAATTCATTGTCTACCAAGTGGTGACACCCGTGAGGCCCTGGGAGGTTATGGTGGGATGAGACTTGCCATCGGAAGATGCTCTTGGATTTAGGTGACAGAAAACCCTGACTCTGGATGAATTGAGTACAAAGGAAATGGATTGTCTTGTATAACTCAAAAACTAGCGCTTCAGTTAGCTATTGCTGTGTAACAAATTACCCCAAAACTTAGTGTCTTAAAACAATACATTTATTATCTCACTGTCTCTGGAAGTTGGGAGTCTTGGCCTCTGCTTTGGGGTCTCTCATAGGCTGCAGTCAAGTTGTTGGCCAGGGCTAGGGTTGTATCTGAAAACGTAGCTACAGGGAAGGATCTGTTTCCAGACTCACATGGTGGTTGGTAGGATTCAGTTCCTTGCCGGCTATTGGCTGGAGGTCATTGTCAATGCCTGGCCGTGTGGAAATCTCCCACATGGCCACTGCTTCATCAGAGTGTCCAAGCTGAGAAGGCAATAGAGAGTCCACTGCAAGATGGAAGTCACAACCTTATATAACCTAGTCATAGAAGTGACACCCCTCGCCCTTGCCCTGTTCTGTCAGAAGCCAGTCACAGATCCTGCCTACACTCAAGAGGAAGGGATTAAACAAAGGTGTGAAAACAAGGAGGCAGGGTTCAGTGGGAGCCACCCGAGAAGCTGCAGGCCCAGGTGCAGAACAATCAGGGCTCAACTGCCATCCATCACTCAGGTTGGTCCCTCTCTCTGTTCTGAATTCCTCATCCTCACGAGAGTTCTTCTACAGTTTCAAGACAACTTCCAGTGGCAGCTGGAATCATGGTCTCTGGGTCCATCCTATAAGAAAGGGGAAAAGCCTCCCTCCTAAGCCTGGGACAGAAGTCCATGCAGTGTGGTTGGCCTACCGAGGTCACATGCCTGGCCCAGCCACCAGGAGGAGATCATGCACCGATGGGCTTAGGTTAATTAGGACCCTCACGGGGTCCTGGGCGTGGAGGTGACCTTTCCTGGTCATGCTGGGGAGAGGATGAGACCTCATCAAAATTAAGGTTCTGTTGGGAAGGAAGAAGAGAATGGATGTCAGGTAGATAACCAACCGTGTCCACGACAACTGTATAGAAATGACCAGAAAAACAAGGCCATAGTGAGGAAACGTTCGGGGTTGACTGATATAGTCATTATCTTGATGGTGGTGGTGGTTTCATGGACATTTACCTATTTATCAAGACTAATCAGATCGTGGACTTTAAACATGTACAATTATTGTATATCAATTATACTTCAAAAAAGCTGTTTTTAAAAGCATGTCATATCTCTAGTCATTATGCTACAAAAAGCACAAAAGATAAAGCAAATCTTCCAGTTTTCAAAGGCTATTGTCTGGTTATTCTGAGAAGTCATTCATGTCATCCATGAATGAGTCAAGTTTTGACTTACATGTTTGTTGTTTCACATTGGTTACACTCATTAGTGTAAACAAATATATGTCCATTTACAACATTCTTATTGTTCATCAGTTGCAACCCTAGGTTTGTTACAGATACAAGTGTTTTGCAAAAGTCTGTGAAAGCACCCAGTCAGAATTAATTGGCTATGTGGAATATATAGTAGAGTATTGCACATTTTATAATTTAAGAAAACAAGGTCATGAGTTATAGGTAAAATTCAAGATGCTCTGACATAAAGATTCGGCATGAGAGAGTCATTTTCAAGAAGATCATTTTCTGTCTTCCCTCCACCCCAATGAAGGATGGTCAGGGAGGCCTAAAGGAGGAGGGAGCCCTTGGTGGGTGGTGAAGGACTCAGCCCTTAACATTGGCTGCAAGCAGGGGGAAGGCAGCTGGCCCAGGAAAGACTCCTTTGCCTGGTTATCACGTCCTTTCTCTTGGCAGCACTTGGAGTGAGAGAATGGAAAGAGACTTCGAAACAGTGACCTCTGGGAAACAAATCCACATGTTTGACAAGAGGCCAGATAATTGAGCATTAGCAGCTCATCATCTCCAAGTTGGCTCATCTACCAGAAGGCAAGCCAGGAGGTTGACGCTGTTCTCTGGGAAGCAGAGTTCCCACTATGTGCCAGGCACTGTGACCCTACTGTGCGTGATGGTCAGAAAGGGCTCCAAGGGCAAGGACACATACCATATGATTTTGCCTCTCTCCCCCACCCCCAACCAGGAACTCCTCATGTTCTAGCAGGCAATCTTTCATCATGTCTGATTCATCGTGTGTGTCCAAGTTTGGGGTTTAGGACAGTTGAACAAATGGGCCAACAGGCTAACACCTGTATACATAATGTATTAGTTATCCATCGATGTGTAACAAATCACCCTAGAATTTAATAGCTTTAAACAACAATAAGCTTTTTTGTTTTTTCTCTTACACAGTTTCTATGGGTCAGAAATTCGGGAGCAGCTTAACCAGTTGGGTCTGACTTACGATCTCATGAGACTGCAGTCAAGATGAAGGCAGGCAGCCTTTTTGGGCTATGAGGCAGAAGCCATATGCTGAGGAAGACAGAGCAGCAATAAAGAGACTGGGTCGCCAGTGGCCGCCATTGAGAGGTAATTGCGAATCCTCTTCATTGGTCTTTTGTCTCGAGGGCAAGGACTGTGTCTTACACTTCCTTGTAGAGTGTGCTTGGCGGAGAAGACTGTCCATAACTACTTAAGGGTGAAGCTGTGATTTATTTCTCACTTCTCCCTTTCGGGGACATTTACTTCCTCTAAAAATCAAGCGTGGTGTCCTCAAGCCTTCTGCGTGAGAAGGCCTGGGTGGGCCCAGGTCGGTCAGTGTGAGGAAGTCTGATCCCACGCTGGTCTTCTTAGCCACAGTCCCAGCCTGGGCTTCCGAGGTCAGCTCAGCGCAGGATCCGAAGATAGGTGTGCCCTCAGCAAGAGGCTCCTGGACCTCAGGTAAGAACATTCCCAAATGTTCCGCTCTGGCTGCTTCAGAATCACAAAGCGCAGTTCCCCTCTCAGCCCCACTCTTGTCCACTGTGTGACCCGGAGCAAGTTTCTCAGCCTCTCTGGGCCCAAGTTTCCTCTTCTGGAGGATGGGTGGAGGCACACTGACCTCATGGGTGGAGGTGATAGAGAAGGTGGCTAGCAGTGTCTGTTGAATAGAAGGCTGGTGACAAATGCCCGTTTCCCTTCTTTGACTTACTTCTGTTCCTTTGTTTTTATAAGAGTAGACCCTATGCCCAGCTCCATGGGCTCTTCGGTGCCTTCCATCCTGTGCCTTTTCTGTGACAGGGGTTGCCCAGAGAAATGTTTTGGGAAGTTTGAGTCCAACTCAGCGGGCCGCAATTAATACCGCCTTGAACAAGGTGATGTTGAGGATCAGAGAGGAAGGTGAGATCTCCCTCCCTCCCTGGGAGTCTCGTCCACAGAAGCCTCAGATGCTGTTCTGCAGGGGTGGTCCTCACAGGGAGCCTGGCCTAGGGCAGGGCTGGCCACGTGCAAAATGAACATGTGCGACCCCTTGCTCAAAAAGGATGCAAATTTCAAGACAGCTTCTGCAGAGCGTGAAGCCAAGCGCGGGACCCTTCTAAGTGTGGGCCCCTCTAAGCATGGGCTCCGTGACTACATAGGTCGTGTGCCCACGAAGCTGGCCCTGGCATGGGGTGCCCCACACCTGCTACCTTGTCTGGTCTGGGCAGCCCCAGGGAAATGGAAGGAGTCCTGGTTTCTAAAGCTGGCTCTCACAGTGAATAACCGAGGCACCCTGCACACAGCACGTATGCTCTCTGTGCCTCATTTTCCCCATCTGTGAAATGGGGACTATACCCGTCATGTGTTTCGCTGACATCGTAAGCCAGGAGGTGCCTGATGGATTGAGACGCTCAGAACCAAGACCTCGCGGCTTCAGGACCCACAAAGCTTACTGGACCGGAATTACCAAGACGAAGTCTTCACACATTGTGGATTGACTTAAACAGGGAAGAGTTAGATGAAAGGGGCTACGGACTTGCTCATCTAAAGTAGAACCTGTGGGAAAGATGTTTTCCAAATATTTAAAAAATTCTAATTCACTGTGGACTGATGTTTTTATAAGTATAATAAAAATGACTAGGAACATGCCATAAAAAGGTTCCGGCATAAAATTACTCATCATGTTGCCTTAAGTACTGATATTCTCCCAGTTTCTATGTTCGTCTTGGTGCAGATTGATGTTGGTGAGCCTGCGCAGGTGCCCAGGGCACACTCTGAGGAGGACTGATCTCACTACTCAGTGTGAACCAGGAGCATTCAAATCACCTGGGAACGTGCTAGGAATGTAGCACTTTTGGCCCCATCCCACTCACACTGAGCCAGAATCTGCTTTTTTAACAAAATTTCCCCCGTGATTCATGTGCATGTTAAAGTCTGGAATGACACCCAAGGCAGCTGAGGCTCAGGAAACTTGTAGAACAAAGGAATTAACCAGAACCTCTCCCCCAGTCTCAATTTCTCAAGGCCTAAGGCCTGATGGCATAACCTTATTCTGGTGAGCAGGAGCAGCCACATTGCAGGGCTCAGTGTGAACATGAAAACGTGCAAAACATCATTAAGAATTTTGAGATGGTGCCCGGCTGGCATGGCTCAGTGGTTAAGCATCAACCTATGAACCAGGAGGTCACGGTTCAATTCTCGGTTAGGGCACATGCCCAGGTAGCAGGCTCAATCCCCAGTGTGGGGTGTGCAAGAGGCAGCCAATCAATAATTCTCTCTCATCATTAATGTTTCTATTTCCCTCTCCCTCTCTGAAATCAATAAAAATATATTTTAAAAAAAGAATTTCAAGATGGCGATAGCTTGGCCCAGGGCCCTTCCGTGTGACCACAGGGGGCCTGATGAGGTAGTCAAGGGTTGGGTCATTCTGGACCCATTTGCACTGGCTAAGTTATGAGATTTCTGCTTTGTTTTATTCATTACCAATCATTATCATTAAAAAGCTCCAACCCTCATCCTTTTGAAGTTTATTTTTTTCTCAGTATGCAAATATAAATGGTTTCAAATGGCTATTATTCCAGTGTAAATAATTCTTTCAAAAAAAACCACAAATATGTATGCCTAGCAAAACGCGAACGGAAGCTCTACATAGAGAAAAACAACGTGTGCTCATTTGTTTTATTGACGGTGTGCAGATGGCGATATATTGCGTTACAATACTGACTGCTAGGTTTCTGATAAAGATTTAGTTCATGTTTACTCTAGGTTTATCTTCACAATGAAAACAGACTCATGCCAGTGTTTGGTAACCAATAATATCAATTCATTCCCATTGAATGACAGTTTTATTAAACTAAGAAGCTCATGTCACAGAGCATTCACAGTGCAGGAGGTCAAACGTTATTGAAAAATAAATAGCGGGATAAATAGATTATTTACAACTTTTCAGCGCATTGCTCCTGCTCTGTCCGAGATGAGAGTGAACAAAAACGGTAGCATTCAGCCCAGCATACTGAGATGTCTTGTGGGGAACTCAAGTGATGTCTAAGAGCCCCCACCCCCGCAAGTTCTTGGTTTGGGCTGTTTTTTAGGGGTTCTTTCTGGACACAGAGCCCTCTGCCTCTATCTGCCTGCTATTGGGTAGGTCATGGCCAGGCCGTAGGAAGGTCACACGGCTGGCTCTGCAGAAACGGTGCCCAGCCCACCTCCTGGGCATGTGGGATATGCGGGCCTCTCCTCACCGGCCCTCTCTTTGGCAGCTCCTGCCTCTGCTCCTGGGCCTGGCCCCATCTGGCTGGTGGCCCTCTTTCCTCTCTAGGTAATCAAAGCTCTCTTTGTGTTCAGACACTGAGCATCCACTCCCGCTGGCAGCTGCTGGACAGGAGACACACGCAGAAGGCGCCTGCCAGGGAGCGTGTGCTCTGAACTGGACACCAGCCGTCCAGACGAGCCGTTCCCCGAGGAAACTCCCCAAGAGCCGGCCACAGACGCTCAGCCACAGCTCTCTCCACTGGGCCCCCAAAATGCTTGGTCCAAGCCATGTGGGGGAAGCTCCAGGAAGTGGCCTGCAGCTCAGAAGGGCACCTCTGGGGGTGAGGGCAGTGGTACCCCTGTGGCCAGAAAAAAACCCATTAGAATATCTGATGTGGAAAAGCAGCTGCCTTGCTCACGCCAGCCACCTTCGGTGGGAGGACAGGCCTCGCTCCTCTGTTGAAGGGGCTTGCGTGTCCGTCTGGACACCCGGGAATCCCAAGTGGGAGCGGGCAGGGGCCTGTTCCCCGGGACCCTCCCTTTATTCCAAACCACGCAACTAGAAGCAAAAGCTCTAGTTGCACACACACTCTCTCGATAGCTTCAAACAAATTGTTCTCCAGCGGTGGGGTGGGCAGGGCACAAACTTTCTCCGGGATTAAGGGTTTCGTTGGCCTTGACTGTGGAAAAGTCCCAACCCACATGTTGCATAAAAAGCAACTGTTTGAATTCTGGCAACGGTGGGAAGAGGTGTGCGTTATGCCTGTATTTGCCATCAGGCTTTTAACCAAGAAGCAGCCAACCCAGACCCACCGATCTACCAAAGGAAAGTCCGCACAGGCACGCTGGACTTCCCTCCCCTGGGTACAGGGAGTGTCTTCCACTCTCGTAGCACCCGCCCCCCAACCCCGCCACCCCGTCTGTGCCAGGGCTTCAGGCAGCGGGCATTCTCCTAGACCAGAGAGAGGATTTCTCAGGCCCTGCCACGAAGAGGGTGAAGGCTCCAGGACCTCGGCCGCTAGACACTGACACTAAGAAGCGATGAGAAGCCTAGAGATACTTGGACAAAAGATGATGCAAAGCCAGTCCCTAGCCCAGCAGTGTGCGAGGATTTAGCCGAGGTGAATGGAACCCGGAGCCATTTGTCATTGAAAAGCTAGAATTCTCTGAACCCCCATAAAAGTTCAAAGCTCTAAGGCAGTGGTTCTCAACCTTCTGGCCCTTTAAATACAGTTGCTCATGTTGTGACCCAACCTTAAAATGATTTTCGTTGCTACTTCATAACTGTAATGTTGCTGTTGTTATGAATCGTCATGTAAATATCTGATATGCAGGATGGTCTTAGGCGACCCCTGTGAAAGGGTCATTCGACCGCCAAAGGGGTCGCGACCCACAGGTTGAGAACCGCTGCTCTAAGGCCACTCCTCTGGGTTCCCTGTGGTGACAGAAAAACCAGCTCCGCCTGGGAGGCTGAAGAGGAGAAAAGCGCCCCTTCTCCTGACTTCACGCAGCACCAGCTCCCCAAGGCCGGGCAGCGGAGACGGGCAGGGCCTTCTCTCGGCCACCAGGCCTGAAGTTAGTGCAAAACCAGCACCCCAATTTAGTTTTCTGTATTAGGAAGCAAATACAACCACCTAAATGCCTTTTGAAAATCTGTACCCCTGCAGACCGTGCCCTCTGGGGAGCCTTCTCTACAGCACAACCCAGGGGTCCCCGACCCACCAGGTTGGCAAGAGGCGGAGCTCGAAGTGAGCTGCAGAATCTGTGTGTCCTTTGCCCTGAGGGCTGGGCCCATGGAGACCCACGTGACTGACAGGAGGAAGATTTACCGAGGGCTGGAGGGCCCTTCTCCAGGCTTTGAGGAGCTGAGGGAGCCTTGAGGGGTGTGCAGAGTGCAAAGCCAGAGAGAGTAGTTGCTTACACGTGGTGGACCCAGCGCTCTGGGTGAATGCACAGGGAGAGAGAGGGAGGAAGGGAGGGGCCAGGGAGGCAGGGCATTGGGGTGGGAGATGATGACTTCCTGCCACCCAAGAACCACCCAGAGGGCATTTTCAGAAACTTCTGGAAGGTTCTATGGGCACGATGTGGCAATGAAGCTCCTAAGATGTGGGCCATCTCAGATGCCCTGGACGCATCTGCTAACTGCCTGAAAGGGAGGAAGGCAGGCATGGAAACCATGTTTGGAGGCACTAGAACAAGCGTGTCAAACTCGCGGCCCGCATGTGGCCCACAACACATATTTTTGCAGCCCAGCCAACATAACGGTATGTAAGAACCCTTTTAATAGAAATTTTGTAACTTAATTTTTACAATATCCTGTTATACATAACTATTAATAAGGAACTACAACGCTCGCTAATGACTGATTACTATAATCGTGTTGCATTCATTTCCCTTACGCGCCTTACCCGCAGGCGCACCATTTCTCTCCACTAATACTAGCAGCGAATATTTTAGCAGCCGATGGCCACGTCATTAGTCTTGGACTGACTTGTTTGGTGTGCGCAACAGGAAATATTTTGCTTTCAGAGAACAAGAAAAATAGTTTTATTTGTGTTACGCTTATTAATTTGTGCAGTTATTCAGTGTCTGTTAATGTTCAAGAAAAAATATTTTTATTAAAATGTTCTATTATTTTGTTAACGATACTCATTTACTTCAGCCCTTTGTGTTCAGCATGTCTTTATCAAAATAAACCTACGTTGCTATGAAAATTGACGCTTTTGTTTTCTTGTGGCCACATACACTTAACCCTTGCTTATTTGGCCCATGTTAGCCTTTGAGTTTGACATGCTTGCACTAGAGGGACTGGGGATATTTACATCACGGCACATGGGAACAATCCCCTGACGATTTTCACCCCAACAGGCAAGTTCTTGGTGTCTTCAAGCAACAGGCAATTGCTGGAGCCCGTCACATACTAGTACACAGCCCAGCCGCCCCCTCCAGCCGGGGAGGGTCATGGCGAGAGGGAACGAGAGGTGGGTGGGAGGGGAGAGACCACGCCCAGCCCTAAGTGCCCTCAGGATCGGGGCTGGGAGGGCACCACCCACTGAGGGGCACCAGCACCAGCTGCAGGGCTCTGCTACGCACCCCCTGACTCCCGGGGAAAAGTCCCCAAATGTGGCAGCAGACCCCGCACTGCCCAGCACCGTCCATTTCATACCTGAGGCAGGAGGGAGGGAACTCACCCTCTCCCGGTCCATCTCACCTGTGTGCACCCCACCCTCAGGACAGGGCGGGGCCCTAGGACTCAGGGAAGAGAACGACCCGGAGGAAAGAAGGACCCATTCCCCCCTGGTCCCAGCCTGGGGGTGACTCCGGTGTCCCCGAGGGCTGGGCTTCTGCGGATGCTACAAGGCTTTCAAATCCTCATCCAGGGGAAGAGGCCCTGGAGCCGGGCAGCCCAGGAGGGATCTCTGGTCGGGGTCTACACGGCTGCTCTAGAGTGATGTGCACACCAGGCCTGTTTAACTCCGCGGGCTAGTGCCTGATCAGCTGCTCGGGTCTGTCTTTCAAATCCTCATCCAGGGGAAGAGGCCCTGGAGCCTGGCAGCCCAGGAGGGGTCTCTGGTCGGCTTCTACACGGCTGCTCTAGAGTGATGTGCACACCGGGCCGGTTTAGCTGCTCGGGTCTGCAAAGGCAGGGGATTGACGGGCAGAGCGAGAGACTGCCCCCACAGGTGGTGGGAGGAGCAGATGGAAACTCACCAGGGCAGCAAGGTCTGTGCTCACGATGGACGGACAGACGGACACATGGACAGGAAGCACAGAGGCCAGCTGATGGCGGCTTATGGGAAGGTTGGAGGAGTCTGTCCCCCCGCCCCCCGCCCAATACCCTTACCCATTAGTCTCTCACTGAAGCTCACCCAGAACTTTCCTTCAGGGCCAGGTTCTCAAGATACCACACACCTTCCGCCCGGACCACGCTCGGGCTGGTGAGGGCGAATTCCAAACCAGACATCAGAAGGAACGCCTGCTCCTGCTTCTACAGACATTTCCTATCTGAGTGCAATCGTTTGTGTTTTTTTTTCTGGCGCGCCCCCTGCCCCCAATTACAAGAGCTAAATTAATTTTTTTAATTGCCTATTTTTGTAGCAGTGTAATTACCCCATGCTAATTAGCTTTGGGGAGAAAAGGGAGTATTCCTGCATGGTGATAAAAGCATTATTTTAAAATGAAGGCCTAATTAATCAAGCAATTCTTTAAACGTGTGATGGAAAAATATTTTTAAAAAGAGACATTTTTACCTACAGTGGATATATAGTTTCCTAAGCACAATAAGTGCATCAACCCTTTAAGGAAGTGACGTTGGCACATTAAAGTCAAAAGAGAATTAACCAGGAGTGCTCTGCATATTAAACACATTATTTTTAGTCTCAAACAGTAACTACAGTGTACTTTATAATCTCAGAGGATTCTGCTGAGCTAAGGCCGGTCCTTAGGATGTGTTTTTTGAAAACGAAACACGCATTCAGACCAGTGACACCAGCAGGGATATCATTCTGGAGCCATGTGGCCTGTGCCTTGCAGCCGAAACTATTTTCCTTTCTCAGGAAAAATGTAGGGATGTTGGATAGGGGTAGATACCAGGATATGAGCTGGGGCACCCAGGAATCAAGTAAATATCTGATGGAGTTTTAACTCAAATGATAAAAACCAACCACGAGGGCAAAAACATACTCACACCTGCACAGCCTGCCCACACCCCCACTCCCCCGGATGGCCACCCCACTGGACTGGCTGAGCCAGAGTGGGTGACAATCTGGAGTTCAGACCCTGCTCTGCTACTTCCTGGCCATTGACCTAGAGTCACTTCTCCAAGACTAATTTTTCTGTTAAAAGGGAGAATAATCCCTACTTATGTCACGGGGAGAGAAGGGGAGGGAAAGGGGTTGAGACTAAAGATAGAGATTAAAGATAGAGACAGATGTGCTTTGAAACCCAATGAGTCTGTAAAGACGGAGGGACCAGGCCAGCTATGCTAAGAGGACAGAGTGTCCCTGGGGCCCTGACACCCCTTGCACCTTAAGTTAATAATGATGACCTATTGCCTCCCCGGCCTCCCACTTAGCTAATTTCTTAGGAAAATCACCTTTATCCTCAACTTGAAGACCACGGAACCCCATATCTAGGTAAAACAGCAAAAAGAGAAGCCTTCGTGTGGGGTAGCTGCTAACACTGCTATAAATCCAGGTGGGAAGCCTGGAGGCGGAGTTCAGGCCCAGCGTAGGCTCACGCTCACTTAAAGGACACAAGCTTGAACACTTCCTCCAGCTGAAATTCGAGAGGCCTTAAAGAGCACAGCCCCAAGCCCCACCTCGGGTCACAACTGCTGTGTCTCCGGAAGGAATCAGCTACTGGATTTCACCCCATCACCAACGTGAATCATCACTAAACACCTCCCTTCCTCTCACCACTACGGGTGATTCCCACTCACGTCTTCCGTGCAAAATAGCTTAATGTTAAAAGTGCATCGAATCGGACAGACATCTGCGATAGAAACATTACAAAAATAAAAATACCTCTATACAAAGTGAATTGTGCTTTCATTTTAGAAACCACAAATGGTTTGTGTTCATAAACCTTTTTAATATATATTTGAGAGCTCGGAAGCGATCGGAAATTAATATTTTTCTATCTTTGAATCAGCCTCCCGCCCTTGGCCGTTCACGGGTAGCAAACTGTAAGGTTCAAGAAACTTAGCTCCAAACACTCCCAGTCCCGGTTCCGGGAACTCTCTCTTCTGGTCGTGAGCCGAGCGCTGGCACACTCCTTCCAGCTCAGTGGGCTATGAGATTTGCTGGGCATACAAACCATTGGGTCTTTCAACAGGATGGTTTTGAGAGTCGGGCATTAACAAGGAAATGACAAACCCAAAGTGACAGCGCGTCCCACGGAAGGTCTGGAATGTATGGCTGTGAACTACGAGCTCCACCGCGTCTGAATCAGCACCCGTTTCGATGTTAGTCTCTCCCTCCTTCCCAAGCGCCAAACCAAGCGTGTCAGCGTCCATGCACCACCACACACACGGGACCCGTTTTCCATGTTACCTTTTTGGTCCCCATTTTGTATGGAATGATATTTTTCAAGTATGATGGTCTGTAGGACATTTCATGTTTAATATTTCATTGCTCATTCTCTGAATGCATCAATACAAGGAGAAGAATATTGCATTCTTGTGTTCTCGCTTCTGCTGTAAAAACAACAATAAACAAACCTGAAAAAACGGTTTCCATTCTTCCAATTGGTCTAGAAAAAGGGGTGGGGTGTCTGCCATCACAGCCCCGCACCCCCGGCAAGGGGAGGCCCCTGCTCCAGCAGAAGTCGGCGGCTCTTCCTCTCTTGGCAGCAAAAGCTGCCTAAGCAACGCCCCCCTCTGGCCCAGAGGAGACACTTGAGGACAACATTCCCATTTTGCACTTGCCCCAGGAGACTTCGCCGTCACCGACCACCTCATTTCTCAGGATGCCGCGAAACAGAAAGACAAACTGCACCCAGAAGTCCTTCTGACCGACGTGCCCGCGAGAGATGGGACACGCGCCACATCCTGTGACTGCAGCTCAGGGCTGCGAAGATGCTCAGATAGCGGCCCCTGCATCTCGCCTTCTGGAGGGCAGGACTGACTCCCAGGAAGAGGAGGATGCCCAGCAGCCGGGCCCGTGGCCAAAGACCATGATGGCTCTTCCTTCCAGTGTAAGAAAAGACAGCCGGTGGCTGCCAGCGCAGGGGACTCGTGGGGGGAGGGAGCGAGGGGAGGACGCTAGGCCGGTGTCCAGAGCAGCTCCCAGCGGGCAGAGCTCGGCTTTAGTCGTCTTCTCGGCACATCGGCAGGTTGACGAAGGTGAAGACGTTAAACTCGATCATGATGGAGAAGCACAGGAAGATGGCGTAGAGGACCAGCACGTAGACGCCCAGCTTCCAGTCCAGTCTCCATTTGTTGAGATGGATGCCCAGGACCTGGCGGGAGAGAGGGCGAGGGTGGGGCTCGGGGCAGAGAGATACATACAAAAGGCCTTTGTACTGGGAAACGACACACAAGCCAGAACCCCACAACTTCCCCCACAGCGTGGGCTGGAGCACAGGGGTGCTGCCCGGAATAGCCTTGCTTTGATCAGCACAAGCCCTGCAGGCTTCAGACTTGTGCATGGCCAGGCAAGACCCTGGCCCAGCCCTGGGGGGACACACGCCAGCTGCCCTCAGGGAACAGGCCCTCCCCACCCAGACCTTCTCTAGCATCAGCTCTAGGGTCTTCCGCCAGGTCCTCCCTTTGCTTCAGAACTTGGTAGCCTCGGCCCTCTTCAGCGAAACTTCCAAGGCTGCTGTTGGCCTACAGTCTGGCAAACTTCAGCTTGGACCACCTCCTCCTACGTGTGTGCGTGTGCGTGTGCGTGTGCGTGTGCGTGTGTGTGTGTCTCTCTCTCTGAGGGACAGTTTGGAACACACCCTCATTCTAAATTCTTCCCAGACTCTCCACACCTCCTTTTACTACCTTCGCTCTGACCCCAGAATCGAGGCTCTTCATGGTGGGGTCATAGTCACCGCATCAGAGCAATGTCACGGGCCCTACAGACACAGACCACGCCGGGCTCCAACCCACTTTGCCACTTCCTAACCGCGTGACCTTGGGCAAGTCACTCGCCCCCTGAGCCTTGCTCTCTTCACCCGGTGTTTGTAAGGACTGACAAATCAGCAGAAATAAAGAGCTGAGCACAGTCCTGGGCACATGGAGTATAGAAACCCGAGTTTTACTGCATGCCAGTCCCCAGGCCCGGCCACATGCCCCCATCCGACGAGCTGGGGGAGGACGTCTCTCCTAGGGAGAGACCGACTTCTTTTCCTCTGGTGACTTCTTAGCTGTCCAGGGAAGAGTGCAGTGGTGGGTGCCAATGTTCTTCTCATTTTTGTTTTGTCAATTCTCATCGGAGGATATTTTTTTTCTTTTGACTTTTTAAAGAGGGGAAGAGAGCAAAGGAGGGAGAGCGAGAGAAACATCGATGTGAGAGAGACACATCGACTGGTTGCCTCCTGCACAAGCCCTGAGTGGGGCCGGGGATAGAATCTGCAACCCAGGTACGTGCCCTTGACCAGAGATCACACCCCATGCATGGGCCGACACTCTAACCACTGAGCAACACCAACCAGGGCAGTTTCCAACATTATTGGCACGGATTGTGTCTGGGGTATCTGAATTTCTCTGTTTCCTCAGCTTTGCCCCTCACTGCCAGGGGGGAAGAAAGAGGGGTTTCAGAGACACATAGTGACCGGGTAGATCCGATGCAACGAAGCACGAGGCTTTTTTTTTTAATGTAAAAACTCACGGTGAGCGCCACGGAGCCCAGCAACAACACCACGGAGTAGACCAGGCCCCGGCTGTTGATCTTCACCTGCAGAGAAACAAACACAGGCCTGACTCTCCGGGCTGCTCAGGGCCCGCCCATCTGCAAGCCCCGCTCCCTCCCTCCCCCACCTGGAAAGCCTGTTCCCGGTGAGCAGGTGGCCGTGGACCACCAGCTAACTGTGGGTTCAAGTCTGGACTCTGCTTGTCTGAGGAAAGGACCAGGAGGGGACAGGCCCGGCAGGGGCTGAGATACGGGGCAGAAGCACCGAGGAGGGCTGGGCTCACGGGGCTTCCCCTGCAGGCACCCCTCAGGCTGCTCTGGAAGCCTTCGTGGAAAGTGGGTGCTGGGGTGCCAAGGAGAAGCGGGGAGTGTGGCTCCCAGAGCCCCCGGCTGGGAAAGGCCTACGGCACCATCATTCCCGTGACACGCACGTGCCTGGCGTCTGGCTCGCTTGCTGAGGAGGCGCGAGGAACTTACTGTGGATCCATAATTGATAACCATGGTCTGCAGACCCCACGGTATGCCGAGTCCCACGAGGATGTCGAACACGTTGCTCCCTATGGTGTTAGAGACCGCCATGTCGCCAAGGCCTGGAGGGGGCAAGGGCCACGTGTCATTCGCCAGGAGCAGGTCACGGGAAATCCCTGTTCTTCCCCTGAACTGCTCTATCAGAGCCGTCCCCTAACAGGAATGCCTTCTTCACAGACCCCACGTTTCTAAACCCTTTTTCTGAGATCCAAGGCCCACTCCCTCCGGAAGCCCACAGGGGCCTGGGATGGGCTGAATGGTGACCCCCAAGGTTCATATGTTGGAGTCCTCACCCCTAGGGCCTCAGAATGGGAATGGTTTATAGACAGGGTCTTTGCAGAGATAACCAAAGTGAGGCCACGAGGGTGGGCCCTAATCCAATATGACTGGTTCCTTAGGAAAAGGGGAAACGTGGACACAGACAGCGCAGGGAGAACGTCACGGGGATCTGAAGATGGTCATCTACAAGCCAAAGACAGGGGCCTGGGACAGACGCTCCCTCGCAGCCCCCAGCGAGGGGGCAGGCACCAGCCGGCCAGGTGGGAGGTGTAACGAGGGTGGGAGGAGAGGGCGAGGCCTCTCAGGCTTGGCCGGCTGCCTGCGCTGCACAGGCTGCCCTTGGAGAATCTCTGGCAGCGCTGGCTTCCAAAGGTGAGGAACGCACGACCCACTTTCCCTCTCTCCAGGGCCAACCTCCCCGCTGGGCGCCTCTCTCCTCCCCTGTCTGCTCTGAGATTTCACTCCATATTCACACTCCCGCCCCCCATACTTGCAAACTTTCATCCATGGAGGGAGACCTGTGGGGGTCTGAGCTGGAAAGCAGCGGTAAACAAAGGCTGGCTCTTTGGTCCTGCCCGCAAAGAGCACGCAGGTCCTGCTCACCTGGCTCAGCCCACGCCGCTGGGTAAGCCCCAAGAAAAAGGACCAAATGAGCCAAAACACTGTACAAATTCTAGAACTTCGAAGAAGCAGAGGAAAACAGCTAGTGGTATAGGACACCCCCACCCTGCCTTCCTGGGACCAGAACATTCCTCGTTACTACCTCGCTTGCTAGAAGTCTGGGCTTTTACCCCGGCAGGCGTGGCTCAGTGGTTGAGCATCGACCTATGAACCAGGAGGTCACGTGGGCTCGATCCCCAGTAGGGGGCGTGCAGGAGGCAGCCGATCAATGATTCTCCCTCATCATTGATGTTTCTATCTCTCCCTCTCCCTTCCTCTTGCTGAAATCAATTAAAAAATTTTTTTAAAAAAAAGAAGAAGTCTGGGCTTCAGCCCTGTGCAAGCTCACATTAGGGATTTGAGAACAAGTTCATTTTCACAGAACTGCACGCACACAGATGTGCCTCGAGGCCTGGAGTTCATCCCGGGAGCATTCTCCCCTCGGGTGGAGCCCGACTCGTGCTTTCCAGACGTCACAGTTTCCTCCACGGCTGAGCTGAACTGCACGTCCTAAGAGCTGTGAACTGTCGCGGGGGCGGGGGTGAGGGGCCGCATGGTGATGCGGATGGCGCGGGGGCCGAGACGCGATGGGTACCTTGTCTCGCCACGATTAAGCTGGCCATGCAGTCTGGAACGCTCGTGCCCGCCGCCAGGAAAGTGATGCCCATGATGACGTCGGGGATCCCAAACGTGTACCCGATAATAGTCACCTGCAGAAGGGGGGGCGTTGCTTATCCTGAGTGCTTTTCACTTGAACACAGTCCTGCTGTGGCCAATGAAAAAACCCGGAATAGGGTTTTGTTTCAAAAACATCTTATGAGTGTTCTTCCCGCCTCCCCCCTACCCCATTATAGGAGTAATATGCATTTTGGGGAGCGTCACCAGGGTGGCGGGACCTCCTTTCCTCAGAGCGCAGGGCAGAGCACACACTGACCGGCCTGCTCGAGCTGTGCAAGAAGAGACACGCTGAGGAGGGCTGACCCACCGGGGCTTAACCGCGTGGCCATGACGGTCTTCCCAAGCACAGCAGGCTGTGGCTGGTGTGTTTTTAAGGTCACACCAGACATCATACACACAGGAGCCTGGGTTATCTTTGATTCCTGGGATGCCTCCATTTTCTTTCTCCAATCATCTTACTACCTGGCTAAGAACTTGAAGGATGGAAGGACTAAGGGAGGAAGGGTGTGTGTGTGCGCGTGCACGTGTGTGTGTGCGTGCGCGTGCGTGTGTGTACCCTCCGTCCAGGTGTTCAGGAGCGAAGATGCTACCAACTGTCACTTTGGCCTGGACCCAGCCCCGGGACCTCCTATCCTCCCAGATGCTCCGTCTTCCCTTGTCCTCAGTCTCCCCAGCTGTGCCAGGGTGCCAGCCGGGACGATCCATTTAGAATGTCCCTGCATTTTGACACGGTCAATAATTTGTTTCCCCCAAAGGGCTGGCATGTCTTGCTTGGGTGGAAATTAGGCTAACATGCGGCCCTGGCCGGATGGCTCAGTTGGTTGGAGCATCATCTGTACACCAAAAGGTCATGGGTTTGATTCTCGGTCAGGGCACATCCCCAGGTTTCAGGTTTGATCTCCGGTTGGGGTGTGTTTGGGAGGCAATGTGAGCTGCTCACTCACATTGATGTTTCTCTCTCACATTGTTATTTCTCTCTCTAAAAAAGAAAAAAATCAATAAAAAATATATATCCTCAGGTGAGGATTAAAAAAAGGAAGTAGGCTTATCCCTGGCACTCCACTCTTGTCTGTAGTAGAAATTCCCCTACACGGGGGTCAGCTGGAGTTCACAGCCACAGGGAGAGGCCTGAGCAAGGAGGGTCCTCGGACTCCTGCCAGGCCGTTTGCTCAGACTCTGCTTTAAGACGTGGGGGTGGGGCCGGCTAGAAGGGGCCAATGGGGGGGAGAGGGGACATATGTGATACTTTCAACAATAAAGATTTAATTAAAAAAAAAGAAGTGGGGGTGGTAGTTACTAAGTGTCCAAACTCACTGCTAATTAGCAGAACTGATTTAATAATACTGTTATTTTCAGTAATTAGAGAAAAAATTTACACATTTGTTAATTTCATCTTCCCTAATTCTCATACCCACTCAAATATCATGAAATCTATTTTTTTTTTAAAACTGCAATGTTGTTTTGGGAATGCATTTTAGTAAGAGATATCACTGGATTTTTTAAAAATCAAATGTAAAGATGGGCTGACACAGGCGCACACACGAGCACAAACACACATACACATTAGCACACATGCACACAGGTGCGTGTGTGCACACACACGCACACACATGCACACAGGTGCACACACACATGCACACAGGTGCGTGCGTGCGCGCGCACACACACACACACACACACACACACACACACACACACACACACACCAGCATCTATTTTGCCTGCATCTGACCAAGCATGGAGCAGCCGTGTTGGCTGTGTCTCATGGTGCAAGCAGCTGATTCCCACAGTTATGAGCACTTTTCTCTGCTGCCAGCTCAGAGCATGGCGCCTGCGCAGAGCGTTCTCCTTCCCCCAGTCACCTTGTCAGACAGCGAGGACCTTCCCCGTTTTGGAGAGGGGGCCATGGTTCAGAGAAGTTGGCCACCTCCCTAAGTCTCATGGAATCTAAGTGGCACAACTAGGGTTCAAATCCGCTGCCATGTGACCCCCTCAGCCCACCTTTCCCCACCGCGCTGCTCCCCTCGGGTTAAGGGAGCGGTGGCCCTTCTGCCCCGAAACCAAAACTTGCTCGCCCTTCCTGCAGCCGGCACTGGGTGTGAGGAGGAGAGTGAACGCTGACGGTGAGCTTCACAACAGAAATGCAGCCATCCTGTACCACATCTGCTCTGTGCGCTCCTGGCCTCCCCAGGCAGGAGGAGGAGGAAGGGGAGAGGAGGTGGAGGAGGAGGAGGAGGAAGAGGTAGGGGGAGAGGGAGGAGAAGGAAAAAGAAGAGATGGAGGAGGGAAAAGAAAGGAAAGACCCTACAGGGGGTCCTTCTTGGCCCAGCCCAGCCAATGAAGGTTTATACGGAGAGCTGTGATGCGTGGCCGGGGGAGCTGCCCAGGAGCTATGCCAGGGCCTCTCCACCTGCAAAACTTCAGCCCAAATGGCACTGAAAATTCTAGCAATAAACTGAGAGGCAGTTCAGGATAGTGGGTTGAGATTATAAACTCAGGAGAACAATAAACCAGGGCTCTAATCCCAACCTAGAACTCACTAATGATGTAACTAATTGTGTACTAGATGCTAATTGTGTAACTGGGCAAATTACTCAATCTCTACGCCTCAGTTTCCTCATCTGTAAAATGGGCATAATAAAAATGGTCGTTATGAGGACTAAAAGAGTTTATATACAGTTTATACATGTGCCTGAACACAGAAAGGGGGGCAGGAACATCCCTTGGCAAGGGGCATAGAAGGGCTGCTTGTATTCATCTCCCACTGACTCCAGTTTCCCTCACATTCCCCCGGGACCTCGGAAAGGATGGGGGCCTAGTGATGAGCCCTCTAGAGCTCTTCACAGTGACATCTTCAAGGGATCAGGCCCAGTCCTTGACTTCCAGTCCACGCCACCCCCGTCATATTATCTGCCCATCCTGCCAGGTGCAAAGGCTCATCTCCATCCCCCCCCGTGCCTGCATTGCATGCAAGTGCCACACTGTATCTGTCTGGGCATCCCTGGTGCATAACTCAGCAGCATGCACCTCTGCCATTACCCCTTCTCACTGAGAAATAAGCCAAGGTCAGGGAGGGTGGCAGCTTGCCCAAAGTGGCACAGCAGTGCCTGAGTTGGCTCTCCCACCTCTGGCAGGTGCTGGGCAGGGGCTGTCTGTCCGGTCCACCCGGCTCCCGCCACTCACCAGCCACACCATTAGGTAGGAGAAGACGGCGATCCACAGCGTGGCGGTGAGGAAGGTGACCATGAAGAACTTCTCCCAGCGGGGCTTGCTGCAGTTGGGGATGGTGACGCCCAGGAGGAAGATGAGCGGCCAGGTGAACACCCACTTGGCTTTGTCCCCTCTCGCCTCTGCAGGGGGATAGGGCGGAGCAAGCAGGGAGGAGAGAGAAGCACACGCTGGGGGTTACACGCCTGTCCGTCTACCCGTCCGTCTATTTTTTCAAGTCAAACAAGAGAATGCTACCAAAGTGACTCTGAGCAACTGATCGCCCAGAATCACATACCTCCATCAGGTCACCCCAAAAGCGATCTCAGCAACACAATTCACGAAGTATTTGTTGATCGAATAACGTCAGTCAGTCCAAATCCCTCAGAGTAAGGAAAGTGAGACCCCCAGTGGGAACAGACTTGCCCAGGGTAGCGGGAACGGGGATGTGGAATTTGGAGGGGCTTTGGGATCAGACAGACCTGGGTTGGCATTCAAATGGCCTGGAGAAATCTCATCAACTACTTCCTCCTCTGAAAACAACAGCTGCAGTAACAACAACACAATAATCAATGCATGGAATATGTGCTCTGTGTACCAGGCACAGCCCTAAGTTCTTGGTATTTAGTAGTTTCTTCATCTGTTCAATGGGAACATGATCTCTTTCTTGGTTGTTGCAGGAAGGACATGATACAATGTACGTAACACACTCCATGTACATAAAACACGCAGCAAAGGGAGAGCCCAGCCTGGCACACAGTAGGTACTCTGGACATTTCAGCTCCTTTGCTCCAAGGTCACATACTCAGCCCGCGGCAGGTGCAAGACGAAATTGTGGGTGTCCTGGCTGGCGGGTATGACCTCACTGGCTCCTACCAAGGGAATCCACAAACGATTCACCCAAGGAAAAGCAGCCTCCATACACCGCAAGTACAAGCGTAGTGTGCTTAATAAGCCACTGGGTACGGTGTGCACATGCAGGCTCAAAACCAGCGCGTGGGTGATGCACTGAAATGCAGAGGGGGGACCTAGGAAAATTCTCTGCTCCACAGAGGCAGTGAGAACACCGGCCAAAATGGTCACAATCGACCCTTTTCAGAACTCTGGAAACTAACCAAAGGCTTGTAGCAATCCAGGGAGTGTCTCCTTAAGAATACTGACTGGATCTCAGTAAGAACAGCGAGCTCTGTGGAGCTTTAACTTGCCCTGTTTCCATTCCCTCTCACCAGCTCTGCAGAAGCCTTGAAGACAGCAGCCTGGCACCCCACTGGAGGGTGCAGGAGAAGGATGGAGCTCCTTCTGAGTCCATTCCCAGAGAACAGGCGTTACTTGACCTGCCTGGTGCAATCTTGGAAGATCCTGCTTCCAAGGGTGTCCTTTTACCTGAACCGGAGCTCAGCCAACGTGAATAGCCTTTTCCTTCGGGCATTTGTTGGAAACAATCAGAGGCCATTGCTGAGCATCACGCTTCTGAAGGTGGTGGGTAACCGGACAGACAATACGTGAACCAAAACACGTACAAGGAAAAGCTGGGGCATGTGGTATCTATAGAGGCTTCGCAAAGCTCCTACGGATTTCTGGGAATCTGAAAACCACAAGCACGTGTAGGGCTGTGCCGAGGATTATTCGAATGCTCAGGAAAAGCTTGAGAATGCTCTGAGCTTTCACCCCGACCTAACGTCAAGGCTCTGAGCAAGCAAGAAGTAAAGGCCGCGGTGGGGTTGTAAACGGCCTGCTTGAGTGTTGAAGATCTGCCCTCAAATACACAGAACCCATCAGAGACGACTGGGAGACTCACTGGATTCAAACACTGGGTTAAGCAGGCATTGCAGTGGCCACACGCAACAAAAAATACAGGCTTTACAGGATTATCTGAGAAAAGTCACCATACAAAAGACAACAATAAATAGTAACAATAAGCAGACTAGAAGGGAGAAGAGTATGTTTTCTAGAGTTGTCCAATTATATTATTTTAAATGCCCAGTTTCCAAGTAGTTTCTTCATCTGTTCAATGGGAACATTTATCTCTTTCTTGGTTGTTGCAGGAAGGACATGATACAACCATGTACATGAAACACGCAGCAAAGGGAGAGCTGGGAATGGACTCAGAAGGATCTCAGTAGGCACACAGTAGGTACTCTGGAAATTTCAGCTCCTTTGCTCCAAGGTCACATACTCAGCCCGCGGCAGGTGCAAGACGAAATTGTGGGTGTCCTGGCTGGTGGGTATGACCTCACTGGCTCCTACCAAAGGAATCCACAAACGATTCACCCAAGGAAAAACAGCCTCCATACACCGCAAGTACAAGCGTAGTGTGCTTGATAAGCCACTGGGTACGGTGTGCACATGCAGCGCGTGGGTGATGCCACTGAAATGAGGAGGGGGGGACCTAGGAAAATTCTCTGCTCCACAGAGGCAGTGAGAACACAGGCCAAAATGGTCACAATCGCCCCTTTTCAGAACTCTGGAAACTACCCAAAGGCTTGTAGCAATCCAGGGAGTGTCTCCTTAAGAATACTGACTGGATCTCAGTAAGAACAGCGAGCTCTGTGGAGCTTTAACTTGCCCTGTTTCCATTCCCTCTCACCAGCTCTGCAGAAGCCTTGAAGACAGCAGCCTGGCACCCCACTGGAGGGTGCAGGAGAAGGATGGAGCTCCTTCTGAGTCCATTCCCAGAGAACAGGCGTTACTTGACCTGCCTGGTGCAATCTTGGAAGATCCTGCTTCCAAGGGTGTCCTTTTACCTGAACCGGAGCTCAGCCAACGTGAATAGCCTTTTCCTTCGGGCATTTGTTGGAAACAATCAGAGGCCATTGCTGAGCATCACGCTTCTGAAGGTGGTGGGTAACCGGACAGACAATACGTGAACCAAAACACGTACAAGGAAAAGCTGGGGCATGTGGTATCTATAGAGGCTTCGCAAAGCTCCTACGGATTTCTGGGAATCTGAAAACCACAAGCACGTGTAGGGCTGTGCCGAGGATTATTCGAATGCTCAGGAAAAGCTTGAGAATGCTCTGAGCTTTCACCCTGACCTAACGTCGAGGCTCTGAGCAAGCAAGAAGTAAAGGCCGCGGTGGGGTTGTAAACGGCCTGCTTGAGTGTTGAAGATCTGCCCTCAAATACACAGAACCCATCAGAGACGACTGGGAGACTCACTGGATTCAAACACTGGGTTAAGCAGGCATTGCAGTGGCCACACGCAACAAAAAATACAGGCTTTACAGGATTATCTGAGAAAAGTCACCATACAAAAGACAACAATAAATAGTAACAATAAGCAGACTAGAAGGGAGAAGAGTATGTTTTCTAGAGTTGTCCAATTATATTATTTTAAATGCCCAGTTTCCAACAACAATAAGAACAACAATTTAGGAGACATGCAAAGAAACAAGAAAGTACAGCCCATACACAGGAAAAACAGCAGTCATAAAGAACTATCTCTGAGGAATTCAAGACATTGGATTTACTAGACAAAGACTTTAAATCGGATATTTTAAAGTATGCACAAAGAAGTTTTTTAAATGCCTAAAAATGAAAGGAAAGTATGAGAATAATTTATCACCATAGAATATCAGAATAAAAAAGTAAAGAGTATGAAAAAGAGCCAAAAAAAGATTCTGGAATTGAAAAGCACAATAACTAAAATGAAAAATTCATGAGAGAGGCCCAACAGTAAATTTGAGTAGGAAGAAGAAAAATATCATTAGCCTTGAAGTAGGTCAATGAGATTATCTTGTCTCAGGAACAGAAAGAAAAAGAATAAAAAGAAATGAACTGTGTCTCAGAGGCCTATGGCACACCATCAAACATGCCAACACAGGCATAATGAGGGTGCCAGGCAGAGACGAGAGAGAATAAGGGGAAGGAAGAACATTTGAAGAACTCATATTAAAAAACTTTCCAAATCTGACGGAAAACATTAATATATACTTTCAGGAATACACATGAGAGAATAAGGGGAAGGAAGAACATTTGAAGAACTCAAAAACTTTACAAATCTGATGGAAAACATTAATATATACTTTCAGGAATACACACTCATCTCAAATTCACATGGAACCCTCTCCAGATTAAATGATGTTACATCATAAAACAAGCATCAATAAGTTTAAAAGGATTTAAATCATGCCTAGTATGTTCTACAATCATTCCACAATGGAAAGAAATTAGAAATCAGTAACAGAAGAGAAATTGGAAGATTCACAAATATGTGGAAATTAAATAACACACTCCTTAATAACCAATGGGTCAAAGAAGAAATCACAAGGGAAATTAGAAAATACTTTGAGATGAATGAAAATGAAAACACCACATACCAAAACTTTTGGGATGTAGTTAAAGTAGTACTTAGAACTTTATAGCTACAAATGACTATATTAAAGATCTTAAACCAGCGACCCAATTTCTTCCTCAAGAAACAAAAATGGTAGAGCAACTGAATCCAAAGAAAACAGAAAGAAGGAAATAATTAAGACTGAAGTGGAAATAAGTGAAAAAGGAAAATTAAAAAATGAAAGAATCAATGAAACTAGAAGTTGGTTGTTTAAAAAGATCAACACAATTGACAAACCTTTAGCTAAAATGACCAAGCAAAAAAAGAGAAAAGACTCAAATGACTAAAATCAGGAATGAAAGAGGGTCATCACCATGAACCTCACAGAAATAAAACGAATTATTAAGGAATATGATGAACAATTGTGCCCAAGAAATTAGATAACGTAGGTACAACCAACAAAATTCTACAAAGACAGAAACTTACCCAAACTGACTAAAAAAGATAGAAAAGCTGGGTAGATTTATAATAAGAGATTGACATGGTAATAAAAAAAACTTCCTTTAAAGTAAAGCCAGGACCAGATGGCTTCATGTTAATTTCTACCAAATGTTTAAAGGAGAATCAGCATGAATCCTTCAAATATTCTTCCAAAAGATAGAAGGAGAGGGAACATTTCCAAGTGCTCTCTATGAAGCCACTGTTACACTGATATCAAAGCCAGACACCAAGAGAAGAGAAAACTGCAAGACCAATCTCCCTTATGATTAAAGATGCAAAAATCCTTAACAAAATTCTGGTAAACTGAATCAAATAACATATAAAAATTATTATACACCTGGACCAAGAGGGACTTATCACAGGAATACAAGCTTGGCTCAGCATATGAAATTTAACCCATCCAATATACCAGGGTAATAAAATAAAGGACAAAACTGCAATCATGTCCATTGAGGCAAAAAAAGGCATTTGACAAAATCTAACGCCTTTTCATCATGAAATACTCAATGACCTAGAAATAGAAGATAATTTCCTCAACTCGGTAAAGGGCATCTACAATGAACCCACAGTTAACATCATACTTAATGATGAAAGACTGAAAGACCAGGTCAACATTGTGTGGAAGGTTTAGCTGAGGAAACTAGGCAAGAAAAAAAAGTAAAAGTAATTCAGATTAGAAAGAAAGAAGGGAAACTATCCCTATTTGTAGCTGGCATGATCTTATAAAAGAAAATTCCAAGTAATACACACACAAAATAATTACAACTAAAAAGAAGTTCAGCCAAGTTGCAAGATACAAGATCAATGTACAAAATTCAGGTATACTTCTATACAATAGCAATGAATAATCCAAAAATGAAATTAAGGAGATAATTTACCATAGCATCAAAAAGAAAAAAATGTTTATGAATCAATGCAACAAGAGAAGTACATGATTTCTATGCTGAAAACTATCAAACATCATTGAAGGAAGTTCAAGACGGATTAAATACATGAGAAGACATACTGTACAGGGATCGAAAGACTTAATGTTAAGATGGAAATATTTCCCAAACTGATCTACAGATTCAACATAACCCCTATTAAAATTCCAGCTGACTTTTTTTTTTGCAGAAATTGATAAGCTGATTCTAGTATTATTATGAAAATGCAAGGGAACTGGAATAGCCAAACCCATCTTGAAAAAAGAACAAAGTTGGGACCTCTCTGGCTTACACCTACTTGAATCGGGTTTCTCTAGCATTAAGAGAGTCTGAACTAATTCATGGTTTCAATGATTACAGGGTCTGGGGCTACTGGGGGGATGGAACAAGGTTTATACCAAGGGACATCGCCCCAACACCACCAGGAGCCCCTTCTGCCCCCCATCCATTCCTTCAAGTGCAATGTCAGAGACATCTGAGAAATGCTCCTATCATGGGCTCTGAGAAACATGCAAACATAAGCAAGAGGAAAAAGGGCTGCCATTGTTCTTTCACTAAGCTTTCAGATTTCTCTTTTGAAGTGGAAAATGACAATTTAATTATGTAAAAAAAATCTTTAAAATGAACTGTAGCACAACAGATGACTAATCATTGTGAAGGATAAATTATGAACAGATGCAGTTGCTTGTGAAAAACTTCAAACAAATTAACTTGGACAGTCAACTAACTAGACAGTCCAATGAAGGGCGTGGTTAACTTAAGGCGTGTGGGGATGTATGTGTCACTGGACGTGGTCAAGTAGATACTCACGGACCCTGGACGCAGGAGTGATCTAGAGAGCATAGCTCCAGACCAGTGGTTCTCAAACCTGAATATAAATCGGAACCCCCCTGGAGAGCCTGTTAGAGCCCCAGAGCTAATGATTTGGCAGGTGAAATTGGGGGGAGGGGGGCAAGAATTTGCAATTTCTAATAGGATCCCAGGTCCTGGTAATGCTATTGTCTTAGAACCACTTTTTGAGAATCACCAGTCTAGATGAACTCCATTTAAAAACAATATAATTAACATATCATCAAATTTACCTGCTTAAACAGACATGGTTTTTAGCAAATTAGAAAGCTGTGTAATTATCACCACTATGTAATTCTGAAGACTTTCATCACCCTCCAGGAAAACCCCCGTGCCCATTAAGCTTCCTGCCCCATCCCCTCTCCTCACTCAGACTCTGGTAACCACTCATCTACCTGTGTCGATAGACTTGCCTATTTTGGACATTCCATTGTGTCTGGCTTCTTTCAAATACCATATGTCTGCAAAGTGCACCCACGCTGCAGCATATATCAGTCCTGCCTTCCCTTTTATGGATGAAGAATCATCCACTTTATGGATATACCTTGTTTCATTTATCCATTTATCACTTGCTGAATATCTGGATTGTTTCTACTTTTTGGCTGCTATGAACATTCATGTATAAGTTTTTGTGTGTGCATTTCATTTCTCTTGGATAGATAACTGGGTGGGGGGGGAACTGCTGTGTCATGCAGTGACTATGTTTAACTCTTTGAGGAACTGCCAGACTGTTTCCCACGTGGCTGCACCAAGAGGCAAGAACACTTGCTGCTCCTCCACCCCACTGGCAGGCGCTCTGCCTTAAACACTCAGCAAACTGGCCATGGCAGGGTGGAGCTGCTGGGTCCCTGGGTTTGCAAACCACACAGACCCAGCAGCTGGCCTCCTCCCTCCCCCTTCCTTCCTGCCGACCCCCGAATCCCAGAGCGGGTGTTCCAAATCAGCAGAGGGCCCTCTTGCCAACGTCAGCATTGCGACCAGGCAGAGGACAGCACTTTGGTGTCAGGGAGGCCTGGGTACCAGCCCTGCCCGTGGCATCTGCTCACCTGTCTGTGGCTTCCTGAGCCCCCGCTTCCTCCTTCCTGAAGTGGGGACCACGCCAGCCATTCAGCAGGGCTGTGTCAGACCCTAAGTACTGAACATAAGGTGCGGAGTGCAACGCTTGATGAAGGATGTGTCTGCCAAGCTACAAACTGGGGCTGACCCTCCTCTGCCTCACTGTGGGACGGAAGCCACATGGGTCCCTGACCAGGTTTGCTCTAAGGTAAGTCATCTGTTAAGACCTAACTGAGAGCAGAATGTTACTGCTTTTCTCCAGGCTGCATGACAACATGGGAGTGGACATGCTGAGCTGGCCTTCAGCAGCCTCATTCCAACCTCCTTCACTAGTGTCTGCAGAGGCATCTCCCAGAATCCCTTGCAGCTGAAGTTCAGGATTCATAGTAGATTCCCCGATTTGAAGAGGAGAATTGAGGTAGGGCCAGGCTACCTTTCGGCCGCTTCAGATGCATTCCTGTTAAGTCAGGGCATCCGTGCCCAAGCACTAGACAATCCCGGAGGCCTGACCAGCATCCCAGAACTGTCCAGTCGTGTTGCTATGGGAGTCAAGATACAGCTGTGGCAGTGGCCTCCTGGTCCCGGCTCACAGCTCTGGTGTTGAGCTCTTGAACTCAACAGTTTGGATGCATTCTGGCTCCCTGCCCCCTAGTTCTGGCATGGTGGCAGTGCCACGCCGGTGCCGACATTACAGTGCCCTTCCCACGACTGTGTAAGGCACCTATGCCTCTGTACTTCCATCTTCCTGCATCGGAGATGGGCTACATCCTTCATCTTCTCATAATGCTAGAGGCGTGTGTGTGCTCAGCCCCCCTTCCCTCAGAACCACTCTCCCAGGGGCCACCAGAGCCATGCTGGCCAGCACAGCTGCGTGCCCGGGGTGGACACCTGATGTCTGGGTTGATGGCATTTTCTCTCTCGGGACTCTGGACCTCAGATGTAATACCAGGGAGATGTTAGGAGGCGGGAAGCGTCATGCATCGGTCTGGGGCCAGTGGAGGCCCCAGTCTGCCATCTGGACCAACCATGAATTTGCAGTCAGTCTGCAGCCAAGGGACAGATGAGACAGGCACGGATGGAGAAATGAAGAGCCAGGATGAGGCTCGACACCACTGAGGCCTCGAGTCAGCCCCGAGCGAGTCCAACTGCTTCCCTGCTCTTGGGACGTAACGCGGCCCTATAACCGTATTTTTAAAAAGGTTCCTCTTTAGCTCGAGGCAGCTTGTGTGGGCTCCTGTTGTTGGCAGGTGAGGAGGCTTCAGGACCCAGCTCATGTCCACTGCATGGGAGTCCTGGGCCCTTCACCTCCCACCTCCCAGCCTGCACTGCTCTGGCCTGGCTGCGGGGGCGCCATGGAGTGGATTCCAGGGCAGGTGGCCCTAGGTACCTGGTTCTGTCTAGTTGAGACTGCCCCTTGGGCAAGCTCCTGCCCCTCTTTGGGCCTCAGTTTCCCACTTTGGAATATAAATGGTCTAAAAATGTCCAAGATCCCCTTTAATCCTAGTCTTCAGAGACTGTTGCTAACCACAAGGAACTCAGAGGAAAATTGTTTTCATTTAGATTAAAAATATATATATATATTGAGTCTCTTTCTCCACTATGCTCTATTACAATGGTTCTCAACCTTCTGGCCCTTTAAATACAGTTCCTCATGTTGTGACCCAACCATAAAATTATTTTCGTTGCTACTTCATAACTGTAATGTTGCTACTGTTATGAATCGTAATGTAAATATCTGATATGCAGGATGGTCTTAGGCGACCCCTGTGAAAGGGTCGTTCGGTCGCCAAAGGGGTCGCGACCCACAGGTTGAGAACCGCTGGTCTATTAGCTGTTTTTACAAACCACTCATAGCCAGGAAGTGGAAAGAACCCAAATTTCCATGAGCTGATGAATAGATATATTATTCAGCCATACAAAGGAAGCACTGATACATGCTACAACACGGATAAACCTTGCAAACATCATGCTATGTAGCAGCCAGTCATGAAAGGCCATATGTTGAATGATTCCATTTATATGAAATGTCCAGAATTGACAAATCTAAAGTAGCTTAGTGGTTGCCAGGAGATGGGGTTGGGAATAATTGCTAATGGGTAGAGGGTTTCTTTTGGGGGTGGAATGATTGTGGTTCTGAAATTGATTGTGGTGATGGTTGCACAACTTCGTGAATACACAACCTTGTGAAAACCCCTCGAATGTATACTTTAAAGATATGACTTTATGGTAGGTGAATTATATCTCAATGAAGCTGCTATTCACCAATAAAAACGCTCAGCCAGCGGTTGTTCTAATTGGGTTGTAAGCTGGCACTTCAGCGAGCCACAGTGACTGATTCACAAGGTCGCGCCTTTGAGACCCTGACCTTGACTTAGGAGCCAATCTACCAAACGCGCAATTACTCCGATGGCTCCCGACACCAAGCCAAGAACAAGGTCATTTCCACTATAAAGTGCTGGGTGTCTCCGGGGGCCTGGAACAGACAGGAACTGCGTGTGGCATTTCACGTGGAAATGAGCCCACAGCACCTGCAGTTTCTCCCGTTTCCCCCGATGTGCTGAGGGGCTGAGAGGAAAGACCCGGTGCATGGAGTTTTCTAGAGTTCCATTTGTGCAGGACCCCCTCCCGGGGTTTAGAGACACGAAACGTACCTCTCTCCTCTGAGCCAGGTGCTTTGGAGAACTGAGGAACACGGCGGTGGGGTGAGAGGAAGAAGCCCTAAAACTCCGGAAATTTCTGATTTCCTGTGCTGAGTTTTATTATCACAAAGGAAGACAAGATTTAGGGCTGCCATCCAAGGTCTGACAAGAGCACGTGCAGTCCCAAGGGCCCATAATTCAATGCAGTTCAACACGGTTCACTCACCCCAGACACAAGGTGTACAAGCCAGGACGGAGGCAAGCACTTCGGCTCCGAAGGAAAGGAGCCGAGAGCATCCATTGGTTGGTGACGTGTTGTCCCTTCAGCACGCCGGGGGTCAGAATGTCAGTGTGCAAATCCCAGCTCTGCCCCTTCCTCCTGTGTGACCCTGGGCAGCTAGACCTCCCTGTGCCTGAGTGTCTTCCCCTGGGAAGTGGCGTCATGGTAACAGTAGCCACCTGCTAGGTCGTCATGAGGACGCGGTGAGTGGATACCTGGGAGGCAGGCCTGGTCCACAGTAAGCCCTCAGTGAGTTTTACCTCCTGTTGCTGTTCAAGAACCTCCAAGGGCCTGAATTTTTGAAAAACACATTCACCCCAGGTTCTCCCTGAAGTGGGCTGAATATATTGTAGGTCCGGGGTACATGTATATCTAAGGCCATTCACCCGTCCCCTATGTGACCACTAAGGCCATTCGAATGCCCCCTCTGTGACTGCCGTGGGCCAGTCCGTGCCGGCATTCACAGCTCGGGAGGCTCAGGGCGGGAGAGAGGCTGCCCACATAATGGCAGTGTGACTCGGGAAGTCTCACAGCCCCTCCCAGCCTCAGTTTCCCTCTGTAAAATGGGGATAATGATAACGCCTCCCTCACGAGGCAGCTGCGAGGACTAAACGGAAGTGCACCTAAAGCAGCAGCCACACCGCTGTCTGTCCTATCCCCACCCCTGCTTCTCACGGCCAGCAGGGGAAGCGGAGGAGGAAGTGACTCCTGGTTTCCAAGGGCAACCCCTGGAAACACATCCGCAGGGGCACAAAGGGAGCTTTCCGCAGGGACACACACTGGGCAGGAACTCGCAGCCCCGTCATGAGCCGGGTCCAGGAATGTCCTGGAACCTCTGGCCTGAGGGGGAAGGTGGACCAATGGCAACAGGAGCCCTGGCCCCCGGAAAGCCTCAGGGAGGCAGAGGCCCTGGGAGCTCCTGGTCCCAGCCCTTGTAAGATAGCAGCGTTCTAAGCACCCACCCCAGGAGGTAACCCGCCCAGCCCCCCCCCCCCCCCCCCCCCCCCCCCCCCCCCCCCCCCCCCCCCCCCCCCCCCCCGGGGGCGGGGGGGGGGGGGGGGGGGGGGGGGGCTGGCCCTGGGTCCAACCCATCCAACCCACCAAACTCGAGGTTTCAAGGAAACGGAGACGTGTGGGCCTCACGGGTGGCCACCTCACTTTACAGAATCAGAGCTGCCACGGGCATGTCCCTTCGCTGGGTCCCTGCAGAGCCCTGGACAGCGGCAGCCTCAGGACCAGGGTTCAGATGAAGTGGCCCATGGAGGTGGTGGCTGAGGCCCCATCAGGCTCCACGTCTGTAAAATGGGGACCTGCCACCCACCTCCTGGGGCTGGAGGACAGAACCTAAGAATGGTAGGACCTCAGTCCCACCGGGGCCAGCACGGCTCAGTCCTGGATGGTGGCTGTAGCCCCGCCTGGCCCTCCCTGGTACCTGGGCTCCAGGCCCCAAAGAACCGAAAGCCTTTCTGTGACCTCGGCCCAGAGTCCCCGTGCGAGGCCGCATGTGGACTCGGGAGAGGACGGTGCTGGCCATATGATGGCTCGGGCTGTGTGGGGTGCCCAGGGCGGTGGTCCTCTTATGAATGCGAAAGTTAAAATACATGAGGTGGGGCAGCCTCCGTCCCCGCCGCAGGATCCTGCTCGTGTGTCCAAATGGGTAATCTCATATACATTCCTGGGGTGTAGAGGAGATCACCCCCCTTTCTCTCAGTGTCCAGACCCAGGGACCAAGCTCCCACCGACTACAATGTGACCATAAGCCCACCAGACCAGCTGGCTGCGCATGCCCTGTGCTCCCACAGGTCCCAGCAGGTGCGCTGACGTGCCGGGGGTGTGAGGTGAGGGCCGAGACTCACATCCATCCCCTCGGCCGCTGGTCAGCAGAGGGAGGTCTTGGGGGCCTAAGCCCCTGTGCTGGGCCCTCTGCAACCTGAGTGAGGAGACACCCGTCACTCTCTGGGTGTGGCCTTCAGGAGAGAGGAGGCTGGGAGGTGCTGGCCAGGAGCAGCGTTCCTGACCTGGCCAGTCCCCGGACACACAGAGAGGGCTTGGAAATGCTGAGTCCCAGACCTCACTCCAGGCCGCTGGTTTCGGTTTGGGAACCAGGCCTTGAGTTTCAGGAAGATCCCTGGGTAGGTGTGACCAGCATGCCCTGGAGGCTCCAATCCAGAAACCCCCAGGAAGCCCTGGATCCCACACAGAGCCTCTGTGTTCAACATGAAGCATGTGGCAGAGTTGGGGGCAGGAGTGTCCTGGCAGAACCCCGGACAGCACGGCCCGAGGGCCTCGCACCCTGGGAACTCACCGGGCACGGAGAACGGGGACAGGAAGGCGGCCTCCACCGGCTCTGCCTC
>NW_005355941.1:0-2164 GCF_000412655.1 Myotis brandtii | reverse complement strand
GTGGGGGCTGGGGCTGCTGCTCCCCCGGGGGGTCCTCTGGGTTTTCCATGGGAACGTTCCCGTTTTTGATGTTTTCTTGCCTCCCGTTTTGAAGTGGCTTTCTGCTCACACCGTTCGCTGAGTTGATCAGTCTCTGCCTCTGTGTGGACGGGGGCAAGACAAACAAGACGTGACCGTGTCAGACGGCTCCTCAACATGCACACAGCCCTCGGAGGTTTCTAGAACACAGCCCTGGGGTGGGTTTGCCTGTGAATGACCCAAGGACCTTGGAATCCACTGAAGTTCGCTCACTTCCTTTTGGACCAATACTAGCAAGCCTTTCGGGAATGGCCAGAGGCCTGGCCTCCTCTCCTTAGTGCCAACCTGACAACCCAGCCCATGACACTGAGCACAGTGACTGTGCCGGCTCCCCCGATGGACGCTCCTAAGCCACCTGCAGACAGGAAAAAAGAAGTCCCCAAGGTAGCTGCTGCCCACCAGTGCCTCAGTTTCCCTCTAGAGCTGTTCTATGCATAGAGAACAGCTGTGTATTCAGATCTCTCTCTCTCTCTCTCTCTCTCTCTCTCTCTCTCTCTTCCCTCGAGAACATCTTCAGGAAACAAGTCCTACTTCAGACTGGCCTTTCTCCTGTTAGTTTCACTCTAGTGCCTGACAAACACTTAGTACAACATCTCGACGTGGTGTCTGATTGCTGCTGCCTTACCCTCACTCCCAATCAGAGATCAGGTCGTTTGCTACTGCGGTGACATCCGGGCTTCCTTCCTCACACAGGTACGGCGCTACACGCCCACCTGGCCGAGGACGCGCTGGAGGCCTGACACTAGGGAGTGCCATCACAAGCCAGGGCCTCCTCCAGGGCCCCCCGCCCTCACGGTGCTCTCAGGCAGGCTCACCTCGTTGATTATGATCCTGCTGGCCATCCGCAGTCGGGTCCTAGGCCCAAACTTATTGGTGATCATGACGCGCAAGCCCGCCTCGGGGAAGCTGAACTTGGGTGGGCTGGAGCTCATGACCTCGTCCACCATCACCACCGGGCTTTTGCTGTACCGTGGCTCCTCCTTCACTGTATTGAGCACAAGGCCATGATTAATGCCGAGGTCCTCCCGGGGACACCCCCTAAGTGCTGGGGCAGCTGCCTGCCTGCCCCTCTGGTGCAGACTTCTTTCTCGGGCTGAGGTCCCGGCAGCTTCAGCTCCTCCCACTAGTCAAGTGGCCAGTGGCGCTGAACCACCTGCCAACTTGAAGAATGAGACACAGCCCCGTGGTCCCCCCATTACAGGCCCTCTCCCGGGCAGGCCCTCCACCTCCAGCCCCCCTGCCATCGACGCCCCCTCTCTCCTGCCTGCCTGCCTGCCTTAAAATCACTCCCGATCGGATCATGTGCCCCCTCTCCTCTGGGACCCAACGTGGCTAATGCAAGGGTCTTCCCGTCCCTCCTCTGAGCCTCCCTGGGCAGCTCCCCCCCGCCCCCCCGCCATGACTGTGACGGGACCTTGCTCTCTCCTGATTACAGAGGCTACAAGGAACCCCTGGGATGGAAAAGTCTGGAAAGCACCGGAGAGCACTGGCTCTGAACTTCTCACGAGGCCACCTGCTCTGTCTTTGAGGCACCACCTCCACCCGGCACAGAAGGATGCTTCTACCTTTATTCCCCTGGAGGCAGGCAGCCAGGGCAGAGCACAGGCCCTGGGCGAGGCCACTGAGACCCGGGAGGGCGGCCTGCCTGCTGAGGGCACACGGAGGGCTGCTGGCTGAGCCCAGAGTCTCTAGTGAACCTGTCACCCTCCAGCCGGGAGGCTGGTGTCTCTGACCCTATGCTTCTCTCCTCATGAGCCTGAAGGACCAATCTACCCAGGCCTTACACCTCTCCCCGCCGCCTCCCTGAACACGCTCAGGGCCGGAGTCCTGGGGGATTTGACATCTAACTCCAGAGCCCCGAGGGCCCTGGTGACAGGACCACAGAACAGGCGGCTTCCCTCCCAGGGGCTGTGAAAGCAGATATTCCCGCCCCTCTGCATGGGTCACCAGCTCCCCGCTGACAGGGCCACCCGGAGTATCCTCCCCGGTGATGGGGAAAGCAGGAGAGGTCAGGGTGAGCCCACAGGAGAGTTAATGGCACAAACAGGAACGAATGCACACGAGACACGCACCCTCACCCGACAGC
>NW_005355940.1:0-842 GCF_000412655.1 Myotis brandtii | reverse complement strand
ACAATCAAAATATATTCATCAATAGTCACTATCTACAGTTATAAAAGAGAAACATGCAAATTGGTTTCACTCCGCTGTGCCCACCAGACAATCAGAGCAACTATGCAAATTAACACAACAAAGATGGCAGTTAATTTGCATATGCAGGCGCAGAGCGAAGACCAAAGGCTCCAGCTGGAGTGAAGAGTCAAGAGTGAAGAGTGAAGACTGAAGAGGCTTGACTTCTCTTTTGCAGCCGGACCAAAGGCCTGGGTCCCGGGTGCTGGAAGAAAACCGGTGCCAGCACCCAGGGGAAGGAAGGCCTATTGCACGTATCTTCCTGCAACGGGCTTCTAGTTAAGAGAATAAAAAGGCAAGACAAGAAGTGAAAAATATATTTTGGATTATCTAATCTAATAAATGAGAAACATGAAAATTGACCATACCTTCGCTGCGCCCCAAGCCATGTGCACCAGCCAGTCTGAGCGACTATATGCAAATTAACCCAACCAAGATGGTGGCCGGTAGCCACGGAGCTGGAGCAAGAATGAGGCTTGCTTGCCCCGGTGATGGAGGAAGCCAAGCTTCCCACCAGCCCTGGCCAGCTGTGGCCTCTGTTAAAGGCAACAAAGTTTCAATTATAGACTATAAATAAATCCCAGATACCTGCTTTTAGCCTGCCGTGGCCACGTGGCCACCGAGCTGTAGCAAGCAGGAGGCTTGGAAACAGCCATCAGCCCCTTACCCAGGCTGGCCAAGCACCCCAGGGGACCCCCACCCTGAAGGTGCTATGGCCAGCCTGCAAATAGTCATCAGCCTCTCACCTAGGCTGGCCAGGAACCCCAGTGGGGACCCCCACCCTG
>NW_005355939.1:0-875 GCF_000412655.1 Myotis brandtii | reverse complement strand
TTTTGCCTGAAAGAAGTAGTTCCTGGCTGAACTATGCTTAAAACTTGAGCTCTCAAAAGAAATTTCAATCGTTGTACTGTTGATATTTGGCTCTGTTGACTAATGAGTTTGCCGACCACTGATCTAGACTGACCTTGCTGTGTTTGCTTTTGAGTTCTTTTGCCTGAAAGAAGTAGTTCCTGGCTGAACTATGCCTAAAACTTGAGCTAGAATATGGGCATTCTGGCTTCCAGAGGTTTCCAAGGTTGACGGAAATGAGCCAGTTGGCCTGAAAAATCTGGTAATGCACCAACCTCCACTCCCTGCAGGATGATGCATGGGACAGCTTTCCATGGATAGTTGTACATCAAGAATGGACAATTGTTTGCCTTGACAGAGAGGACTAGACCAGATAATTCTGCTGGCTTCTCTGATCTGCAGATTCCATGAAAGGTTGGGAGTTTGGAGGCCAAACTTAGATATGGCCTGGCTTCCAGATTGAGTTCTGACTTGCTCTGGAATTAGAGTGATTCTAAGAGTCAGGGAGAAGGAAGGAAAGGCAAACTCATGATGCTGCTTAGAGTGAGCAAGGACCACCTCACATGGAGCCTGGCTCACCATCTTAGCACCAGGCATAGCAGTGGCCTTGTGGTACTGTTTGCTCTTTTTTCACCTTTCCCTGGAATTTTTCTGGCCCCAGAAATATGGACCACCAGACTCAGAAAGGTCCTAAAAGATCATCCAGTGCAAGGAGAAGAGCCAAGCAAAAAAGTAAAAACAAAGATAAGCACAAATGCATGTGCTCACATTTATGTATTTACAAAAACTTAAATATGTTTGTAAAGTATATTTAAAAAGAAAATAAATAAAACATTTTTACCAAAGATTTCCTTTCC
>NW_005355938.1:0-917 GCF_000412655.1 Myotis brandtii | reverse complement strand
CCCCTTCAGGATTTTAATAGCTTCAGACCACATCTCTGGACTGTTAGCACCAGGGCTTGTGTTATCTTTTGCATGTACTTCATCCGTTCTAATGTGGTTTTTCCCCAGCCTTTCCCAGAGTCTGTCAGCTTTGGGATTCACGGGGACAACCACGTGGTGTACGGTGTCTGGGACGGAATCTTCGCCTTTTAATCAACCCACGTGGGAAAATGCATTATTTTCTCAGACAATTTCTTTACATCAAAAGAATGCAAAGTAGCAGAGCAAACAATCACCTGCAGCCTTTTTCCATCGGAGGTGATCTGAGGGATCTGATTGTGCATCCTATTTATAAAATCCGAGTAGCCTTGAGAGAGAAGCGTTGGCTTCCAAGGAACCTAACTTGGGACAAGTTCAGCTTCCCAGTGGACACCAGGTCATCCAGTCTCCCCGGAGTGCCAACGACTATATCCACCCCATTATCTAAAACAGAGAGCTGATCCCGGGCTGCAACACCTCCAATGATCAGAAGCTCCCTTAATTTAGGATTATCAACATATTTCTTAAACTGCTTGATGTTCAGAGTTTGTTCAGCTAACTTTCGGGAGGGTTCAACGATGAGAGCTTTGGGCGCGTTGGGGAGGAACTTGGTCTGTGCCACCTGCGCATTACCTGTGTGCTGTGATTTGACAACTCAGCTGTCCGGTGCCTTGGACAGACCTACAAAACCATCTTTTGGTGGAAACTTAAATTCTTCTTCACCAAAGTTGAATTTTAGTTCAGCATTCTTCAAAACACAGGCAGGAAAGAGGGCTTGGTTCTTCATATGTGGTGGTATTTCAAATGCCAAACCAAGGTCTTTTCCATTTTTGGAGAATTTGACGTGTCCTTTATCTATATGTAGGTAACACCCAATGGTATCATGCATAGTGAATTCC
>NW_005355937.1:4361-7305 GCF_000412655.1 Myotis brandtii | reverse complement strand
ATTGCTGGAAATGATAAAGATGTGAACTGGGTCTTGGATAAAAGAGATTTAGTTGTGTTTCCCTCCACTGTGCCGAAAGCAGTTTTGTTCTGAACTAGAGGCCTTAATGTTCCCTCAGAGTCACTAACCTTTACACAGTTTCTTCCTGACAACATGCCTTTGTCTTCCATCCTTAGACCATTTCTTTAAATGTAATAATTAGTAATTGCAGGTTCTTTCTCTGCACTTTTGAAATATACATAAGTCTCCTCAAAAGCTTCTTGCCAGTGTTATGACCCAGAGAATAACTGTCTCAAGGTCTTGGCCCCATCCGTTTGAAATTTAATCCTCCTGGTGTCCCTGTGTCCCAGTCTCTGAGGGAGAGTAGGAGCCTAAGTTGGGTGGGGACATTTACAACCAAGATGTGAAAAGACCTCCTGCCTGGACTTCAGGAGATGGTTTACATTTCCTTTCTGTAAAGCCCATTTCAAACACAGATGCCTATAATTTCTTCTTCTTTCTTAAAATCTCCCCAGCCTTTTGTTTCAGGGGTGTTGAGTTTCATCTCACTGCCCGATTGCATGGTTCTGAAGAATGTCTTCCTTGCCTCACTAAATGTGCTGGACACATGTTTTACTTTGTCATCATCTAAAGGTAACTAGCTGATCCTGTCATTTTGCTCATATTGTCGATCCTTACCTTATTTTCAAATCTTCCAATTTCTTTCCTTAAAAGGCTAAAATCCTCCACATAAAGGTCTCCAGTTACCCTGCCTCCCTTCTGACTTGGCATTCACAGCAGCGTTTGACGTGACTTCTTAGATTCTTTTGAGGCTCCAGGTTGCCTCAGGATGGCGTTTGCACCAGAATCTGAGAAGACATGCAGGCCTGAAAGGGCACACGTCCACAGGGACCAAGCCATCAACAGTGTTCACATTTATTTCCACTGCACCTTCAAGGAATAAGATCACAGAGATTTTAACAAATATTCTGCCTTGAACCTTAGAAACTCAAGTAAACATGCTGGTCCCTGTCATGTCAGCCACCCACAGGCTGTCACTAAAAGATGCAGTTTTGTGTACCCCGTGACCTAGAGCTCAGGCCAGAAAGGTGTCCTCATACTTTGTTTTCTTCATTGTTTTTACAATCGCCAGGTTCCTGTTTTTAGAGAATCCACATCCAGAAGCTGGGAAATGCAAACTAACCTTCATTTGCCTTGTGGCCTCTGGGGTATTTAGTTATAATCCTTTGAGAGCTAGCCAGAGGTGGATTATGGGTAAGCAGAAGTGGGCTTAGAGGGGAGCTGTTTAGTGATAGGATCTGTTTAGAGCCAGGATGATAAATTGTAAAGCATGGGGGGTTTGGAGATGTTAGGCATTATATGAGGTCAAGGGGACCTAAAGGTGCCCTGCAGGTGGGCTCTTTTGGGGAGGGCTCTGGATGGGGCTGAGGGATATGAGTGAGTGGGTACCTTCTCCCTCTTGAGGGAGAAGCCACTGGACCTGGTGTAGTGAAGTGGGAGTGCCGTTCTCCCAAACTTGGATAGACAAAAAGGGTGAGACATAGGGTTGGGGGGAAAGGATAAGGTTCTTGAAGTTTCATATTAGTGTCCTGACATTTGGGAAAGGAGGGAGCACAAAATACACTTGCTGGCAGGAGTTAGAGAATAGACATAAAATAAGAAACAAGAAGGAAATGCAGATGAGCATCTTGTAGGGAGTTAGGAGTCTGAAAAGTGAGGAGGGATGGGGACTCCATGAATGCAGAAGATGAGCCTAGGGAATGTGGTATTTGAGCCAGGAAATTGGTTGAAGTCCAGGGTAGTCAGACAAGAACAGGGCTTGGCATGGAGCCTGGGTAAAGTGGGGAATGCAGGGCAGGCTTGAGGGTGAGGACCAAATTGAGAGCCAGAGGTGTCCTGCCTCCAGCTCAAACCCAGGAGAGATGTGTGCATTTGGCTCTCAACGCAGTTTCCCCATGTCCTGGGAGAGCCATGAAAGGCCAATCTCACCTCTATACACCAAGATGTGCCTCAACTGAGTAAACACATTAACCATGTCCCCGAGGATTTGTGTTTCAGTGAGTAAGTCTGACCAGGAGCCTTGGAACAGGCAAGGAAAATGCTGATGGTATGTGTGTGTTGGTCAGGAGGAATTGAGGTTTGGCATGAACTTGGAGTGTGTGGAGAATTTTTTCCTCTTTTTTGACTAGTCAGATTAATTTTCTGTGATTCCACAGGTAAGAGCTCTGTGGTAGGTCACAGGGATGGAGCGGTATGTGGCCACCCGTCCTTGTCTATTCCACGATGTGTCCCTTCCATCTGTGATGGATGCTTCTCTCCTCACCTGAACTTATGTTGGTGGGTGTGGTAGAACCCAGGCTATGATGAGAAGTTCTGCCTACCTGGTCACATACAAGACCACTTTCAGACTCTCCATCTCTCCTCAGGCCTAGAAGCCTGTTGAGAGCTATTGTTTTATTGCTGTAGAAGATATGGTGTTGCTCACAACCATAGGAGCCTGTATGTAATTATTTTATTAGGTCTCACCAGAGGTTTCACAAAGCACCTTTCATTCTTCTAACATCAATTAGCAACTTGTCCTTTTCTCTGGAGGGTACGTCCAGCCTGGCACAGACTAGTGGAGCCATAGATGTAGCAAATCCCTGAATGGTCACAGATGTGGATGGCCCTATAGCTCATGCTTTGCTTAAACTGCTGAACACAAGAGTTGATCCTGTCTCTGGTGTCACTGTCATCACTGATGTCATTGTCTTAGATAATCAACGTTAGCAGGCATCACTTCCACCCTTTGGAGCACACGTGTCTTACTAAGGCATTGAGAAATTTGCAATTTTGTTCATCTTTAGCAGGAAAGCCTCTAGTTCTCTCCATTTTTATGACTTGAGTTTGGGATTGAATTAACTTGGAGAATGAACACATCCATTTGCCCTGGTAGGGAGGGCCG
>NW_005355937.1:0-986 GCF_000412655.1 Myotis brandtii | reverse complement strand
AAAAGACTGTCCTTTCTCCATTGAACAGTCTTGGCTCCTTTGTCAAAACCATATGATTGTGTCTATTGACAAATAGAAGTTTTTATGCTAGTGTCACCATATTTTGGTTACTTCAGCTTTGTAGTAAAATTTGAAATTGGTAAATGTAAGACGTCCAATTTCGTTCTTTTTTTCTAAGATTATTGAAACAATTTGTGGGTCCATTGAAATTCGTTATGAATTTTAAAATGGATTGTCCTATTTCTGAAAAAAGTCATAGAGAATTAGATAAGGATCATATATTTGGGGGTCTTCCAACCCATGAACATGGATGTTTTTCCAGTTATTTTGTTTCTTCTTTACTTTCTTTCAGAGACATTTGGTAGTTTTCAGTGAATATATCTTCATCTTATTAATTAACTTAATTCTAAGTATTCTAGTCTCTTGATGCTATTTTAAATGGAACTGTTCTCTTAATTTTATTTTGGCATTGTTCATTTTTGTTGAAAAAAATGGAAATGATGCTGAGTGTTGATTTTGTCTCCAACAACTTTGTTTTGGTGTGTGTGTGTGTATGTGTGGTGAAATTTTTAGGGTTTTCTATATCTGATTATGTTGTCTTTTTTGAAAGATAATTTTTCTTCTTCCTTTCCAATTTGGATACCTCTTATTTAACACCTTGCCTGATTTTTCCAGCCAGTTCTTCCACTACTATAGTGCATAAGCAGGAAAAACAGCATCTTCGCCATAACTGGTTTGCCTCAGTGAATAGAGCGTTGGCCAGCAGACTGAAGGGTCCAAGGTTCAATTCCAGTCCAGGGCATGTACCTGGGCTGCGGGAACATCCCTAGTAGGGGTTGTGCAGGAGGCAGCTGATCAATGTTTTTCTCTCATCCATGTTTCTAACACACTATCGCTCTCCCTTCCTCTCTGGAAAAAATCAATAAAATACATTTTTTAAAAAAGCATGCTTGTCTTGTTCATGATGTTAGCAACATTTTCCAAGT
>NW_005355936.1:0-507 GCF_000412655.1 Myotis brandtii | reverse complement strand
GGAGCATCAGTGGTGGGTGCTGCCTTCAAACTTCAGGGGAACTTACTATTAGCCAGGTTCTCATCCATTCTACTTGGTAGGAACCTGAAAGTGTTTGTTGAATCAATGATTACATTTGTGAATTCATGAATCAAATGAGTCTTATCTCAGTTTTATGGATTGAAGACAAACTTCTCCTGGAAAGGTATATGTAAAAAAGTGGGAGAATATGTAAACTTGGAAAAGAACAGAAAAAAGCAACAATTTTACCAACATAACATTTACATGAAACAGCCCTGTATCTTATTTAGAACTAGAGGCCCGATGCACAAAATTCATGCAAGAGTAGGCCTTCCTTGCCCCAGCTGCTGGCACCAGCTCCCCTCCAGCACCTGGGACTCTTGTTTCCCTCCAGCCGCCAGCAGGCACCCAGGACTCGGGCTTCCCTCACAGCCCCAGCTTCGTTCAGAAGGTTGTTCAGAAGGATGTCCGGTCTAATTAGCATATTACAGTTTTATAATTATAGAT
>NW_005355935.1:0-209 GCF_000412655.1 Myotis brandtii | reverse complement strand
TTTAATGGAGATTGTGTTGAATTTATAGATTGCTTTGGGTAGTATGGACATTTTAATGATGTTGATTCTACCAATCCATGAACATAGTATATTCTTCCATTTGTTCATGTCTTCCTCTATCTCTTTTTTCAGTGTCAAAAAATTAAAAATGGAACTGCCATTAATACCACTATTAGGAATATATCCCAAGAAAACAGAAACACCAATCA
>NW_005355934.1:5055-6085 GCF_000412655.1 Myotis brandtii | reverse complement strand
TGGAGCCAGAATTTGTATGTATATATATATATATATATATATACATGCACACACATTGTATGTACACACCTATCTATGAGTACCTACATATGAGTCATAAAAATCATTGTGTACCTATCTATGAGTCATGTAATTTATAAAAATTATAAATATTAATTCTAGATCTAGCTATAACTGTATATAATTATTCTTGCATCAGGGAAGAAATACATAATTTTTATGCCCAAGGACCAACAATTCCCATTTCAATTCATTCCTTGTATTTGTGTGCATGTAAGTGTCCTGGGAGAAGAAACTCCATGAGGGAAAGACGGACTTCCGTGTGGGAGAAATTGGATGGTCCCTGGGAATCAAATGACTTGCATTATAAAATGACATTTTCCTGATGATGCAGGTCAGACCTGAGCTCACACCTGTGGTTTCTGAATTCTTAAAAAGCCTTGTAGTCCGCATGCACTAGCATGAGTGTACAGTGGAGAGGATCTACTTTAGGGTGTTTGTAGGTAACATGCCTGAGGTCAGCCCTGTGCAAGCCCTGAGCCTCATTAACGCCTCTTCCACACCAGGACGGGGACTACACACTGGTTGCTGGTAAAGAAGAAAGAAAAGGTTATTTTCATTGTGTTCTTTCCTTCCTCTCCGGTCTGAATCCCTGGAAACCAGGACAAGATGAGACAGCCATGGCCAAGGGTATGGAACGGCACCACCTCAGGGTGCTGGGTGATCCCATGTTCAGAGCCAGCTGTGCAGAGGATTAGGAATGAGCTCTCTGGAGCATTTTCACGGGCCTCACCCAAGCAGGACATTAAGTGAGATCGAATGGCCGCCTTTCCTTGCGTGATCATATTTTCCTTGGTCTCCTCCGCTTGGGCACCTACTGTTTTCTGGGTAAGCAAATGTGTGGGTCTTGGGAGAGAAACATCTGATTTTCTTTTAGTTGTAGGGAAGAGAAAGAATAACATGAATGGATGGGAAATGTTTTGCTGAAACATGGGCCTTTGGGTTTGATCATGCAAATTGGTATCAATTG
>NW_005355934.1:0-3618 GCF_000412655.1 Myotis brandtii | reverse complement strand
TGCTCAACTGCTGAGCCACACCCAGCCAAGCCATATTGAGCCATATACTTATCCCACTTACAGTGAAGATGACACTAAAGCCAACAAAAGCCAAGTTACTTAATGAAAATAATATAGTTGGCACATTATGTGTACAATCCTGAAAGGTTTTTACTCTTTTCTCAATGACACAGCAAATTTATAAATGAAGTCAGGACTGTGAAAATAAAAGAAAGAACAAATAAATATATAAAGTAGTTACCACTCATAAATTCCGTTGTATAATTTTGTGCAAATGAGTAATTAAATTATGCTTCTTTATTCAGTTAGTAACTTCAATAAGTGAAATCATATTCTATGGAAAACTTTTTTTAATCTCTTGTGTCTTTATTTGCAGGACTGAGACCATGGGACCCCGCTAAATGGCCTCCAGTAAATTTAAATTTCTCAATTCTGAATTCTGATTCTAACCTGATCACTCTCTTAACACAAGAGCCCTAAAACTTCATAGTGGTAAAGTAGAATGGAAATATTTGTGTGACCTTGGACATGTATCTTAACCTCTCCAGACTTATATTTACACCCAGGTAACATAAGCACGATAGTAGGAAAATATACTTCTGAGCATTAAATGAAGCCATACCTGTCACTTGTTCAAGGTCACAAGGCTAAACCATGGTATATACAGGAATTATTTCCAGTCTCAATATAAACCCTAAATCTTTTTTTAAGTTTTATTTTTCAATTAAAGTTGCTATTCAATATTATTTTATATTAGTTTCAGGTGTACAGCATCGTGCTTATACAACCATATAAGTTACATAAATGATCACCCTAAATTTTCAAGTACCCACCTGGCACTATGCATAGTTGTTATAATATTATTGATGACTAGAGGCCCGATATACGAAATTCATGCAAGGGGCTTGACCCTCGCAGCCGCGTCGGCTTGCCTTGGCCCTCGCAGCTCCGGCTTCATCCGGAAGGTCGTCCGGTCTAATTAGCATAGATATTCCCTGTCATGTACTTTCTATCTCCATGATTGTTTTGTAACCACCAATCTGTACTTCTTAATCCCTTCACCTCTTTTGCCCAGTCCCCAAAAATCCCTCCCCCTGGCAAGCATCATCACTCTGTTCTCTGTATCTATAAGTCTGTTTCTGATAAGCCCTCACCCTGTCCTCTAGCTCACATACTCCTTATAGTGAGTTTCTGGCATTGGTACTCCTAGTTTAAATGAAAACTTTGTGTTTGGGGTTGAAGCTGAGATGTTATAATGCTCATACTTGAAGAAATGGTGGGATGAGCAAAGGCACTGCTGTCAGAAAAAAAACAAAAAAACAAAAACACCTGCCTGACCATAGACCAAAACAGAGAAAATCCTTATAAAAGATCAACTGACTAGTAATAATTGATGTTATTTCTATGTGGGGCAGTAGTGGAAGGATAGGAATAAATAGAAGAAATCTATCAATCATTATCTACATGATATTTTATATTATTTGCAGCCCCCATGTAAGATGTACTTCCCAATGGATCTCCTTTATGAACCAGATGAACCAGAATGCCCTCCTATAGCTGCCCCTGTTTGTGCTTCAAACGGCCACACTTTTCAGAATGAGTGTTTCTTTTGTCTTGCTCAGTGGTAAGTTCCAGTTAAAATGTCATTTTTCCTCTATATTTCTTCACAGAAATGTCAAATAATCTTAGCCAAGGAGCTGGATTTACTAATGCATGGGATTTTTTTTCAATAGCCACTATTATTCACAAAAGATTGCAGACAGACTAAATATATAGTGATTTCTTTTTTTTAATGTAGTGAACATTCAACAAAACAAAAACATGCAAAAGAAAATAGAAAAGGCCATTCACACAGGGCTCATTGCTTGAGAAAACATTGGGAATTGATAAAACATGCCATGCATTTAGGAAAACAAAGAGAAAATTGTGTTGAAAGGAACGTTATATAATTATATATAAATATATAATATTTAGAGAACAGTGATATATAAGGATGGAAAGTTAGGCAGAGGCTAACTTCTGGAAAATATAAATATTAGAGAATAGACGGTAGCTATGGGCATGCAAACCTAGTGAGAATTGGAGCAGAGTGTGTGAACCATGTGAACTGTGCATCACGTTATTGTAGTTATTTTTTACTTCCTGGTAGAAAAAATCTGGCATTGCAATGTTGAATGGGAAGGTATCAGAATAGGAATGGGTTAGGGGATGAAAGATCCTCTGTGGAAAAATTTCTCATAACACTTTGAATAATCACGGCATAGAGGAGAAACAGGCAAGCTGTGGTGGCGACAAGCAGGAATGGAGAAGGGATGGGTATAGAGGCAACTGGAAGAGCAGCTCTCTTTCCTGGGGTGACATTTGAAAGATAAGAGACTGTGTAACAATGTCCACTTTCCTTGTGATGCTAATCTTTTCTTTCTCTTCTCTTTAGGGAATTTGATCATCGTATTAAATTTGGTTACTAGGGCTGATGTTAAATACTCTTACCACAGCAGAGTACTTTAAGAACTATTGTGCAGTATTTTTTAACCTTTCATGCTAGATTTCAATTGTGTATGTGCTATGTTAACACACCATATTTATGTAGTACGTACATTGTTGTATATGACCAGTTACCACATAAACTGTCCTACTAAAATCATAAAAATGGTAAAAGGCAATCTTTATGAAAGCTTAAAAAATCTCAACAAAAGGCAACCAACATCACCCTCATTTTCTGTAAAAATTACCTTCCTTCCTCCTACTTTCTTTCCCCCTTTGAATGGTACCTTTTATAGCATATTAACACACAAAGAAATATATTTGTATCATTTTTACTTGTTAGCCTTTTAAATGACTGTTTTCTGATACACTGAATTTACCCAAAGGCACCAAGATTCCTAAGTAGTTTCAACATTTTTGTTCCTTTTTAAGTTTCTCTAGAATGATGCTCCTCAGATAAGTGTAACTCTAATAACCAGAAGAAAATAAATGATACAACACAGTAAATTGAAACTTGTACCATCAAAAAGGTAGAAATATATTAAGAGGTTCCTTGAACTTTTCATTTAGGACAGAAGGCAAAATAACTTTCTGAACAAAAACACAAAAATAGAGCACATTTATCAACAGTAGAAAGATGCCTAAGCTTATAACAATGTATTAAATCTCACGTAATAACACACAGAAATTCACTGCCAGATATTCTGATACATTATCCTGAAAATATGTCTCATACATAACACTAACATATAACAAAGTGTAGCATTGTTTTCATAGGGAGAAAAGATAAGTTTTAGTTTTGTTTTATTCTAAATATTTTTTATTGATTTTTTTTAGAGAGGAAGGCAGAGGGACAGAGAGAGAAACATCGATGTGAGAGTGAATCATGGACAGGCTGCCTCTGCATGTCCTCCACCAGGGAATGAGCATGCAACCCGGGTATGTGCCCTGATGGAATCAAAGCAGCAATCTTGGTGCATGGGGTGCCACTCAACCAACTGAGCCACGTGGGCCAGGGCAAAAAGAAGTTTTACCACAAAAACAGAATTACCGGATTTCAGCTTTTGATTAAGTGTTAGAGATACATTTTAAATATAAAAAAGACAAACAAGATTCACACTTAAAATAAAAAAA
>NW_005355933.1:0-789 GCF_000412655.1 Myotis brandtii | reverse complement strand
TTCTCTTTCTCTGAGTTCATTATTGGTGTATAAAAAAAGCCATAAGTTTCTAGGTGTTAATTTTGTATTCTGCAACATTGCCGAATTCATTTGTTAAATCTAGTCTTCTTTTGATGGAGTCTTCAGGGTTTTTTATATACAATATTATGTCATCTGCAAATAATGACAATTTTACTTCTTTTTTTCCAATTTGGATGCCTTTTATTTCTTCTCCTTGTCTGATTGCTATGGCTATCACGTCCAGTACTATGTTGAACAGGAGTGGTGAAAGTGGGCATCCCTGTCTTGTTCCTGTTCTTAGAGGAAATGGTTTTAGTTTTTGCCCATTGAGTATGATGTTGGCTGTAGGTTTGTCATATAAGGCTTTTATTATGTTGAGAAATGATCCCTCTATTCCCACTTTGCTGAGAGTTTTTAAAAAGAAAGGGTATTGAATTTTGTGAAATGCTTTTTCTGCATTGATTGATATGATTATGTGACTTTTATCTCTTAATTTGTTTATGCGATGTATCACATTTATTGGCGAATATTGTACCATCCTTGCATCCCTGGAATAAATCCCACTTGGTCATGCTGTATGATCTTTCTAATGTAATGCTGGATCCGATTTGCTAGAATTTTGTTGAGGATTTTACCATCTATGTTCATCAAGGATATTGGCCTGTAATTCTCTTTCTTTGTGGTGTCTTTATCTGGTTTTGGAATTAGGGTAATGGGCTTTAGTTCTTTGAATGCTTGGTAGAACTCCCCTCTAAAGCCATCAGGACCAGGGCTTTTGTTTGCTGGAAG
>NW_005355932.1:1065-1363 GCF_000412655.1 Myotis brandtii | reverse complement strand
CTGACTGAATGGAAGTCCTACAACTAAAGAAGTAAAGGAAAAAGCACACGGAGACCAGTAGGAGGCAGAGACACGGAACGAGCTGGTCTGGCACCCACATGTGCTGCTTTTTTAATTGGGAGGGAGATCATCTCTGTGGAGGCTGCCCAGAGGAGCAAGGGGTCCCTGCCATACACCAGACCCCCAGCCCAGGGTCTGAGAGCTGGGAAAATAAGTCCCTACAGGTGGTAAGAACTACAGGCTGTAAAAACCAGCGTGGATTGGGGCTCAGTGACACAGAAGCTGCTGGAGACCCAGC
>NW_005355932.1:0-892 GCF_000412655.1 Myotis brandtii | reverse complement strand
TTTGTTCCTATGCTGGGACCTTCCGGGTCACAGGGTTAACTGGCAGCCATTTCTGTTTCCTCTGCCCTGGTAATTCCCTAAGATCCCACCTCATTCAATTTACAACCCCACCCAAGCTGTGTGCAGTGGCTTTTGCATATGTATGACCTGTCCTTGCTCAGGCTAAAATCCCACAAACAAGCTGCAGCTGGGTCAGGGAGCCGCAAACCTATCAATAAAAGGCCCAAGACCCGGCACCAGCACCAGCTTGCCTTACTTCACAGCTGAGCCTCATCTGGGCACTTCCAAACCAGATACAAAGAGGAAGAATCTGCAGATCTCTCTGTAGCTCCTGCTGGGTGGCCCCAGACAGTGGCTGACATTGCACCTCCCTGGAAACACAAGAGCCAGTGTACCCACTGGTCAGTGTCAGACCATACCAGATTACAATTCTCTACATCCATAAGCAACATACTCAAGGGGCAGACTCAGTGAGTACCAAAGCCTCACTGAAGCAAGTCCTGATCCATAGAGGCATCTTCTGCACAGCAGCTCTCTCACACTGTAGTTGCAGCCAGTCCCCACAGCCAGTTGGCCTGGACGTCAATTCCTCCCAATGACACCAATAGCAGTCAAGTCTCAACTACAACATGACTGTGGTCACAGCCCCCAAAGGGTGCACCTAGAGTTCCCAGCTCTTGTGCCTGGGAGGCTGAGCCACTCGATCCTATAGAACACCTGTTACACAAGGCCACTCTACCAACTCAAGGAGACATAGCATCTCTACCCAATACATAGAAACAAACACAGGGAAGCAGCCAAAATGTGGAGATAAAGAAAAATGTCATAAATGAAAGAAATGGAAGAAAGCAAACTATATAGAGTTCAAAACCATGGTTATAAGGTTACTCAA
>NW_005355931.1:133113-134285 GCF_000412655.1 Myotis brandtii | reverse complement strand
ACCTGTGCATAAATTTGTGCACCAGGCCTCTAGTAATTATATATATGTGTCTCCTCTATCAAGTGTTGTTTTTAGCTTGGGCCATTTAGTGCAAATCTTAGAGTAAAATTTTTATTTTTCTGTAGCAATCCTGTGCTCTTCCCCTTCCTCCAAGCATGTGATAGTGAGACTATTTAGTATGCTCGAGAAATTGACAACTTCCACTCATATTAATAATTATGTTAATAACATTCATATAACACTCTAACACTTGCACATATAACCTCATTATTTTCTCCATTTTGCCCCACTCTGCCTGCCTGCCTGATTGCCCCTAACCACTCTGCTTGCCTGCCTGATCACCCCAAACCATTCTGCCTGCCTGATCATCCCTAAATGCTTGCCTGCCTGCCTGATCCCTCCTAACCACTCACCTGCCTGCCTGATCACCCCTAACTGCTTGCTCGCCAGCCTGATTGCCCCTAACCACTCTGCCTGCCTAATCGCCCCTAACCACTTTGCCTGCCTGCCTGATCTCCCCTAACCACTCTGCCTGCCTGCCTGATCACCCCTAACTGCTCGCCTGCCTGCCTGATCACCCATAACCACCTCTGCCTCGCCCCCGCCACCGAAGCTTCATCCAGAAGGACATCCGGAAGTTCATTCCGCTCTCTGGTCTCATTAGCATATTACGCTTTTATTATTATAGATGGGATTTCTAACACAACCGACCAGATCATCCAGAGGGTGGTGAATCGCCGCATAGATTTCGCTTTCCTGTTTCCATCTGAAAAGGCAGGAAACGCACCGTGCAGATGGAGCAGGCAGGACGCCATGTGGGCCTGAATTCATTATCGTTTTTGGAGTAAACATTGCCACCTGCCACATCAGCCTCTACCCACCTGTCTCCCTCACCCACAGGACCACAATGCAACTTCCTGAGCACAAAACAAAACACCCCCCCACACAGAGAGAAGCAAAACCCTAAATCTCCCCATGCCCCTTCCGACCCAGAGCAGCCAGGAGCCGTATTCCAGCCAAAGAAATTAAAATGCATTATCTGGCCCGGCCGACGTGGCTCAGTGGTTGAGCATCGACCTATGAACTAGGAGGTCAGGGTTCATTCCCGGTCCAAGGGCACACGCCCGGGTTGTGGGCTCCATCCCCAGTAGGGGGCGTGCAGGAGGCAGCCG
>NW_005355931.1:120858-131092 GCF_000412655.1 Myotis brandtii | reverse complement strand
TGTGTGTGTGTGTGTGTGTGTGTGTGTGTGTGTGTGTGTGTGTGTAAATATATAGACTAGAGGCCGGATGCACGAAATTCGTGCAAGGGGCATGTCCTTGTAGCCACGGCAGCTGCCTTGGCCCTCGCAGCCCTGGCTTCCTCCAGAAGGTCATCTGGAAGGTTGTCTGTATGGTCTTTCCGCTGTTAGGCTGCCCGGTCTAATTAGCATATGCTGCTTTTTTTATTATAGATATACTAGAGGCCCAGTGCACGAAATTCATGCACTGGTAGGGCCCCTAGTAGCTGACTGGCTGCTGGCCGGGGCCTCCCTCCTTCCCCCAGGCCAGCCCCAAACCCTGGTCTAACGCCCGGACAACTCCTGGTCGAGTGGACAATTTGCATACTCTGCTTTTATTATATGGGACACACACACACACACACACACACACACACACATAAATTATTTCCTCTCTGAAATGAATAAAAATATATTTATATTTAAATAAATTTGGCATCTTTCCCCCAAAAGGTTGGCAGAATGTGTGAAATCGAAGAGACTGTTGGCAGCGAAATTATTCTCACGTGTCCACGCTGCCCACTGCACACGGACCCTGTGCCCCGAGCATATTTTAATCTCAAAGGCGATGATGAAAAAGCACCACCTTTTCAAAGCAAATCTTTAGATGGGAATTTGCACACTGATTGCCTGAGAAGCCGTGCATTGTGGCTGCTGCCGTGCAATTTGCAGGGGGGAAACGTTTGCATCTGGGGCCAGGAGATTGGAAAACGAAGCCGTGAATGGATCCGGTGGGGGCCTGGGAGGAGGTGGGACGGGGTATTCATCATCCTGCTTTCATTTGCATGGAGTTCGTGTGGGCTTTTATTATATAGGACTAGAGGCCCGGTGCACAAAAATTTGTGCACTGCGGGGGGGAGGGGGGTCCCTCAGCCCGTCCTGTGCCCTCTCGCAGTCTGGGACCCCTCGGGAGATAACGCCCTGCTGGCTTAGGCCTGCTCCCGGGTGGCAGAGGGCAGGCCCAATCCCTAGGTGCAGCCCCTGGTCGGGCTCAGAGCAGGGCCGATTGGGGAGTTGGGGCGCCACCCCCTGTCATGCACAGAGCAGGGCCGATTGGGGAGTTGCGATGCCACCCTCAGTCACGCTCAGGGTAGGGCCGATTTGGGGGTTGGGGCACCGCCCCCTGTCACACTCAAGGCAGGGTCGATGGGGAAGTTGCGGCGCCACCCCCTGTCACGCACAGAGCAGGGTCGATCAGGGGGTTGGGGAGCTCCCCCCTGTCACACACAGAGCAGGGCTCATCAGGGGGTGGGGGCGCCGCCACTGTCACACACAGAGCCGCAGGGCGATCAGGGGGTTTGAGCGCTGCCCCCTGTCACGCTGATCCTGGTGCCGGGGCGGGGGGGACACAGGATGTTGGCCAGCCGGGGAGGGACCACTGACTAGGACTAGATGTGCATTTTTTTATTTTTTTTTAAATATACTTTATTGATTTTCCACAGAGGGGAAGGGAGAGAGATAGAGAGTTAGAAACATTGATGAGAGAAGAACATCGATCAGCTCCCTCCTGCACACCCCCTACTGGGGATGTGCCCACAACCAAGGTACATGCCCTTGACCAGAATCGAACCTGGGACCCTTCAGTCCGTAGGCCGATGCTCTATGCACTGAGCCACACCGGTCAGGGCTACATGTGCATTTTTTTAAAAAAGGGATTGTGTACTGGAACGGCCTGTTCCCACAAATCCACATCGGCCGCCAGCCGGTCAAAATTTGGACACATTATGCTTTGACCCGAATTTCCCAACTCCATCGACAGTGGGTATTTTATTGTGAAAATTCACCATCAGACCCTTTTCAGGGCAGGATGTAGTGGCAACAAAACCCAAATCAAACCCTGTGTTTTCGATCCTGTTTGAATTTTCGGAATCATCAAAGCTTGAAGCTCCAAATTCAAGGACATGTTGGCATATTTTTTTTTCCTGGAAGCTGCCCTGTAAATTAAAAAAAAAAAAAAAACTTGCAAAGGAGAAGAATCATCGGCCGAAACTATAAAAAATAAAATACAATACAGAGAGGCCTCTAAAAAAGTTCAAAGCTATTATAAATGAAATTCCGACTTGAAGGAATTCTTCAAGTCAGTTAAATTTTATTGTCTCTATTATCAACTTTATGGAAGTTGGGAGACCCCTCGAGCAGTGAATTCAGATGGACTCTTTGGCGCGTAATAAAATAAAAGAACGTCCTATTTTACCTAAGGGGCGTTTTCGAAATGACTTTTAAAGTAAAAATCATAAAAGTTAAAAAAAAAAAAAACTACACCAAAACCCAGGGAAATTGTCGACATCATTCTTTTTTATTTTTTTATTTTCTTCCCTTTGTTTGAATTCCCCCAGGATATGATATAAGGGAAGCTGGCTGATAAACCATGAATCAGCCCTGGCTGGTGTGGTTCAGTGGATAGAGCATCGGCCTGTGGACTGAAGGGTCCCGGGTTCGATTCCCAGTCAAGGGCACCCAGGGTTGTGGGCTCAATCCCCAGTTGGGGGCGTGCAGGAGGCATCCGATGCATGATTCCTTCTCATCCTGGATGCCTCTCTCTCTCTCTCTCTCTCTCTTTCAAAATTAATGAGAGATTTTTGTGGCAGAAGATGGTTCCTTCACAGGTCTCAGTGGAGGCCGCCCCCGGGAGTCCTGGGCCCCGCGGCGCGTCCCAAGGAACTGGGGGCCCCTGTGAGCAATTCTCTGAGGTCCCCCACAGTTCTGTACCTGTTGTCCCTCCTGCTGCGAGGCCACAGGCGGGGGGAGTCTGCAGGGCGAGCACCCGCTGGGCTGCTGGGGCGCAGCGGTCCGGGGTGGGCGGCTCTGTGCTCCGATTAGATGTGTTCTGCGCGCTGGGCCCGGGCAGCAGGCAGTCCTGGGGCCGAAGCCCACAGGGACCTGGATGTAGTTCCTGGTCGGTGTCCTGGTCCTCCAAAATGAGGTGGCCCAGCATAGAGTGGAGGAGTTCTGACCAGGGACCAGGGTCCGGGAAGGACAGGAGTGGTTCCTGTTTCTCTGGCTCCTGGGTCTTGGAGGTGGGGTCCCCCGCTCCTGGGGACGTCTCTGGCTCCTGGGATTTGGGTGTCCCGTCTGGTGCGGGCAGCTCTGTGCCCCAACTGCACGTGTTCCTTGCGCTGGGCCCGTGCAGCAGGCAGTGCTGGCGCAGAAGCCCACAGGGACCAGAATTCAGTTCCTGGTTCAAGTCCTGCCGGTCCCAAGTGAGGCGGCCCAGCTCAGGGTAGAGAGGGAGTGCCCAGGGCCTGTGGTCCTGGAAGGTCTGGAGTGGTTCCTGCGGCTCCTCCACGGAATCCCAGGCCTCACGCACACAGCGGGGAAGGCTGGGCTCCATGGTTCAGCTGCTGAGAGAAGGTTTCCAGTGACTCCTTCCCTGCACATTTATACCCCCCTGGGCTCCTCGGGGTCCAATGGGAGGTGAGTCAGGCTGGGTGGTGCCAATTGTGCGGAAGGTGGGACATAATAAGATTGAGGGGAATCCGATCACCCTGGGTGGGGCTGGATAGGATTAAGGTGTCTTGCTTGAGAGCCTTAAAGTCGGTTTCTTTTTCTTTTTTTCTTTTTTTTTAATGAGTGATTTTTTTTTCTTTTTAAATATATTTTATTGATTTTTTTTACAGAGGGGAAGGGAGAGGGACAGAGAGTTAGAAACATCAGTGATGAGAGAGAAACATCCATCAGCTGCCTCCTGCACGCCCCCTGCTGGGGATGTGCCCGCAACCAAGGTCCATGCCCTTGACCGGAATCGAACCCGGGACCCTTCAGTCCGAAGGCCGGCGCTCTATCCGCTGAGCCACACCGGTTAGGGCTAAAGTGTGTTTCTTTGTTTAAAAGCACAGTTAGTCGGATATGCTAAAAGATAATAATAAAAATCAATGAGAAAATATCCTCAGATGAGGATTAACAAAGCAATAAATTAATTTTGGGGGGTTTTTTGTGGACTTTTTTTTAAATTGTTTTATTGCTTGAAGTATTACACAGAGTTTTATATATGTCTCTCCTTTTTTTTCCTCCCCTTGACACTCCCCTAGCCTCCCATACCCCCCCAGGGTCTTGTGTCCATTGGTTATGCTCATTTGCATGCATACAAGGCCTTCGGTTCATCCAATGGGAGGAGAGACAGGCTGGGTGGTGTCAATTGGGGAGGAAGGTGGGACATAATGAGATTGAGGGGGATCCCATCACCCTGGGTGGGGCTGGATAGGATTAAGGGGTCTTGCTTGAGAGGCTTAAAGATTGTTTCTTTGTTTAAAACAAACCACAGTTAGTCGGATATGCTCAAAAAATAAATAAAAATAAAAATAAAATAAAAAATCAATGAGAAAATATCCTCAGATGAGGATTAACAAAACAATAAATTAAATTAAAAAGACACTTCTCTACTGGCTTAGGTCATCATTTTTATTATTTTTAAACCGATATTTCCCTGTGATGCTGTACACTGTGGCTTCTAACGGAATCGTAAAATGGGAGGCCGCAAACCAAAGCGATTCTGTGTTAGTGCCGACCTCCTTGGGTTAGAGGTGAGCCATGTCCCTGCAGAGAGATTCAAAGTCTGTGCTAAGGTGGGGGGATCCAGAGCAAAGAAATAAAATTAAAAATAGGAAGAGCGTGCCTTGAAGAAGCGATTACGAAAGTCATAGAAGCATGAAAGGATAGCGCTCGGCCTGACCTTAATGTCAAGCACTCATTCCATCATTTCAGGAAAAAGAGATTAAAAAAAAATAGGCTCATGAGATTATTCGTGCTCATTCATATTTTGGGATTCACGACCTCTTTGAGCATCTAATTAAAATGATGAGTCTCTCTCTACACGGTGCATATGGGCATCTCATATTTCCCATTCTCTTTGGGGTGCCAGGGCCTTGGTATATCAATTTTTTAAAAATATATATATTTTTTATTGATTTCAGAGAGGAAGGGAGAGGAAGAGAGATAGATAGAGAGAGGAAAATCCATGAGGAGAGAGAATCATGGGTCGGCTGCCTCCTGCACGCCCCCTACTGGGGATGGAGCCCGCAACCCGGGCATGTGCCCTTGACTGGGAATCGAACCCCTGACCTCCTGGTTCATAGGTTGATGAGCAAGCACTGAGCCATGCTGACCAGGCACATTTTATACTTTTATTTTTTTTTTGTAGCAGGCGAGGTAAGAATTTATGCAAAGTTGTTTGGGAAAGTTTCCATCCTATAAAATAAAATCCTAATATGCAACCAACTGAACCGCAGAAACGACCGGTCACTATGACGCGTACTGAACACCAGGGGGCAGATGCTCAACGCAGGAGCTGCCCCCTGGTGGTCAGTGTGAGGGGAGCAGGCCTAAGCCGGCAGTCGGACATCCCCCGAGGGGATATTTTTATTTGATTTCGGAGAGGAAAGGAGAAGGAGAGAGAGATAGAGAAACATCCATGATGAGAGAGAATCATGGATCGGCTGCCTCCTGCATGCCCCCTACTGGGGATAGAGCCCACAACCCAGGCTTGTGCCCTTGACCGGGATTCGAACCCATGACTTCCTGGTTCATAGGTCAACGCTCAACCACTGAACAACCCAGGCTGGACTAGAAGGTGTTAAATTTTTATTTTGTTTTCCTTCCAATACTAATAACACAATTTTTTTTCATTTTGATGCCATCACAGGGGCCTTGTCTTCGTGGGGGGCGGGGGGGGTGTACAGTTGCCATATCGGGCATCGCAACGAATGCAAACATGACCCACATTCTAGCACAGAACTCCCAACACCCCGCTGACTAAAGCCACACTCAGCCGCCCCCCATGAGGATCCCTGTTCTATTTCCAACAATCAGAAGGACAAGCTTGTAATTGCATCCGACACGGGCTTTCCATCACGTCGGCCTCAAGCTGGGCGTCCAGGATTCATGAAGCGCCTGGCAATTCATCATCAACTCCCCATAAGATTAACCGCCCCCCCCCAGGCCCCAGCAGACACCTCTGGCTACCCCCGCCTCTTGCAGGGAAGGGGGACTTAACTGTGAGAGCATCGACCTGTAATTGTAGCTTCTTCTTTTTCAAAAAAAAATATATATTTTTTGTAGTTGATAGTATTACAGATCTCTCTCATTCTTCCCCTTTCCCCCCCTCCTCCCAGCTCTTACCCACCCCCCAGGTCATCACTAACCTATGGGCCGTGTCCATGGGCTAAGTATGTCCTATATAATAAAAGCCTAATATGCTAAGGCCGTTCAACCGCTTGCTATGACATGCACTGACAACCAGGGGGCAACAGTCAACCAGTTGGCCAGTCGCTCTGATGGGCACTGACCACCAGGGGGCAGACAGTCGACCAATTGACTAGTCCAGCCATGGACAAACTACGGCCCGTGGGCCGGATCTGGCCTGTTTGAAATGAATAAAACTAAAAAAAAAAAAAGACCGTACCCTTTTATAGTCGCTATGATGTGCACTGACCACCAGGGGCAGGCAGTCAACCAGTTGACAGGTCACTATGACAGGCACTGACCACCAGGGGGCAGACACTCAACCAGTCGCTATGATGTGCACTGACCACCAGGGGCAGGCAGTCAACCAGTTGACAGGTCACTATGACAGGCACTGACCACCAGGGGGCAGACACTCGACCAATTGGCTAGTCGCTATGACAGGCACGGACCACCAGGGGGCAGACACTCAACCAGTCGCTATGATGTGCACTGACCACCAGGGGGCAGAAGCTCCAACCATTAGGTTAGCTTGCTGCTGGGGTCCAGCCAATCGGGACTGAGCGAGACTGGCCGGATACGCCCTGGAGTCCTCCTGCGGTCCCTCCCTGGCCGGCCAACCTCCTGCGTCCCTCCCCGGCCTCAATCGTGCACCAGTGGGGTCCCTCGGCCTGGCCTGTGCCCTCTCACAATCCGGGACCCCTCGGGGGATGTCGGAGAGCCGGTTTTGGCCCGATCCCACAGGCCAGGCCGAGGGACACTCCCCCACTGGTGCACGAATTCGTGCACCAGGCCTCTAGTGAATGAATAAACTCAGGCACCAGCTAAAAGGCAGGACAACAGAGAGAAAGGCACGGCTCTCCAATGAAATGCAGCACTTAGGTCTCTAAGGCTGAATTCACAGCGTGAGGCCCCCGTGAAGAAATGTTCCATCTATTACACGTATTTAAGCGGAGCCCGGCCACATTAGAGGATATTTTGCCGGGTCGTTGACCACGTCTCTCCGCTGGTTGTATCTGCTAAGTCTCTACAGAATGATGGTCCCGACATCAGAGGGCGGGGGACCCGGGAAAATGCAGGGAGACGCGTGGCCGAGCCATAGAGAGTGTTTTATGCCTTCAATTTTCTGAGCAGAAAAATATAGGACGAGGCATCCCTCCCATGCAAATGAGGCCTTCGTATCTACGTGCTGAAATAAAACCATTAGTGTAATAGCTGAGGTGCAGCGGCCCTTGTCCATTGTAAATGCTTTTAAAAAATCTCGAAATTACAGCCAGTTTCTGAGGGTCATTTTTTTTTTATTTAAATACTAGAGGCCTGGTGCACAAATTCGTGCATGTTGAAAGCAAATTTATTAGAAGAAATATTTTAGAGGCCGGGGAGGGACTGAGGGAGGTTGGCTCCAGGGCGTGTCTGGCCCGTCTTGCTCAGTCCCGATCGGCCGGAAACCAGAAGCAAGCTAACCAACCGGTCGGAGTGTCCGCCCCCTGGTGGACAATGCACGTCATAGCGATTGGCCAAATGGTCGACTGTCTGCCCCCTGGTGGTCAATGCACCTCATAGCGAGCTGTCTATGTTGACACGGTCCCGTTTGTTTATTTTCTCCATCCTTGTCCCAAGAGATGTATCTGTCAACATTTAGCCATGAGAACATGTCTGATGTTTTGCTGCCTGGGGTTTCTTGTAGGATTTTCATGGTTTCACGACTTCCATTTAAGTCTATAATTCATTCTGAGTTTATTCTTGTGTGTGGTGTGAGTGAGTGGCCTAGTTTGATTTTTATTTTTTTGCATGGATCCGTCCAATGTCCCCAGCACCATTTATTGAAGAGACTGTTTTAATTTGCATCTCTCTGATGATGAGTGACTTATTATTATTATTATTATTATTATTATTACTATCATTATTATTATTACTAGAGGCCTGGTGCACAAATTCATGCACCAATGGGGTCCCTAAACCAGCTCTCCGACATCCCCCGAGGGGTCCCAGATTGCAAGAGGGTGCAGGCCAGGCCGAGGGACCCCATCGGTGCACAAATCTGTGCACCAGGCCTCTAGCATGCATATAAGATCTTTGGTTAATCTCTTCCCGCCCTCCCACCTACCCCCTTCCCTCTGAGATTCATCAGTCTGTTCCATGTTTCCATGCCTGTGTGTTGAGCGTCTGCCCCCTGGTGGTCAGTGCATGTCATAGCTATTGGTCGAATGGTCAGACACGTAGCATATTAGCCTTTTATATATATGTATAGGCTAGAGGCCCAGTGCATGAAATTTGTTCACAGAAAGGGTCTCTAATGACTGGCGGCTGCCAGCCAGGGGGCCTCCCTTCTCCCAGCTGGCTCTGCCCCATGGTCGAACTCCTGGTCGAACTCCCGGTCGAGGGGACAATTTGCATATTAGGCTTTTATTATATAGGATTATTGCTCAACTAGTATTGATCTAGTGTCGGCTGGAGATAACACAAGCATTGCATACATACACTGACATTCTATACGTGCAATTGATCGCTTTGAATTGACCTTAATATCTCCAATATTTGGCTTCTTTTTAAATGGTAAAATATGAAAATAAATGTCTTCATGACAATTTTCCGGAGGCCATCACCATTTCTTCCAGAATTCGTGCTTTTCCCCAGTCTGGACGCCCCTGTTTCTCTATCGTTACATTTAATGAGGAGCTGCCGGCTTGCAGTGGGTCAGAGACGGGCTGACAAAGGCCCGGTGGAAACAAGAGACGTTCCTCACGCGGCCGCCAGGTAACGAGACCCACGGCCACGGGAAGTGAAAAGGGCACGTCACCCGGCGACATGTTGCTTTGTCGAGTCCGCAGAGTCATCAGGCTCATTTTCGGGGCGGTTGACTGCGTACCCGTGACACGCCCAAGGAATTCTGTCCATGAGATGCTTGCAGCTAAAAAATAAATAAAACAAAATAAAATAAAATGCTTGTAGCTAAAAAATAAAATAATATAATAAAATAACAAAATAAAATGCTTGCAGCTAAAAAATAAATTAAATTAAATGCTTGCAGCTAAAAAATAAAATGCCTGCAGCTAAAAAATAAAATAAAATAAAATGCCTGCAGTTAAAAAATAAAATAAAATAAAATATAAAATAAAATAAAATGCTTGCAGCAGTGGTGTGGGTATTCCCTCCTCCCCCGCACCCGCCCCCTCTCAAATCACTGTTACAAAAAGGGCAGAGGGAGGGGGGGCATATGGGCATTGCTCTGTTTTCTTCTTTTTAAAAAATATGTTTGTATTGATTTCAGAGAGGAAGGAAGAGGGAGGGAGAAACATCTATGTATATAAGAGCCTAAGCTACTGTCCAACCGCTCGACCGTCTGACCGGTAGCTATGACGCGCATGGACCACCAACTGGTAGCTATGACACGCACTGACCACCAGGGGGCAGATGCTCCGACTGGTAGCATTAGGCTTTTATATATATAGATATATTTAAAATAGATAAAATAAAATAAAATAAAATAGCGCCTTAACTCACTAACTGGCTACAACAAAAGAGAATGCACCCTCTAAGCACCAGAGATGAGGTTGCAAGAGACAGCAATTCCGACTCACCCACATGTGCCCATCGGTGAGCCCAGCTGGGCCCATAGAACAGTTTTGCAGGAAATGAGCGTGTGCAGAGGGCTCGTATGGAACACGGGACGGCCTCCCCGAGAACCAGTCTCACGTTGTAAATTCTGGGCACGGCATTTCGTTTTTTGTCTGTGGTGCGGAGACTCCCATGATGAATGGCTGGACTGTGGAAACAGAGAAATGTCCCCGGTGACCAAAATACACCATGAAGGACAGCTCCCAGCTTGCAGACCTCACCGATGCCCCTCGCTCACCGGCAATGACGTGCAGGCATTTGGGGTGAAGGGGGAAAGCTCTCGTATTTCATTATTTTCCCTCCACTGTGGTATCTGTTAAAAAAAAAAAAGCTGGTTTGCAATAAAATAAAATAAAATAAAATAAAATAATAAAATAAAATG
>NW_005355931.1:119641-120684 GCF_000412655.1 Myotis brandtii | reverse complement strand
CTTCCTCTCTGTAAAAAAAATCAATAAAATATATTTTAAAAATAATAAAAAAATAAAATAAAATGAAATGAAATGAAATAAAATAAAATAATAAAATGAAATGAAAAAAATACACACACAAGAAATGGATGCCAGGCCCACGCAGAATGCATTTCTATGGCTATTCAAGGGCCTCCCCAAACTAGCTGTTTTGGAAATGAAAGAAAAGGGAAGAAAAAAACATATATTGTTTGCTTCAAAGGGTTTGCAGTTAATCATTCGGGAACCACACTTTGCTTGCAGGGGACGATGTCGTCAAGTTGCTATTGTTCAACATGGTTTGCGCTGCAGGCTCGGACGGAAAGTCGACAGGAATGTGGGTTCCGTGGCCGGCCCACGAGAGCTTTGGGGGTGTCGGAAGTTTATTAAATTCGCGGAGACGTGCCCGGCAGGCGTGGCTCAGTGGTTGAGCGTCGACCTGTGAACCAGGAGGTCACGGTTCGGTTCCTGATCAAGGGCACATGCCCGGGTTGCGGGCTCCGTCCCCAACCAGTAGGGGGCGTGCGGGAGGCAGCCGGTCCACGATTCTCTCTCATCATCGATGTTTCTCTCTCTCCCTTCCTCTTCCTGAAATCAATAAAAATATATTTAAAAATTTATATAAAAAAAGGCCGAAGCTCTAAAATTGCAAATGAAACGCCTCAATCATTGCATGTCTTATCGTCCACCCGTTTCCATTTTCGATGCCACAGGTGTCAGGATCGGGGAGAAATGGATGGGTGATTCTGAGCAGAAAATGAGGTTTGATTTACGGCAGGAACATCCGTTCTTGGCAGGGCCTGGGATTCTTTCAATGCGACTTTAAGTGGAAATTTATCCTCTTTTCTCAAAGAATATCATTGGAAACACCTTCCCAGGAATGAAATTATTTAAAATGTACATAGGATGCTGCTGAGGGAAGAAGCCAGTTGGAGAGAGAGAAATATCCCAGGATCTCACTCGTGTGTGGAATCTAAATGATAAACTGATGAACAAAAATTGAGCCAGAGGAAATAAATATATAT
>NW_005355931.1:108874-119620 GCF_000412655.1 Myotis brandtii | reverse complement strand
TACAGTTTGGGTAATATTATAATATTTAAAATATTTTTTTCTTGAAATATTAATGTTGATTGCAAGTAACATTATTGTATTTAAAATATTTTTTCTTGAGATATTAATGTTGATTGCATGTACCATGATTATATTTGAAATCGTTTTTCTTGTAGTATTAATGTTAATTGCATGTAATATTATATTTATGATCGTTTTTCCTAAATAATTGGTGTTTATTGCATGTAACATTATTTTCAAAGTCGTTTTTCCTGAGATATTAATGTTTATTGCATGCAACATTATAATATTTAAAGTCGTTTTTCTTGAATATGAATGTTTATTGCATGTAAATGTAACATTATCATATTTAAAATCGTTTTTCTTGAGATATTAATGTTTATTGCATGTAATATTATTGTATTTAAAATCATTTTTCTTGAAATATGAATGTTTATTGCATGTAACATTATTATGTTTAAAATTGTTTGTCTTGGAAAAAAATATACATAGGATAAGGGTCATTTGTTAAAGACCCTGATAATTTTTTAAAGGTGTTTATAGAATTACCAATATATATTCAACAGACAACTGTTGACTTTAAGGGGGGGGAGGAGAAACAAGAGTTATAGTGTCCTTTAATTCTTATTATTTGCTTTTTAAAGTTAATTTCAGAGAGGAATGGAGAGAGAGAGAGAAACATCCATGATGAGAGAGAATCACGGATCGGCTGCCTCCCCCATGCCCCCTACTGGGGATGGAGCTCACAACCCGGGCATGTGCCCTTGACCAGGAATTGAACCCAGGACCCTTCAGTCCACAGGCTGATGCTCTATCCACTGAGCCACACCAGATAGGGCATTATTTTTTTTTTTTAAAAAAAATACATATTTTTTTATTGATTTCAGAGGGGAAGGGAGATAGAGAAGCATCCATGATGAGAGAGAATCACGGATCGGCTGCCTCCTGCACGCCCCCTACCGGGGATCGAGCCCGCAGCCCGGGCATGTGCCCTTGACTGGGAATCAAACCCTGACCTCCTGGTTCATAGGTCAACGCTCACCACTGAGCAACGCTGGCCGGGCAAGATAATTTCACTTTCGTAAGGCAAATTACATTCCCAGGTTATCATCCTGATTCAACAAACTAAACCAAATTAGTTCTACGTTCATCAAGGGAAGATTGCACTGTGTTTTCTATTGGGGGTAGCATATTTTTCTTGGGGAAAAAACACACAGAACAAATAACATCAATAGAAACAATTAGGAGAAGCAGTGGCTGTAGGGTTTGAATGTGTAATTTCAAGGACAGTCTGGAGAATTCTCCACTTAAGGGGTCCCCAGGGGTGAATTGTGGGGGAAGATTCATGACACCTCAGGGGCGACGGACAGAACTGTAGTATTGATTTGCTAAAATCGAAGGGTTGACGAGACAACGGCTCCATAAAATATCCCCAACAGTGGAACTCCTTTTTCTTGGTTTTCTTTAAAAAAAGAAATCACCTGGGCTTTTGAATAGATGTGCACTTCCGGTTTTTAAATTAGTTTTTGTGGTCAATCTTGTCAATGGGTGTTTAGTTGGCTAGTATGTTACCTTGATCTATGCCCTCGCCTAAGAATTGGCATTGAGGATGGAAGTTGCTGTCCTATATAATAAAAGCCGAATATGCTAAGTGTCTGGTAGTCTGGTCTGCCATTCAGCCAATCAAAGCGTAATATGCTAATGATATGCTGAGGCTGCTCAATCGCTTGCTATGACGTGCACTGACCACCAGGGGGCAGACATTTGAACAGTCGCTATGACGTGCACTGACCACCAGGGGGCAGACAGTCGACTGGTTGACCAGTCCCTATGATGTGCACTGACCACCAGGGGGCAGCCACTTCGACTGGTAGGTTAGCTTGCTGCTGGGGTCCAGCCAATTGGGACTGAGCAAGAAGGGCCGCACACGCCCTGGAGCCCTCCTGCGGTCCCTCCCCCGCGGCTGGCCAACCTCACCGGTTCATCCCGGGTCCCAATCGTGCACCAGTGGGGTCCCTCGGCCTGGCCTGCGCCCTCTGGTGGCTTTTATTATATAGGATTTAACTGACCTGTTACTGAGTAAATGGTCACCATTTGCTTTTTGTAACAGCGCTAAATATATATTTTTCATATTTTTAAGGTTAATTTTAATAAGAAAACATAACTTATATGTCCCTGAGCACATGGTCACTGTATACTTTATCTAGCTGGTCTCCGCACTCCTACCAGTGCCACAGCGAGGGAGCAGTTTCAATCTATGCTGACACTTGGCCGAAATTAAGTTCTTTTCACTTAAAATTTTCATTAATCCGCCCTGATTGGTGTGGCTCAGTGGATAGAGCGTCGGCCTGCAGACTGAAAGGTCCCAGGTTCGATTCCGGTCAAGGGCATGTACCTTGGTTGCGGGCTCATCCCCAGTGGGAGGTGTGCAGGAGGCAGCTGATCGATGTTTCTCTCTCATCGATGTTTCTAACTCTCTCTCCCTCTCCCTTCCTCTCTGTAAAAAATCAATAAAATATATTTAAATTTTTTTTTTCATTAATCCGACAACACTGAAAGAACAATGTCTATAGATCAGGCACTTTTCTAGCAGTTAGGGATATATCAGAGAGGAAACAAGGTGACCAATACCCTTTGCTTATGGAAATAATTTCTAGTTAATAGACATAGAGTTATCATTCCTTTTATGTAAAGAATAAAGATCCCGCCAGGCCAGTGTAGCTCAATGGTTGAGCGTCGACTTATGAACCAGGAGGTCAGGGTTTGATTCCCAGTCAAGGGCACATGCCCGGGTTGCGGGTTCGATACCCAGTAGGGGGTGTGCAGGAGGCAGCTGGTCCATGATTCTTTCTCCTCATTGATGTTTCTTTCTCTCTCTTTCTTCTCTATCTAACAAAAATCAATACAAACAAACAAACAAAACAAAAAGAATATGACCTCCCGGACATTTTCACGTGTTTGTTTTGTTTCCGGATAAATCCAGGCTGCGTTGGCACAGGCTCACACACCATCAGCATATGTCGAATGCTTGTGAAAAAGACATATTTGATGCAGCTGATTCCTAAGGACCAGGGATGCACAGAGTGGTCCTTCGTAAGATTCAGTCACGTGGAATAAGAAATTATTTCCAGCTTTACGTGAAACTAGAGGCCCAGTGCATGAAATCCGTGCATGGGTAGGGTCCCTAGATCTGGCCGGCAATCAGGGTTGATCTGTGGGGCGACCGGTGAGGTGACCGGGGTGCCCCCACTTGCACCCTCTTTGGCTGGCCTGGGACCTGTGGGGTGGGGGCAGCTCCTGCGTTGAGCGTCTCCCCCCGGTGGTCAGTGTGCATCATAGCAACTGGGCGTTCTGCGGTTCATTCTATTTGCATTTTAGGCTTTTATTATATAGGATGAGAGTCAGCTTGCAAGAGTGAAGGTCGGAAGGCCGCTGTAAGCCTAGCGAATGTGTTTAGATTTTATTTTATTCTCTCGTCTCTGATCAATGCAGAAACAGGCGCTCCTGTCTTGAATCTAGCTTTCAGGGACACTAGGATTCTCCACGAGACCACCAGACGGTTCTTGAAGGTCATCCACCCTGTAGTGGAGCGAACGTCAAGACACCATGGCAACCAAGGACTGTCTGCCGTCGTCCGTGGTGGGTAAATTGTGTTTTTGAGAATTGCTGCCTGCAGACTGAAGAAATCAGAATCATGGGGCAAGGACGTTGTTTTTAACCAGGCATCTGCTAAACATTGCATTCAGGCCACCAGTATGATGACAGAGTAGAAAGGTAGATGATAGATGGTGATAGATATAGATAGATAGATAGATAGATAGATAGATAGATAGATAGATGATAGATAGACAACAGACAGACGAACAGATAAATAGACATGTGGATATATAGGTAGGTAGGTAGGTAGGTAGGTAGATAGATGATAGATACATAGATAGATAGATAGATAGATAGATAGATAGATAGATGACATATAGATATCTAGATAGGTAGACAGATAGATGATAGATAGATAGATGATAGATAGATAGATAGATAGATAGATAGATAGATAGATAGATGGATAGACAGTTAAATAGACAGACATGTGGCCAAACCGATTTGGCTTAGTGAATAGAGCATCAGACTGCAGACTTAAAGGTCCTGGGTTCGATTCCGGTCAAGGACATGTACCTTGGTTGCAGGCACATAACCAGTGGGGGCATGCAGGAGGCAGCTGATCGATGTTTCTCTCTCATTGATGTTTCTAACTCTCTATCCCTCTCCCTTTCACTCTGTAAAAAATCAATAAAATATATTAAAAATAAATACAAAATAAATAAATAGACAGACATGTGGATGGATAGATACATAGGTAGGTAGGTAGATAGATAGATAGATAGATAGATAGATAGATGATAGAGAGATAGATATACACTCACCAAAAGGAACGGAATCATAAATCATTCCTCCCATTGCACATGAGTAAGCGTGCATAATAGATGATAGATCAGTGCACACACATGGATTGTGAGCGATGATGATTGCAGAATGCAAAATACTCATGTGGTAGGAAGCAGGTGGGCGGCAGATTCATCATCCACTTACAGGTGAGCAAGATGGATGCATCGAGCCGCTCCAGGGGCTCGGAGAAATGGGAGATTATCAAAATCTGCAGGAAATGGATTCTAAGATGAGTCTAAAATGGATAAGCTGTGGACCCCCTGATTAAATGAATCCCGAGGCAAAAGGATGGCCGCCACGGCAAATGCCAAGCAGAGAAGATTCTGAAAGTCTTTTTTTAAAAAAAATGTAATTCCACTGGCATTTTTTAAACTTTTTATTCACTTATTTTAAATATTTTTATTGATGTCAGAGACAAAGGGAGACGGAGGGAGAGAGAGAAACATCCATGAAGAGAGAGAATCATGGATCGGCTGCCTCTTGCACGCACCCTACTGGGGATCGTGTCCACAATTCAGTCATGTGTCCTGACTGGGAATCGAACTGTGACCTTCTGGTTCATAAGTCGATGCTCATTTAGGCCGGGCAGTGAATTTTCAAGTTGATGATAGATGATAGATAGATAGATAGATAGATAGATAGATAGATAGATGATAGATAGATAGACAGATAAGATACATAGATGATACATACATAGATGATAGATAGATAGATGATAGAAGACGCAAATGCAGAGAGCCTGGCCCCTGGGGTCTTTGACACGAAGATTGTTTGTCTGTAATAACCCAGCTCACTCTAGTCTTCATTCTGCTGCATCCCTCAGTGACACCCCGTTCCAGCATTGTCTGGATTAGACTCAAATCAATGTTGCCATCCTATATAATAAAAGCGTAATATGCAAATTGTCTGGTCGACCAGTCGGCCATTCAACCAAGCAAAGCGTAATATGCTAATGATATGCTAAGGCCACTCAACCGCTCGCTATGACCACCAGGGGGCAGACAGTAAACTAATCAACCAGTCGCTATGACGTGCACTGACCACCAGGGGGAAGACAGTCAACTGATCGACCAGTCGTTATGACGTGCACTGACCACCAGGGGGCAGACGCTCTGACCAATAGGTGAGCTTGCAGCTGGGCTCCGGCAGATTGGGACTGAGGGAGACGGGCCAGACACCCCCTGAGCCCTCCCACGGCGATAGATGATAGATAGATAGATAGATAGATAGATAGATAGATAATAGATAGATGATAGAAGATGCAAATGCAGAGAGAGCCTGGCCCCTGGGGTCTTTGACACGAAGATTGTTTGTCTGTAATAACCCAGCCCACTCTAGTCTTCATTCTGCTGCACCCCTCGATGACACCCGGTTCCAGCATTGTCTGGATTAGACGCAAGTCAGAGGCCGAGGGACCCCACCGGTGCACGAATTCATGCACCCGGCCTCTAGTAGGGGTATGCCAGCACTTTCTTTGACATCATCTTAACTTACTTTGCTCTTTTTTGGACACTTTGAGGAAGGCCCAAGGAGCTTGCTGCCTCTTGCTGGCTCATCTATCATCGTAGCAACGTGGCACATCTCTTGGGTTTGGGACGAATGTCCCTCTACATCCTGTGCTCCTGGCATGATATTAGAGGTGGACCCGGCAGGTGTCTGCGGAGTAGGAGGCGTCTTGAATTATTCTGCAAAGGGGGATTGTCGCTCTGTGCTCTGAGGAGTGGCTGAGGAACTCCAGCCTGGTCCCCTTTTAATAATGCATGAGCTGTGATTTCGCTTCAGGGCTATTTCTGGCACCCGGCATCTGTCTGGAAATAGCACGGTGAGAGCGGGCAATTTGGGATGATGATGGGATGATGAGTATAATGAACCGGCTGTCACCCTCGGAGATTCCCGGCTTCGATGGAATGTCTGTACCTCTCACCCGGTGGTTCCCAACCTTTTCGTGGCCAGGCCTCATCTAAGCATCTCTAAAAACCTAATGGCCACCCCGTATTCCCTCTGCCCCTGTGACATAGAATTCTTAGTCTTCAAAAAGTGAACTCCTGCCCTAGTCGGTTTGGCTCGGTGGATAGAGCGTCAGCCTGCGGACGGAAGGGTCCCAGCTCGATTCTGGTCAAGAGCACATGCCCGGTTGCAGGCTCGATCCCCAGGAGGGGGCGTGCAGGAGGCAGCCGATCAATGATTCTCTCTCATCATGGATGTATCTATCTCTCCCTCTCCCTTTCCCTCTAAAATCAATAAAAATATAAAATAAAATAAAATAAAATAAAATAAAAACAGAAAGAGAAAGAAAGAAGTGTGTGTGTGGTGGGGTGGGTGTGGGGAAGCCAGGCTAGACATGTAAATTGTTGAAACAAATGCATTCGTCCTGGCCGGCGTGGCTCAATGGTTAGAGCTTGGCCTACCCACCAAAGGGTCTTGGGTTTGATTCCTGGTGAAGGGAACGCCCCCTACTGGGGATCGAGTCCGCAACCCGGGCATGTGCCCTGACCAGGAATCGATCCCTGACCTCCTGGTTTGTAGGTCGACACTCAACCACTGAGCCAAATATACTTTTAAATTTTTTGGACAATACCTAGCAGAAGTCCTGATGAATACCGTGTTAAGTGTAGATTTAACTTTATATTAAAAATATTCAAATCATTTCCAATGTGACGTTTTAATACCTTTTCAGGCAGGATGGATGAGCTCAAGTTCCCAGAGAGAGAGAAACATCCATGATGAGAGAGAGTCATTGATCAGCTGCCTCCTGCACGCCCCCTACTGGCGATCGAGCCCACAACCCGGGCATGTGCCCTGACCAGAAATCGAACCGTGACCTCCTGGTTCATAGGACGATGCTCAACCACTGAACAACATTGGCCATCATTGACTTTTGTTCTTATCTTTAGTACTAGAGGCCCGGGGCACGAATTCGTGCACCAGTGGGGTCCCTCGGCCTGGCCTCCGGGATCGGGCTGAAACCAGCTCTCCGACATCCACTGAGAGGTCCTGGATTGTGAGAGGGTTCAGGCCAGGCCCGGTGCACGATCAGGGCCGGGGAGGAACATGGGAGGTTGGCCAGCCAGGGAGGGACCACGGGAGGGCTCCAGGGTGTGTCTGGCTTGTGTCTTGCTCAGTCCTGATTGGCCAGACCCCAGCAGCAAGCTAACCTACCGGTCAGAGGGTCTGCCCCCTGGTGGTCAGTGCACATTATAGCAAGTGGTCGACTGTCTGCCCCCTTGTGGTCAGTGCACGTCATAGCGAGCGGTTGAGCGGCCTTAGCATATCATTAGCATATTACGCTTTGATTGGTTGAATGGCCAACCGGCCGACCTGATACTTAGCATAGTAGGCTTTTATTATATAGGATTTCTTTCCTTTTATGTATTTTGACTTTAATTTGCACTTGTTGTTTTCTGGCTATTAAGCAGAGCCTTAGATAATTTTCTCGAGACCTTTCGTCCTTTCTAACCTACCCATAGACGGATGCAATTATACTGTTTCTTTCCCCCGAATACCTCAAATTATCTAACGTGGTTTGTGTTCATTTTCAATGAGGTCGGAATTGATTTTAAATTACAATTTCCATCCGAGCGAACGAATCCTAATGAGAGGAATAAACAAAGAGGGGAGAAACGTCTTCATAAAATTACTAAAGGATAGAAATCTAAGAAGGAAAAAAAATGCTAACACCTTGGGTATTTTCAACAAACCATTAGCTCCCATTCTCGGGGAAGAAAATGGTAATTAACAAGAACTTTGCGGTTCGATGGAGCAGACACGCAAGAACATCCCATTCAGCCCCGGCTAGTTTGGCTCAGTGGATAGAGCATCATTCTATGGACTGAAGGGTCCCGGGTTCGATTCCTGGTCAGGACACAGGCCCGGGGTTGCAGGCTCCATCCCCACTAGGGGGCGTGCAGGAGGCAGCCGATCCATGATCCTCTCTCATCATTGATGTTTCTCTCTCTCTCCCTTTCTCTCTGAAATCCATAAAAATATATTTTAAAAAAGAAAAATAGAAATACATATGTGGTAGAGAACAGAATACAGAGGTATATTGGCAATAATCATCCCTTTCTTAAACTGCCTTTAACTAGTACTGGCATCAACTGTAATAAATACATTTGCTCAGGAAAAGAAAAAAATGTCCAATTAGGAAAAAAATAGATTCCTGCATATTTGAGAACAAGGGAATTAGCATGGTTGAGTGTAAAGGTCACAGAAGGTTAAAGCATGGAATTTGAGTTCTAAGGAGATCTGGTGATTAAGTCTCTTTCATCCTCATTGTCTATGTTCATAAGTTAGGGGTCACTTGGCCGGTGTGGCTCAGTGGTTGAGCATCAACCTATGAACCAGGAGGTCAGGGTTCGATTCCAAGTGGGGGGCTTAAACATCTCTGGGATCGGGCCTAAACTAGCAGTCGGACATCCCCTGAGGGGTCCCGGATTGGAGATGGTGCAGGCTGGGCTGAGGGACACCCCACCCATGCACGAATTTTGTGCACCGGGCCACTAGTATATTTATAAAAAATAAGATTGCAGGTTTGATCCCTCGTCAGGGCACATCCAGGAGTCAACTGATGAATGCAGGAGTGGGTGGAACAATAAATCAATGATTGTTTCTTTCTCTTTCAAATCAATAAAAAAAAATATGATCTATATAATAAAAACCCAGTGGTCGTAGCGCTGTAATGACCAAAGACCGGTCACCAGGAGGCTGCATGTGTGAGGGTGGGTGGGGCTGCAAGTGTGGCAAGGCGTGCGCTGGGTGGGCAGGGACTTGACTCTGTGTCCCAAGGTGCACCAGGACTTGGGGGAGTCCCATGGCACAGGCAGGACTCAGGGGGTCCCAGGTCTCGCGCAATTTTGCGTGCTGGGTCACTATTGATGCTATAAAAGATCTGATTCTCTCAAGGACAGGTGACCTCAATATTGGAATAAAAGCATCCCTAGTAAGATCATAAATATATATGTATATAGTAGAGACCAAGTGCATGGATTCGTGCATGGGGGTGGGGGGGTTCCCTCAGCCTGCCCTGCACCCTCCACAATCCGGGACCTCTTGGGGGATGTAGCAGCGCGCCAAGCGGCAGGCGGCCAGGGAGGAGCCCGAGCTTTTCACGCTCATTCCTGCCCACTGCGCCTGCCTCTGCCGCTCGCCAGCATTGAGCCCGGCAGCTGGCTGAGCAGCACTCCCCCTGTGGGAGCAAACACACCACCAGGGGGCAGCTCCTGTGTTGAGCATCTGCCCCCTGGTGGCCAGTGCACATCATAGCAACTGGTTGACCAGTCATTCTGGTTGTTCGTTCATAACGGTCGTATGGTCAATTAGGCTTTTATATATATAGATGTATAGATGTTTATATATATATATTCTTTTTCTTATTGATTTCAGAGAGGAAAGGGAAAGGGAGAAAGAGATAGAAACATCCATGATGAGAGAGAATCATGGACCGACCGCCTCCTGCACGCCCCCTACTGGGGATGGAGCCCACAACCCGGGCATGTGCCCTGACCTGGAATCAAATCATGACCTCCTGGTTCTTAGGTCGATGCTCAACCACTGAGCCACGCCGGCCGGGCCCTCGTAAAACAGAAGTCAGGATGGAATACGTCTTATTTCCACCGACTCGGTAGAATTCGATGACGCAAAGAATCTGGCTGCAATTTACGAAGCGAGTGATTTACAAGACAAATTGATTTTCCCTGTTGTGTCTTTCTTTTCTTTTCGTCCCACAAACGCCCCATTTGAAACATGGCATCAAGCCTCCATCACCTCCATAACAGTGTGAAAAGCTCTTTACTGAGCTGCTGGATAGTACGATGTCTTCCCATCCAAATATGTATTTTTTAAATGTAACCACCCCAACGTCTGACTGCCAAGTACGAAGCAGTCCTGTAAAGCAGCCATCGTACTTTTCATAAAAATGAATAATTCCACTCATTTCTGTTTCTTTTTTGGAGGTTTCTTCCAAGCCTGCTTTCCAATCCATATATTATATTTAAGGGGGAAGCAAGAATAAAGTCAGTTGCCCTGAACGTCGGCACACGCTTTCTTTTTGAAGGGGAGTATGCTTCGTTCGTGTGGTTTATAACGAAATTGCGTTCTGACACGATGCGTGTATTTATGTCAAACACCATCCTTCCGGTGAACACGTGAGTCAAAGCCAAGAGTGAACGTCTGTGTCTTTGCCCGGCCGGCGTGGCTCAGTGGTTAAGCGTCGACCTAGAAACCAGGAGGTTGTTGGTTCGATTCTGGTCAAGGGCACATGACCGTGTTGTGGGCTTCATCCCCAGTAGGGGGCGTGCAGGAGGC
>NW_005355931.1:107988-108635 GCF_000412655.1 Myotis brandtii | reverse complement strand
ATATCTTTATTTTTTTAAAATATATTTTTATTGAATACAGAGAAGAAGAGAGAGGGGGATAGAAACATCCATGATGAGAGAGAATCACGGACCGGCTGCCTCCTGCACGCCCCCTACTGGGGATGGAGCCCACAACCCGGGCATGTGCCCTTGACCGGGAGTCGAACCCTGACCTCCTGGCTCATAGGTCAGCGCTCAACCACTGAGCCACGCCAGCCGGGCCCAATACATTTTTCTTTAGTGCCAAGTGCTGTGGGGATTTGGCTGTTATGCGTGTTCAATCCCTCTGTCTTTTGCTTCTATTTACCAGGCTCGAGTTTTGAAGTGAAGGTTTAAGGAGGGAGAGCTCTGAGGAAGTTGTTATTTGCGAGGTATTACTTTTTGAGGGATGCTGGTGTACGGTGTACTGAGGACGGAAATAAAAAAAAATGATGATGGCATTGCACGGTGAAGCTGGCCTGAACAGTAAATGAAAATGTGCAGCAGTGACAAGAATATATTTCAGCCTGGCCTATCTATACTAATAAAAGGGTAATATGCAAACTGACCCTAACAACAGAATGACTGGGAATGACTGGTCACTATGACACACACTGACCACCAGGGGGCAGACACTCAATGCAGGAGCTGCCCCCTGGTGGTCAGTG
>NW_005355931.1:103690-107702 GCF_000412655.1 Myotis brandtii | reverse complement strand
CCCCGGGGAGCAGGCCTAAGCCAGCAGGTGGACATCCCCCGAGGGGCCCCAGACTGCGAGAGGGCACAGGCTGGGCTGAGGGACCCCCTCAAGTGCACATATTTTTGTGCACCGGGCCTCTAGTCTATACTAATAAAAGGGTAATATGCTAATTAGAGCAGACATCTTCCGGACGACCTTCCGGACATCCTTCCGGACGAAGCCACAGCAGCTGCAAGGGCCGAAGATCAGGTAGCCACTCACGACTGCAAAGGGCCCAGGTTCAGGCCGGCAGTGGCAGCAGCAGCAGCAGGGTATTGGGGGCGGCGCCTTCCCCTGATCCACCTGGTCGCCTCCTGCAGAGGGAGGCCAGACTGCGGCTTAGGCCAGGGCCAAGGCACAGTCAGTGAGGGGTGATCAGGCCAGCAGGGGAGTAAGTTAGGGGCGATCAGGCCTGCAGGGGAGTAAGTTAGGGGTGATCAGGCCAGCAGGGGAGTAAGTTAGGGGCCATCAGGAAGGCAGGCAGGTGAGCGGTTAGGAGCCAGTAGTCCCGGATTGCACGAGGCATGTCTTGCAGGGATCGGGCCTAAACCAGCAGTCGGACACCCCCTGAGGGGTCCCATATTGGAGAGGGTGCAGGCCTGGCTGAGGGGCCCTCCCCCCCCGCCCCGCCCATACATGCATTATGTGCACCGGGCCTCTAGTCCTATATAATAAAAGCCTAATATACTAAGTGTCTGGTTGACCAGTCAGCCATTCAACCAATCAAAGCGTAATATGCTAATGATATGCTAAGGCCGCTCAACTGCTCACTATGACGTGCACTGACCACCAGGGGGCAGACAGTCGACTGGTCGACCAGTTGCTATGATGTGCACTGATCACCAGGGGGCAGATGTTCCGACTAGTAGGTTACCTTGCTGCTGGGGTCCAGCCAATCGGGACTGAAAGAGATGAGCTGGACACACCCTGGAGCCCTCCCGCAGTCCCTCCCCAGCTGGCCAACCTCCCGTGTCCCTCCCCTGCACCAATGGGGTCCCTCGGCCTGGCCTGTGCCCACTCGCAATCTGGGCTGAGGGACACCCCCCCAAATGCATGAATTTCGTGCACCAGGCCTCTAGTGAAATAAATAAAAATATATTCAAAATAAAAGATTATTGGAAAGCTCCTGGAATTACATTAATATCCACAAGGCCACTCAGCCAGTGACAAAATATTGCATATTTTCTCGAACACATCACTTAGAATGGACCAATACTGACCACATTATTATTTGACCTAAGACAAATGTCCAGACATTTCAGAGACCAAAAACTCTAAGGATGTGTATCCTCACTGGAGGGCAATTAGCAGAAATTACGCAGCGAAATGACAACCGGAAAAATCCCCAAATGAGTGTCAGTGAAGGAAACGCAAGGAATGAGTGTGTTTCAAATAAACACGTGTGCTTCCTGCTTCCTTCATGGGCATTTTAAATGTTTGCAGTAATTTCACACCTTTGCTCGCAGTTTATTCTTCTGTGAGAAATATGAAATCGCACACGCGAAGTGACTCGCTCGTTAGCGGTATTGTGTATTATCACCTGTGGTGCCTACGGGAAACTTTCTCAATTTCATCCTATTTTAAATTTTTTTTCACTCTCTTTTTCTTTCTCTTTCTCATCCACCGCCTTCTAATTGCATTTGTTTTTTAATTTTTGGTTTTTTGTGCTCCACCGTGAATTTAATTTTTTTCTTCTAATGCAAACAGTCCCTTAGTAATTATTTTTCCTGCCCTAAATAGTAAAGGCAGGTCTTATAATTATTTGCCCCAAGTATATATTTTTCTTACTATTTCCCTGATTTAACAACTGAGCTCCACCCAAAAGTCTAGAAATTAAAATGGGGGCTGGTTTTAAAAAACAGAACGTGAGTAGGTTTTATTTTTTCATTTTATTTGTTTCAGTTCTTATTATTATTTTTGGTTAATCCTCACATGGGAATATTTTCCCCATTGATTGATTGATTGATTGATTTTATTTTTATTTTTTAACTAGAGGCCCGATGCATGAAATTCGTGCAAAAGGCTCGGCCCTCACAGTCCCGGCTTTGTCTGGAAGGTCATCCGGAAGGACGTCCAGAAGGTCGTTTGGCTGTCTGGTCTAATTAGCATATTACACTTTTATTATTATAGATTCAAAGGTCAAGATGGCTACTTCAGCCATGTTTTATTGAATATTTCCCCCTGGGGGGGAAGCTGAAGATTCTATCAAATGACGTTTTTTAAACTTTATAAAACACACAGGTATTTTACACCTCAAAAAAGCCCAAAATTTCCAAACGCTAACAATGAAATCAAGAAACAACGTTCAAAGGAAATTTAGTATACTGACACCTTTTATATCTGAGTACAAGCCACTCACTCGCAAAGTTTGGCAAAGAAGACTGAATTGAGCCTAATGTCTAAATTAGCACAATTAGTATATGTGTTAATTAAATCCTGTTTGTATTTTATTTTATTTTACTAGTATTTTATTTATTTAATCTTCACACAAGGATTTTTTTTCCATTGATTTGAGAGAGAAATATTGATGAGAGAGAAACACATCGATGGGTTGCCTCCTGCACGCACCCCGACCAGGGAGGAGCCTGCAACCGAGGTACATGCCCTTGACCAGAATCGAACCCGGGACCCTTTGGTCTGCAGGCTGACGCTCTATCCACTGAGCCAAAACGGCAAGGGCTGTATTTTATAATTTTTTATTTTATTTTATTATTTTATATTATTTTTATTTATTTTATTTTATTTTATTTTATTTTATACTAGAGGCCCAGTAAACGGATTAGTGCACACTGAAAAGAAATTAATTAGAAGGTGGCCAGCGGGGTGGGACAGGGCGAGACAGGCTGGACACACCCTGGAGCCAACCTCCTGCGGTCCCTCCCTGCCTGGCCGCACCTGGGGCAGCATCCGGGCTCTCAGGGCATCTACGGAGTGAGTGGGGTCCCTACGGCAGGGGGGTCCCTCATTGTGGCCTGCAGGGATCGGGCCGAAACCGCATCTCCGACATCCCCCGAGGGACCCCGGAGTGCGCTCTGCAAAGTTGCTGTCACTTGCCAACTTCTGTGTTGAGCATCTGTCCCCTGGAGGTCAGTGTGCATCATAGCTACCGGTCAGATGGACGGATGGTCGGATGGTCGGATGGTCAGAAGGTCATTAGGCTTTTATATATATAGATTTTAAATTTATGTTATTATTGAGAGTATTTCAAATGTACCCCCCCTTTCCATGCATCTTCAACCGCTGCAGGGATCGGGCCGAAACCGCATCTCCGACATCCCCCGAGGGGCCCCGGAGTGCGAGAGGGCGCTCTGCAAAGTTGCTGTCACTTGGCAACTTCTGCGTTGAGCGTCTGCCCCCTGGAGGTCAGTGTGCATCATAGCTACCAGTCAGATGGACGGATGGTCGGATGGTCGGATGGTCAGAAGGTTATTAGGCTTTTATATATATAGATTTTAAATTTGTGTTATTATTGAGAGTATTTCAAATGTAGCCCCCCTTTCCACGCATCTTCCACCCCCCAGGTCTGTGCCCTTGACCAGGAATCAAACCCAAGACACTTTGGTGCTTGGGGCTGATGCTCTAACCACTGAGCAACACCGTCCAAGGCCAAATGCATTATTTATTTATTTATTTAAAGAAATATATATTTATTGATTTCAGAGAGGAAGAGGGAGAGAGACAGAGAGAGAGAGAGAGAGACATTAATGAGAGAGAATCATGGATTGGCTGCCTCCTGCACGTCCCCTACTGGGGATCGAGCCTGCAACCCAGGCATGTGCCCTTGACCGGGAGTCGAACGGTGACCTCCTGGTTCATAGGTCGACACTCAACCACTGAGCCACGCCCCCGGCCAGGCTAAATGAGTTTTTATGCCTCCTCAACAGCGACATGTCAGACAAAGAAATATGGAAAAGTCGTGTCCGCACTGTAGGAAACAGTGCCTGATAGAGTTGGCATTTAATGTTCTAGAAAAACAAACCAACAACAACAA
>NW_005355931.1:101179-102822 GCF_000412655.1 Myotis brandtii | reverse complement strand
GACCACCAGGGGGCAGATGCTCCAACCAGTAGGTTAGCTTGCTGCTGGGATCCGGCCAATTGGGACTGGGCTAGATGGGCCGGACATGCCCTGGAGCCCTCCTGTGGTCCCTCCCCAGCCCTGATCGTGCACCAGTGGGGTCCTTTGACCTGGCCTGTGCCCTCTCGCAATTCGAAAACCCTCTGGGGATGTCCACAGGCCAGGCCGAGGGACCCCACCGGTGAACAAATCCATGCACCAGACCTCTAGTATCTATATGTTTATATATTCACTACAAACCTGGTGCACGAAATTCATGCACGGGGGGAGGGACGGGTGGCCCTCAGCCTGGCCTACACCCTCTCCAATCTGGGACCCCTTGGGGGACGTCCGACTGCCGGTTTAGGCCCCACCCCTGTGGGCAGTTGGACTTCCCTCTCACAATCCGGGACCGCTGGCTCCTAACTGCTCGCCTGCCTCCCTGGCTGATTGCCCCCTAACTGCTCCTGTACCAGCCGATTGCCCCCAACTGCCCTCCCCTGCAGGCCTGGTCGCCCCCAACTGCCATCCCCTGCAGACCATCTTGTGGTGGCCATCTTGTGACGATGTCGCACGACACCACCTCGGCTTTTATTCTATAGGATATTGTGTTTCTCAACTTGGCGTGGCAGAGGGTTCTATAGACTTCTGGTCCAGAGACTTGCAAGGATGCTAAATTCTCCCCCGTCCCGTATAAGACAGATTGGTCAAATGTTTGTAGTGCATCTTTCCTTCCTTCCTTCCTTCCTTCCTTCCTTCCTTCCTTCCTTCATTATCTTTTTTCCTTATTTCCTCTCTCCTTCCCCCCCTTCCTCCCCCCCTTCCTCCCTCCCTTTCTGCCTATGCAACTATCTATCTGTTTGTCTGACTCACTTTCCTTCTCTCTCCCTATCTACATGCATACACACGTGTGTCAGTGTTCATGTAGGAACCACGGTGCCATGCTAAAGTTCCCTTCACACAAAATAAGGGTTATTTGGTGCCGTGTTCTCTCGATGGCTTATCTCATTTTGGAAGTTCAATGAAACAGGTGAACAATGGAAAACCAGTTTCCGGGAAAATTAAGACTTGCAAAAAAATAAAAATAAAAGGTACCCCGTGATGATTCGGTGTGATCGTAAACGGCACCCGAAATGAGTGTTATTTATCTCAAGAAAAATCAAAGGATTCCGTGAGAGGGCCGACACGCTGCTCACCCCAGGAGTCCGGACCTAAAGGCACCGCCGTTTAATAACCAAGAAATAAAACAACGGCGTTTTTTTTGTTTGTTTTACCAGCCAGAACATAAGGAGAAGGTCCCGTAAGGATTTGATAGCTATTTCAGTCAAATTGTACCAGACGTAGGGGGATAGGAAAGCTAGCAGGCATCACCTCAAAGAGAAATTCATAACATTTAGTTGGATAAGAAATGAGGTGTAGTGTCTGGCTGGTGTGGCTCAGTGGTTGAGCGTCAACCTATGAACCAGGAGGTCACGGTTCGATTTCTGGTCAAGGGCACATGCCCGGGTTGTGGGTTCAATCCCCAGTGGGGGGCGTGCAGGAGGCAGCGGATTCATGATTCTCTCTCATCATTAATCAATCTCTCTCTCTCTCTCTCTCTCTCTCTCTCTCTCTCTCTCTCTTGT
>NW_005355931.1:98649-100198 GCF_000412655.1 Myotis brandtii | reverse complement strand
CATCACCATCACCATCATTATCACCATCATCACCATCACCACCATCACCATCATCATCACCACCAGCATCACCACCACCATCACCACCATCATCACTAAGGCAGGTGGTGGGAATATGTTAAGTTCATACAAATAAAAAGAAAAAAAGACACGACACAATCCCAATGTCTGTTCATGACCAGTAGATGTAAATCCATCACCTTTTTTTAAAAAAATATATATATATATTTCTATTGATTTCAGAGAGGAAGGGAGAAGGATAGAGAGATAGAAACATCCATGATGAGAGAGAATCATCGATGGGCTGCCTCCTGCACGCCCCCACTGGGGATCGAGCCCACAATCCAGGCATGTGCCCTTGACTGGGAATCCAACCCGGTACCCTTCAGTCCACAGGCCAACGCTCTATCCACTGAGCCAAACCAGCCAGGGCAATCCATCACCTTTCTAGCATGTTCCTCCCTCTCTTCCTCCCTCTAGCCCTCACTTTCTTCCTCCCTTCCTCCCACCTCCCTTCTTCTCTCTCTTTTTCTCTCTCTCTCTCTCTCTCTCTCTCTCTCCCTCCTTTGCTTTTCAAAGCAAATCCTCCATAACGAGAAGACCCCTTTACCAATGTTTCTTTGAACTTTTTGGAGCATGAACTTGGCATCGTTTCATTGAAGAGGTGTTTCTCTTCAATTCCCTGACCTCAGAATATGTGCTTTTTCAATCCCCTCCACGGTGAGCAGGGAGAAGCAAGACTCCACATGCCTGGAATCGGTATGAGCCTTTTATAAGATTATCTGCATCAACCCCTCCGCAGAGCGCCCAGCATGACAAAAAGGGAGTCTTTTAAAAAAAAAAAATGATTGTTCCTCTCAAGTCTTTATAGAACAGCCCGCCCGGTGGCGGGAAAAGCCCATATTAGGGGGATATTAATGGGGACTGTGACAGGCTAATGACAGCTTAGAGATTTTCAGACCCAGAGGACTGCGTGAAGGGAGACAGCTCGAAGGAAAAGGCAACTGATGCAAATCAGATCACGCCTAATTTGTTTTCCTATTTTTTTCTTTTTCGTCTCTCTTTTTTTCCCCTCCTATGAAGCCAAGAGGGAAATCAGGGGATTCAATCAATGACTCAGTTCATTCTCACTACAGCTGTGAGAGAATCTGTACTAATAAAAAGGTAATATGCTAATTAGAACGGGAGACCTTCCGGATGTCCTTCCGGACAAAGCCATGGTGACAGGGGCCAAGGCAGAGGAGGTTAGGTGTGATCAGGCCAGGAGGGGAGGGCAGTTGGGGGTGAGCAGGCCAGCAGTGGGGGGCAGTTGGAGGCGATCAGGCTGACAGGAGAGGGCAGTTGGGGGCGAGCAGGCCAGCGAGGGGTGGGGGTAGTTGGGGGCAATCAGGCCAGCGGGGGCTGGCAGTTGGGGGCAGTTTAGCCGCACAGGGATCGGGCCTAAACCGGCAGTCGGACATCCCCCGAGGGGTCCCAGATGGGATAGGTTGCATGCTGGCCTGAGGGACACCCCCCACTGTGCACGAATTTTGTGCACTGGGCCTCTAGT
>NW_005355931.1:94078-97135 GCF_000412655.1 Myotis brandtii | reverse complement strand
AAATTGTTGATTTGATTCTTGGAATCCTCTACTCTACTATTGAAACCCTGTAAATTATTCTTTATTTCTATTAGTGTAAGCTTAATTTCTGACTTGTCCTCTTCCATGTGTTTGACATTTTCACTATGATCCTTGAAAGCCTCACTAAGTCCATGATGCTCTCTCTCAGTCCCTTGAATCTCTCATTAAGATCCTTGATTAACCTTATAACCATGGTTTTGAACTCTGTATTCAGTAGTTTGCTTGCTTCCATTTCTTTCATTTTTGACATGTTTCTTTGTCTCCACATTTTCGCTGCTTCCCTGTGTTTATTTTTATGTTATTAGGTAGAGCTGCTATGTCTCTTGGAGTTTGTAGAGTGGCCTTGTGTAGTAGGTGTCCTGTGGGGCCCAGTGTCTCAGCCTCTGCAGTCACCTGAATTGAGCACTCTTGGTGTGCCCCTGTGTGGGCTGTATGCACACCCTTATAGTTGACCCATTATTGCTGTTGGTGTAGCAAGGAGGAATTGACCTCCAAGCCAACTGGCTGTGAGGACCAGCTATGACTACAGTGGAAAAGAAGCTGTGTAGGAGACATCCCTATGGAATGGAATTTGCTTCATTGGGGCTTTAGTGCTCACTGAGTATGCTGCTTGAGTGTGTCGCTTATGTATGGGTAGAGTTGTAATCTGGTATGGTCTGAAGCTGTCCACCAGGTGCACTGGCTCTGGTGCCACCCAAAAGGAACTACAAAGAAGTCTGTAGATGGCTGCTACTGGTATTGGACTTGTGAAGTGCCCAGGCGAGGACCTTACATAGTGAAGTAAGGCAGGCTGGTGCTAGTGCTGATTCTTAGGCCTTTTATTGAAGGTGTGGGGCCTGCTGATGCCAGCTGTTGCTTGTTTCAAAGATTTTAGCAAAGTCTGAAGCCTGAGGGTTTGAGTCAAAGTAAGTTTGAGCACTGGCCCTTTAAGAGCAACACCTGGGGCTACAGCAGCCTCCATATCACTCAGCCACAATCCTCGCTGGTTTATACAGCCCAAAATTACAGGAACTCCTCTTCCTAGCTTTGGAACCCTGGGCTGAGTGTCTGGTTTGGGGCTGGGACCTGTTGCTCCTCACCTGAGGTGGGAGGGGAGAGAAGGGAGGCTTTTCATTGGAGAAATTTCTCCAGATTAAAAAAGTGGCCCATGTGGTTGTCAGACCAGCCCACTTCCACCCTTTCTATCAGTCTCAATGTGCTTTCCTCTTTACTTCTCTAGTTGAAGGACTTACATTTAGCCAGCTTTCAGGCAATTCTAAATGGTGGTTGTTTTGTATTTTAGTTATAATTTTTATGTGTTTGTGGGAAGCAGTGAGTATCTGAATTTATTTACACTGCCATCTTGGTAGCTTTTTCTATGGTTGTTTGCAATATATGAGGGAACATCCTTGCCAACAGTGGTTTTGTCAGTATTTTTATCTTTAGTTGTCTTAATAGTTGTGTAATGATAGCTTGTTATGATTTTAATGTGCATTTCTCAAAAGATTATAAAAGCTGAGCATTTATTAATGTGCTTATTGATCATTTATACATCTTCTTTTCATTAAACTATTTTTCCCATTTTATCATCATTATCACCATCATCATCACTACCATCACCATCACCATCACCATCACCAGCATCATCATGGTCATCATCATCAAGTAAATGATGTTATTAATTGAGTATGTATTCAAATGTAATTGATATATATGGATATGTGTACACATATTATGTGCATATCTAAATATATCAATTATATTCTTTATAGTTACATATGAAATTAAATTATTTTATAGAGAGACAGACCATGGAGATATTGTGGGTTTGGTTCTAAAGCACCTCAGTAAAGAAAATATTGCAACAGCATAAATCACTTATTTTTTTTTACTTCCCAGTACATATAAAAGGGTAGCCATGGGTGTTATGTTAACACCACCCAGTACTCTGTTAGATGTGCAATAGCATTATATCTTTTTTGAAAGTACATACTAGTAGTTTCATTAAAACAATGTTTTTGCTTAAAAAGGCTAGCCATCATTTGAGCCTGTTGCAAACATGTCACCTATCGATCTGTAATCTACCAGTGGTGATATCTTATATAATAAAAGCCTAATATGCTAAGTGTCCTGTTGTCCGGTCGTCCGTTCAACCAATCAAAGTGTAATATGCTAATGATATGCTAAGGGCGTCAATGCTATGATGTGCACTGACCACCAGGGGGACAGACGACGACCAGTTGACCAGTTGCTATGACATGCACTGACCACCAGAGGGCAGATGCTCAAAAATGTCATCTATCTATCTGTAATCTACCAGTGGTGATATCTTATATAATAAAAGCCTAATATGCTAAGTGTCCTGTTGTCCGGTCGGCCATTCAACCAATCAAAGTGTAATATGCTAATGATATGCTAAGGGCCCTCTCGCAATCCGGATCCCCTCAGGGGATGTCAGAGAGCCGGTTTAGGCCCGATCCCGCAGCCCAGGCTGAGGGACCCCACTGGTGTACCTATTCGTGCACCGGGCCTCTAGTTTCTTTATAATAATGTAATTTTGACAGGTAACAGAAAGGAGAATCATTGTAGGCATAAGACAGACAGTCACTGACAGAGTCCTCGAGGGCATCGTAATTATTATGGTCAGAAGGGAGGCCTGTATTGGAAGCAGGAAATAATTTCATGTAAGAGAAAGGCCAAAGGCATTGTTGTCGCCAAATGCAAGGACGTCCTCTGTGACCATCACACTCGGAGAACGTGCCCTTCACAACCCCTTGTTCCAGCTGCGTCAGAGAGGGACGCGTGCTCGGCCGGGAGAACCACGGGGACGAGCTTTATCGGAACAGTCGCCGCTGATCTTTCCGACGGTGCTACTCCGCCCCAGCCATCTGCTCCGGCCCAACCCCTGGGTCCCTCCGTTGCCAGAGAAAAGCCGATAATATGACTTTATTTATTTATTTTTTAAAATATATTTTATTGATTTTTTACAGAGAGGAAGGGAGAGGGATAGAGAGCTAGAAACATCGATGAGAGAGAAACATCCATCAGCTGCCTCCC
>NW_005355931.1:91790-92378 GCF_000412655.1 Myotis brandtii | reverse complement strand
AGAGGAAAGGAAAGGGAGAGAGAGAGAAACATCCATGATGAGAGAGAATCATGGATCGGCTGCCACCTGCACGCCCCCCACTGGGGATGGAGCCCGCAACCCGGGCATGTGCCCTGACCTGGAATTGAACCAGTTGCATTTTTATTTCTTGTTCTGAATCCTGATGTTAGTAGTTGTCTGTTTGCCTCAGGCAAATTGACCCGTCATACAGTAACATGATGCTCTATATGTATATGTGATGATATATATATAGCTATATGTAAAATGTATATATAATATATCCATATAGATAAAAGCCTAAGTGACCGTTATGACCAGACGACCGGATAACCAGCTGGTCGCTATGATGCACAATGACCACCAGGGGAAAGACACTCAACGCAGGAGCTGCCCGCTGGTGGTCAGTGCGCCCGACAGCCAACCTCCCACAGCCGGCCAACCTCCCGTGATCCCTACCCCCAGCCGCCGGCCCCCATCGGTCCCGATCGGGACTGGGCGAGATCACCCCGATCGCCCCAATCATCGGCCAGGCTGAGGGACCCCATCCGAGCACAAATTCATGCACCGGGCCTCTAGTGTTATAAATAT
>NW_005355931.1:82460-90679 GCF_000412655.1 Myotis brandtii | reverse complement strand
CCCCGTTTATTCATTTTGCATTTCGATCCCCGAGCGCCGGGCAGCCTGATTAACTTGGAAGCCGCTGCCCGGATGGAATGTGATTTTTTCCACGAGTCGCTGTTAAACAAAGAGAGAGAAACACCTGCTCCCCCCACCAGGCGATTCATGGCATTCCTGGCGGCAGGATTTGCAAGATCCGTGCAAACAGATTTTATTTGGAAAAAAAAATCCAGTTCTCCATCATCCGAGAAGTCCACTTGGAAGAAACCCACCAAATGGCAAAACAAATAAAAATAATAATAAAAATAAATAACATTGGGCCCGGCCTGTGTGGCTCAGTGGCTGAGCGTCGACCTAGGAACCAGGAGGTCAGGGTTGGTTTGATCCCCGGTCAAGGGCACATGCCCGGGTTGTGGGTTCGATCCCCAACCAGTAGGGGGCGTGCAGGAGGCAGCCGGTCCCTGATTCGCTCTCATCATGGATGTTTCTCTCTCTCCCTCTCCCTTCTTTTCTGAGATCAATAAAAATGTATATATATTAAAAACTGCATTTAAAAAATACAGAGACATTTAAATACTGCGGCCCTAGGAGTAAGAAGAATACGAAAAAGAAAGGAATTAGGACAAAAAAAAAATGTCTGTGATGAGAGAGAACCATGGACCGGCTGCCTCCTGCACGCCCCCCACTGGGGACTGAAGGGTCCCGGGTTCGATTCCCGGTCAAGGGCACATGCCCGGGTTGCGGGCACATCCCCAGTGGGGGGCGTGCAGGAGGCAGCTGACCGATATTTCTCTCTCATCGAAGTTTCTCACTCTCTATCCCTCTCCCTTCCTCTCTGTAAAAAATCAATAAAATATATACAAAAATAATAATAATCTATAATGTGTTTTGTATGCAAATTTCTCTCTCTCTCTCTCTCTCTCTCTCTGTGATACCATTGTTGTCATTCATGGACCCACAAGGCAGACTTGCATCTTTCTCTCGGATCTCCGACATTACTTATCGATCGATCGGTGCGTGTGTGTCTCTAGAACACGCTGTGAATTATGGGAGCAATTCCCAGCGACGGACCTTCTCCGTCTATTTTTAATTTAGTGATCAAGGTCGTCCTACCAATACCTCATGTTTGGCGTTTCCATGACAGTGTAGCACCAACATTGATTTCCACGGAAAACATTGCTTTAACTTTGATTTTGTGTTTTGTGTTTTGGGATTTTTTTTTTTTGGTTGAATCCTGAGATAAACTTGAGGAGGCTTGGTGTCTATAGTAATAAAATCATAATATGCTAATTAGACCGGACGGCCGAACGACCTTCCGGACGACCTTCCGGATGAGGCTGGGGCTGCGAGGGCCGAGCCCTGTGCACGGATTTTGTGCATCAGGCCTCTAGTCTTTATTTTTATTTTTTTAAAAATATATTTTATTGATTTTTTACAGAGAGGAAGGGAGAGGGACAGAGAGTTAGAAACATCGATGAGAGAGAAACATCGATCAGCTGCCTCCTGCACGCCCCCTACTGGGCATGTGCCCGAAACCAAGGTACATGCCTTTGACAGGAATCGAACCCGGGACCCTTCAGTCCGCAGGCCGACGCTCTATCCACTGAGCCACACCGGTTAGGGCAGGCCTCTAGTCTTTATATGTTAAACATTTAAATAACGACATGAACACCTAAGGCGAGCGACAGAATCTTGGGTTCACTAAAAATCATTCGGTGCATCAATAATTTTAAAAATTAACTGTGAAATGTTAGGCCTGTGAGTCAGCATCATGACATATCTACCCATTTAACCCGGCCGGTGTGGCTCAGTGGTTGAGCGTTGACCTATGAACCAGGAGGTCACGGGTTTGATTCCCAGTCAAGGTCACATGCCCGGATTGCAGTCTCGATCCCCAGTAGGGGGCGTGCAGGAGACAGCTGATCCATGATTCTCTCTCATCATGGATGTTTCTCTCCCTCTCCCTTCTTTAAAAGCAATAAAAAAGTATTTAAAAACATCTTCATATTTATAAAATTCTCTTATTCTAAAACCATGGCACCTTATTTATAATTTTCATGTACTTGCCTTTAGTAAAATATTTATCTGGAACTTGCATTGCTGCTGCATTTGTTCCTACAAAACACCAAGTTTCCTCAACTTTTTGAAAAAAAAACACAAAAAATCGACCAAGGGCAGCAATTCATCCATTTGATGTCTGCATCGGCGCCTTCTAATTTCCCTGCTGAGCGATTGAGTTTTCAAAGGAAAACTTCTGACCACAAAATAAAAAAATAAAAAATAAATACTTAAGGGAAAGAAAGATTAGATTGGAGAAATCTGCCAATAGCACAAGCTTGCAAACAGAGCAGCGATATTGATGGAGAAGCCGGGATAGAAGGCAAGCGTGTAGCTCGGTAATAAATCGGACGGAATGAAGGCGGCAGAAAAATGGAAAACATGACCCATAGATTACTCCTGACGCTGGGAGAAGACGCATGGGATCAGGGAACGAAACCTATTAATTAAAAAAAAAAAAACACACACAAAAATACCCCATGTTATCAAGTTTGCCATCCAAACACCAGAAATCTGCCCGGCTTTTCATGGAAGCCGTAGGTCTAGAACACGCTACATGGGATACCGACGTTTTTTGTTTATTTGCTCATTTTTCTGTTATTGGTATTTTTTTAATTGATTTCAGAGAGGAAGGGAGAGAGAGAGAGAGAGAGAGAGAGAGAGTCCTGATCAGCCAGACCCCAGCAGCAAGCTAACCTACCAGTCGGAGATTCTGCCCCCTGGTGGTCAGTGCATGTCATAGCGACTGGTCGACTGTCTGCCCCCTGGTGGTCAGTGCACATCATAGCGAGCGGTTGAGCTGCCTTAGCAGATCATTAGCATATTATGCTTTGATTGGTTGAACGGACGACCGGATGACCGGACACTTGGCATATTAGGCTTTTGTTATATAGGAAGTGATTTTTTTTAACACCCATCACAGCAGGCCAGCTACCCAGAAGGCCATGTTCCTCGGCCCAACCCTTTTCAGAATACATTCAAGTATTAATTATTGAGTTGAACCCCATGAAATGATCCCTACTGGCCTATGAAAATGTCAGCTTCGTATCTCAACCTGTTGGAGTCTCAGTGAATGTGAATAATATAATAGAGAAAAAAATTACTCCTTATTGCGACAAAAACACCCTTTTCATAACATTTTCCCAGAATGGCCTTGACAAATGCTTTTAGTTTTTCAATCCATCAGTTAACAGAAAACAAGTCCAACTGTAATGCATTTGTTTTTTCTATACTTTTTTTAAACCTTTTTTTAAAAAATATGTATTTTTATTTATTTCAGAGACGGGAGAGGGAGAGAGGAACATCAATGAGGAGAGAGAATCAGGGATTGGCTGCCTCCTGCACGCCCCCTGCTGGGGATCCAGCCTGCAACCCTGGCATGTGCCCTTGACTGGACTCGAACCCGGGACCCTTCAGTCCACAGGTCGACGCTCTATCCACTGAGCCACACCAGCCAGGGCTTTCTACATTTCTTGAAGGACATGGCATGAAGGAGAATGCTTTAAATGTTGCCTTTATACGCGCTTCTATCCGCACTTTGGCAAGCTTTTTTTATTCCACGTATAAAATACTATTTTTTAAAATACATTTTTATTTATTGCAAATATGCAAAGAGAGAGAGACAGAGATAAACATCTATGATGAGAGAGATTCATGGATCGGCTGCCTCCTGCACGCCCCCTACTGGGGATCGAGCCCGCAACCCCGGGAATCGAACCGCGACCTCCTGGTTCACAGGTCGATGCTCAATCGCTGAGTCACGCGGGCCCGGCCGGCTCCACATATAAATTTAAAAAAATAATAATAATAGCTTTCCACTTACATATTTTAACTCCGAACTGGCGTAAGCAAACACAGGCCTATCCCCGCCTGGTAACTGGCCGTCGCGTATACAGGCAACGTTTTCGTTGTTGGAGAATTAACACCCTGCAGCCACGTAAGGAATGACAAGCCGATGATGTTGACACGGCCGAGCGTGGGGTTTTAATTTCCCGTGTGCTCTCTCCTTCTCGGGGCTTATGCCTGGATGCAAATTGTTTCTGCAAAAGTACATTTAGGCATATTTGTTCCAGCAGCTTGGAGAGGGGGTGGCGTCCTTACTGGGTATCCTGACCAATATATTCCTTTTTTTTCCTTTTTTTTTTGCTTAATTTTCACCTGAGGATATTTTCCTATTGGTTTTAAGGGAGAGTGGAAGGGAGAGGGGAAGACGGAGAGAAACATTGATGGGAGAGAGAGAGACGCATTGATGGGTTGCCTGTCCTATGTAAATGGCCAGGGCCGGGACGCTTGCAAACGAGGTACATGCCCTTGACCAGAATCGAACCCGGAACCCTTCAGTCCACAGGCCGATGCTCGATCCACTGAGCCAAACCTACTAGGGCTCTCTTAGTGTTAAAAAAATATTTTTTTTTATTGATTTCAGAGAGGAAGGGAGAAGGAGAGGGCGAGGGAGAGGGAGAGAAACCTCCATGATGACTGTCTGCCCCCTGGTGGTCAGTGCACGTCATAGTGACTGGTAGATCAGTCGACTGTCTGCCCCCTGGTGGTCAGTGCACGTCATAGTGACTGGTAGATCAGTCGACTGTCTGCCCCCTGGTGGTCAGTGCACGTCATAGTGACTGGTAGATCAGTCGACTGTCTGCCCCCTGGTGGTCAGTGCACGTCATAGTGACTGGTAGATCAGTCGACTGTCTGCCCCCTGGTGGTCAGTGCACGTCATAGTGACTGGTAGATCAGTCGACTGTCTGCCCCCTGGTGGTCAGTGCACGTCATAGTGACTGGTAGATCAGTCGACTGTCTGCCCCCTGGTGGTCAGTGCACGTCATAGTGACTGGTAGATCAGTCGACTGTCTGCCCCCTGGTGGTCAGTGCACGTCATAGTGACTGGTAGATCAGTCGACTGTCTGCCCCCTGGTGGTCAGTGCACGTCATAGTGACTGGTAGATCAGTCGACTGTCTGCCCCCTGGTGGTCAGTGCACGTCATAGTGACTGGTAGATCAGTCGACTGTCTGCCCCCTGGTGGTCAGTGCACATCATAGCGAGCGGCTGAGCAGCCTTAGCATATCATTAGCATATTACGCTTTGATTGATTGTTCGGTTGTTCTGCTGTTCGGTCTATTTGCATATTACCCTTTTATTATTTAGGATGGAAAGGGATGAAGCTTTCAACATCCAGGGAAACAAAAATTTCACCCTCTTACTTGCCATATCGTCTTGGGATTGTGGACAAAGTAGGTTTGGACATTCATGGTTGACTTCTCAGGTTGGTCTGTGGTCACCTTTGCCTCATGGACTCAAACCAGAAGCAGAAATAAGGCAGGAAAAAATTTTATTATTATTACCATCTCCTTTGCCAATGGACACTGGGGTTGGTAATAATGATAATATTTTTTTAAAATATTGTTGTTGATGTCGGAGCGGGAGGGAGAGGGAAGGAGAGAGAAACATCAATGATGAGAGAGAATCATGGGTCGGCTGCCTCCTGCACGCCCCCTACTGGGGATTGAGCCCGCAACCTGGGCATGTGCCCTGGGCCGGGAATCGAACCCGGGACCCTTCAGTCCACAGGCTGACGTGCTATCCACTGAGCCAAACAGCCTCTGTTTTAAATGTTGCTGAATTTTTCGTTGTTCTCAGGGGTCATCCCTGTACCGGATATGAAATAACATTTTTTTTCTTTTTTTTTTTAAATTGGATTCTGAGATCCAAAGAATCTGTATTTTTTATTTCTTTTTTAACTAAATTTTTTTCATCAGAAATATTTTAATCAAAAATTTTATTTTAATCAAAAATGTTTTCATCAAACCTTATTTTAATAAAAATTATTTTAATGAAAAAAATTTTTTTAGTCTTGACCCGATTATATTTTCCCCATTGATTTTTAGAGAGAGTAGAAGAGAGAGGAAGAGACAGAGAGAAACATGGATGTGAGAGAGACACATAGATGGGTTGCCTCCTGCACACGCCCCAACCAGGGCCCAGGCCGGGGAGGATCCTGCAACCCGGGGACGTGCCCTTGACCGGGAATCGAACCCAGGACCCTTCAGTGCGCAGGCCATTGCTCTACCCACTGAGCCACACCAACTAGGCCTCAGTGTCCTTAGTCTTCAATGTGGCTGCATTTTCCTTAGTTCTAAGGGGCCATCCCTGTACTGAACATGAAACCAGACTTGGCGTCTTTTTTCATTTGATTCTGAGATCCAACGACTCTGTTCTTTTTCCTTCTTCTTTTTTAGTAAAAAAAATAATGTTGAAAGTATCACCTAGGCCCTCCTCCCCTGCCCCCCCCAACCATAACCTCGACCAGCCTGCTCCCGACCCTCCCAAATCCTCACCACCCCATTGTCCGTGGCTGCAGGAGGCGGCTGATCCGCGATTCTCTCTCATCATTGATGTGCTTGTCTTTTTTCTCTCTCTCTCCCCGTCTCCTTCCTCTCTGAAATCAATAAAAATATATAAAAGGCTAAGGGACCGACGGCCTGCCTAGATTGGCACCATCGAGAGCTTTATAGGCACCGTGCATGCACGAGACAACCTTTATTTTTAAATTGCCAATGCGCGTCCTATGTACCGGCTGGTCGGTCGGACAGACGGTCGGACGGTCGGACGGACGGTCAAACCACGTAGTGATGACAACCTGATCCTTTCATTTATTTGTTGTGGTTTGTTGTTGTTTTTTAATCGTCACCCAAGGATATGTTTGCATTGATTTCTAGACAGAGAAGAACGGCAAGAGAGAGAAAGAGAGTGAGAGAGAGAGAGAGAGAGAGACATGGATTGATTGCCTCCCATATGCCCCCCTCCCCACAGACCAGGGATAAAACCCGAAACCTAGGTATGTACCCTGACCTGGCATAGAACCCTCAGCCCTTTGGTGAATGGGGCAACACTCCAACCAGCTGAGCCACACTGGCCAGGCACTGTGATCCTTTTACATACCATTGAGGTATCTATATATATAAAAAGCTAAGTGACCGATTGTCCAGCCGTCCGTCAGACCGACCGTCCGACCGTCTGTCCGACCATCCGACTGACCGACCAGCCGGTACATATGATGCACACCGGCAACTTACAAATAAGCGTTGACTCACGCATGCAAGACACATATAATGTGTTTTTACTCTTAATGTGGTAAACAGGAAGATATTAGAATAGTTTAATCAGTTTATCAGTCATTGTGTTTATCAGTGTTGTTTTTATACAATGTTTTTGTTGTTTTTATATCATGTCTTTGTTGTTATATCATAATGTTTATTTATTAATCATTTTATCAATCATTGTTTCTATCAATGTTGTTTTTATATCATGTCTTTGTTGTTTTCATATCATGCTGTTATTCTTTATGTATTAATCAATTTATATAATATTTTCACATACATTTTACTAGTTTTCTTTCATCTCTGACACTTCTATGATAGAGAAAGGGTGAATCGCAGTCTTAAAACATTTTGCATTTTAATTTTATAATACTGTGTTATATATACTATTGTGACATGTAGATTTTTTTGCAGTGACGTAGTTACCGCACGAATCTCTCTGCTAATTCATTTCCTTTCCTTGTGCATGAATCCGTGCACCGGGCCACTAGTAAATAATAATTATGAGTCCTTGATAGATGGGTTTTTATTGATCCATAGTTTAGACGAAGCTCATGCATTCTCATGCGTGTGGCTCAGAGCTCTATTTTTTTTTCCCCTGATGCCCCCAGGTAAGGCGTCTGCTCACGTAGGAAACCCAGCAGCTGGGTAATTTAGATGAATGAGCAATTACAGGCGCCCCTCGCACCTTCTGCGCTGGCCCTGACTTTATAAATCAGTCGGCACCGGTGGGAAATTAAACGAGTCAGAGGAGGGAGTTTGCAGAGAGGGAGAGGGACGCCATGCCCTCCGTGCTTCTTTGTTTTAAAAATATATTTTTATTGATTTTAGAGATAGGAACGGAGAGGGAGAGAGAGAGAGAGAGAGAAACGTCAATGATGAGAGAGAATCATGGATCGGCCGCCTCCTGCACACCCCCTACTGGGGATCGAGCCCGCAACCCGGGCCTGTGCCTTTGACCGGGAATCGAACCCTGACCTCCTGGTTCATAGGTCGATACCCAACCACTGAGCCACGCTGGCCAGGCTGCAACACATGTGTGCATAGATGCATCACCCATGGGCACAGACAATATGGGG
>NW_005355931.1:75093-82185 GCF_000412655.1 Myotis brandtii | reverse complement strand
CTGGAGGGGGTTAATGAAGGAGGGAAAGGAGCATCGGTAACACTTTCATCAATAAAAAATTATTTAAAAAAAAAAAAGAAAGCCAGAAAAAATGAAATCAACGCCATGAGCAAGCACCATGCCTCTGTCCTGTTTTGTGCTCACGGTGTAAATTCTGTCACTTTAGATTTATTGAGCCGTCAAAGGACGCAGGAGGCAAAAAAAAAATTTAAAAAAAAAGACCCATGACATATGTTCGGTCCTACAAGCAAAACATACGTGACGATTTCCAGGCCGGCGCCATTCACGGCCTTTGTGTGGGAGAAGGAGGCGGAGGGGAGTCCAGATGGCACAGAGGTTGGCGGATGGATGGAGGCGACAGATGTTTCTCTAACATCGTCGTTAAATTGCCCAGAACTGTCCGAGTTCATGATGAGGGAGAAGTCCCCCTGAAGGTTCCTTTGACTCTATTCATGACTAGAGACCCGGTGCACGAAATTCGTGCACGGGTGGGGTCTCTAGGCCTGGCCGGCGATTGGGGCCGATCGGGGCTTTCTGGCTGCCGGCCGGGGCCTCCCTTCGTTCCGCGCTGCCCCCTGGTGGTCAGCGCACGTCATGGCGAGCAAACGGTCTCCCGGTCGAACTCCCGCGGGGACAATTTGCATATTAGGCTTTTATATATATAGATTAATTTTTTCGCAGCCATAAGGAAATCCCAACATAAATCTTTTTGTTTGTTTTTTAATCTAAAGAAACAGAAGATGGAAGGTTAACAACAACAACAACAAAATCAGCTGGAAATAATTTAAGATGACAACGTGAATTTCCATGTCCTAGTTAAGGGCTTAAAGCACGCATAGAAAAATCAAATTTTTTTCCATTAAGTTAGCAGGTGTTAGGTGCCCACTTTTTACCAAAAATACCTTCACATATATCCCGGCCAGCGTGGCTCAGTGGTTGAGCGTTGACCTATGAACCAGGATGGGGGGAGCAATGGAGGGATATGGTCACATATGTCATACCTTAATCAATTAAAAAATTTTAAAAAAACTTAACTCAAAAAAAAATACTGTAGCAGGTTATTCAGTAAGTAATTAAGTTTAGGGCTGAAATGCATGCATCAGCGACTGCAAAATTATATGTAGTTTATTCTTAGAACAGAATGATGATATTCGGCAAAATTCTTCCAGGTGAAGGAATTCCACAACACTAATATATATATATATGCATTGTGTGTGTGTGTTTTGTCTTTATTTGCTCCAGAAAATAGTCCATCATCACAGTCATTTTCAGCTGGGTTCTCTATGGAATACAAGTCACCGTTCTTTTCAATCACACACATTCGTTTATTTGTGGGTTTTTTGTCCGCATAAGATGCAGCCGGAGAAATAGTAAAAAAAAGGGTGCCTTTTAGTGGGTTTAGAGAGACATTCTATTGTAATCACAAAATAAGTTAGATTCTGCTGAGAAATGACAGAAGGACAAAAATAGGATATATATATCCTATATAATATAATAGCATAGCAATTCTAGGTGGGGAGATGTTTTTATTTGTTCCCTCGAAGACGGGGAGGGATTCTGGCTTAGACACTTATATCTGCACATATTTCATGAAACACAATGGGAGCATTTATTTTTTTCCATTTCCTCTGACTTGCAATAGTACAATATATATATATGTATATATATATACATATATATATATTGTACTATTGCAAGTCAGAGGAAATGGAAAAAAATAAATGCTCCCATTGTGTTTCATGAAATATGTGCAGATATAAGTGTCTAAGCCAGAATCCCTCCCCGTCTTCGAGGGAACAAATAAAAACATCTCCCCACCTAGAATTGCTATGCAGATCGTAAAAAAAAACAAAAAACTATGCATGACTTAGATAACAATTCGCTGAAAAATTAATGCCCCTTAAAAGTGTCCGAGCTCATGAACTAGACCACAGATTTGCACATCGACCAAAACATTTTAACTAGCATTTGCTTGACTTTATTTTTAATGAAAATGGAAACCTAATGTTTGGAGATGTAAAAAAAAAAATTAAAAAAGGGACTGATTTGCCGATTTCTAGGCTGTCTTATTTTCAGGTAATAAGGCGTCTATATTTTTATGAGTATTGCATTCGTGTCCATTGTGCCTAAGTATTGAGGTAGGACCAATTTCTCTTCTCTGAAAATATTTCCCAACTCCTATCTACAATTTGCATATTTTAAAAATCATTTTAAAGGTTAGCATTGCCCCCCATTTGTTAAAAATGCATTACATGGGTTTTTTTGGTAATACTTTCAATATGCGGACATGTGACTCACAATGAATATTTTTGTGGCCCAGCCGATATAACGGTATGTAAAAAACATTTTAATAAAAATGTAATCACTTAATTTTTTTAAAAAAATTTATTTTTTAAAATATATTTATATTGATTTCAGAAGGAAGGGAAAAGGAGAGAGAGAGAGAGAGAGAGAGAGAGAGAGAGAAACATCAATGATGAGAGAGAATCATTGATCGGCTGCCTCCTGCACGCCCCCTACTGGGGATGGAGCCTGCAACCTGGGCATGTGCCCTTGACTGGAATCGAACCCGGGACCCTTCAGTCCGAAGGCCTATCCACTGAGCCAAACCAGGAAGGGCTAATCAGTTAATTTTTACAATGTCCTGTTATACATAGCTAGGGGCCCGGTGCACGAATTCGTGCACATTGAAAGGAAATGAATTAGAAGAAATATGTTAATTCTTCTAACATATGCTATTCACCCTTTATAATAGAAGTGTCAACCAAATTCACGATCGACAATGACAGATCGAAACACACGCGTGCGATTGGCGCCAGCGAGAGCTTTGCATGTATCGCGCATGCGGGAGTCAACGTTTATATTTAAATAGCCAGTGCGTGTCCTATGTACCAGGCGGGCGGTCGAACGGACGATCGGTCACTTAGCCTTTTACATATAGATAGATGATGATAGGTAGGTAGATAGATAGATAGATAGATAGATAGATAGATAGATGTCACCCCCATGAATTCAATGAAAAAAAAATAAATCCCCCATGAATTCAATGAAAAAAAATAAATAGCCCGGACTGCATATCTCAGTGATGGAGCCCCACAACCCGGGCACGTGCCCTTGACCGGGAATCGAACCGTGACCTCCTGGTTCAGAGGTTGACGCTCAACCACTGACTGAAACGGGCCGGCTTCCTATCCATTTTTTAAAATAATAAAAATAAAGGGCTTTCCTCTCTCTTCCCCCACTACGGCCACTTTTGGGGACATTGATGCACGTTTTTTGGCATCTATATTTTTTAAACTCTTACATTTAGGGGGATTGTGGTAGAGGAAACTCATTTGTTTGATTTCAAATTGGGAATAAAATACTTCATGGACTCCCTCTATTTGCATTTCTGTTTCCTAACTTTACATTTTCAACTCAGCTACTGGTGTGCATGCCTCGGGGATTTATTCCCTTTGGCAAAGACAGACCTCGTTTCATGCACGGATGCTGCAAGTGATTCGATGAGAGGCATGAATCCCAGATTATTTATCCATTTAGCGGTACATTTTGGTGCCGATTTGGGCTGCTTCCTATTCTTCACTGTCTAGCGCCAGGGTCGCCCGGCCGACGTGGCTCAGTGGTTGAGCGTCCACCGATGAACCAGGAGGTCAGGGTTCGATTCCCGGTCAAGGGCACAGGCCCGGGTTGCAGGCTCGATCCGCAGTAGGGGGTGTGCAGGAGGCGGCCGGTCCGTGATTCTCTCTCATCATGGACGTTTCTCTCTCTCTCTCCCTCTCCCTTCCTCTCTGAAATCAATAATAAAAATTCTATATAATAAAAGCCCAATATGCTAAGTGTCCTGTTGACTAAGGCCGATCAACCGTTCGGTATGACGTGCACTGGCCACCAGGGGGCAGACGCATCTAAGCTGAGAAGGTTAGAGGAAAAGATGATTTCCCTCCCAATAGAAGTGATCTTTGCTTATTGGTTTCTGCCATGAGGAGGCACTGGGTACAGAAAATGTGCATCCAATGTGCATCAATCTAAAGAATGGAAGATTAGGGAAGCATAAAAAATACAGGGGGAAAAATCAACATATCAAAGGATCTGAAAAGAATTTCAGGATAACCAATTACTGGGGAATAAAAGTAAGGGTGCACATATCATCCCAGATTTGAGTGATAAGGAGGAATGAAATGGAATATATATTTGCTATTATATGTAAATATATACAGGGTGTGATGCAAAATAGAGGTTATTCTTTTTTATGCATCCAATGTGCATCAATCTAAAGAATGGAAGATTAGGGAAGCATAAAAAATACAGGGGGAAAAATCAACATATCAAAGGATCTGAAAAGAATTTCAGGATAACCAATTACTAGGGAATAAAAGTAAGGGTGCACATATCATCCCAGATTTGAGTGATAAGGAGGAATGAAATGGAATATATATTTGCTATTATATGTAAATATATACAAGGTGTGACGCAAAATAGAGGTTATTCTTTTTTATATATTTTTTTATTGATTTCAGAGAGAGAGAGAGAGAGAGAGAGAGAGAGACATATGAGAGAGAATCATGGATCGGCTGCCTCCTGCACACCCCCTACTGGGGACGGAACCCATAAGCCGGGCCTGTGCCCTTGACCGGGAATCGAACCCTGACCTCCTGGTTCATAGGTCGACGCTCAACCACTGAGCCACACCAGCCGGGCAATCCACTCATTCGTTTTTAATTTTTGAAACTTAAAACTATCGCCTCCTAAAATAAATTTTAAGCTTGTCATGCATTTTTATGGAGCCGCACCAGCTTAATAAATCTTTTCGGATGACTGCAGTTTTAGATTTAAGAATTCTGCATTAAAAGGATAGAAATAATTACTGAAGAATAATGTTTAGAATTTGTATTTATGGAAGCACCAGGGCTGTAAAATACTTCGGTGCAGAAGCATTTCAGAAACGGAGACGGTAAGATATTAGCAATGATTGGGCATAAAGTATATTTCTCAAATTTACACTCTTGTAACTATGAGACTGAAACCGGGTAAATTATTTTTTTAAAAAATTAATCTAGGCCGACCAGGTATGGCTCAGTGGTTGAGCGCCGACCTATGAACCTGAAGGTCATGGTTAGATTCCCGGTCAAGGGCACATGCCCGGGTTGCGGGCTCGATGCCCAGTAGGGGGCGTGCAGGAGGCAGCTGGTCCATGATTCTCTCTCTTCATGGATGTTTCTCTCTTTTTCTCTCCCTCTCCCTTCCTCTCTGAAATCAATAAAAAAATTATTAAGAAATATATATAGCGTGTCCCAAAAATGTATACCCACACTTTGCATAATTATAAAGGCAGTGTTTACTAAAATACAGCTCATTTTCAAAATTGAGCTATCGGCTGTTCAAGTGTATATATATTTTCAGGAGGAGACACTGTATGTTTTATTAATTTTAGAGAGAGAGGAGGGGAGAGGTAGAAAGAGAGAGAAACATCCATGATGAGCGAGAATCATGGATCGGCTGCCTCCTGCACGCCCCCTACTGGGGACCGAGCCCACAACCCGGGCATGTGTCCTTGACCGGGAATCGAACCCGGGACCTCCTGGTTCCTAGGTCGATGCTCAACCACTGAGTCATGCTGGCTGGGCTCAACTCATTTCTTGTATATACTAGAGGCCTGGTGCACGAAATTCATGCACGCGAGGGGCGGGGGGCATCCCTCAGCCGGGATTGCGAGAGGGCGCAGGCCAGGCCCAGGGACCCCACTGGTGCATGATCGTGGCCGGGGAGGGACCGCAGGAGGGCTCCCGGGTGTGCCCAGTCCATCTCACACAGCCCCGTTCGGCCAGACCTCAGCAGCAAGCTCACCTACTGATCGAAGCATCTGCCCCCTGGTGGTCAGTGCACTTCATAGCGACTGGTCTACCGGTCGGCTGTCTGCCCCCTGGTGGTCAGTGCACGTCATAGCGAGCGGTGGAGCGGCCTTCGCATATCATTAGCATATTACGCTTTGATTGGTTGAACGGCCGACCGGACACTTAGCATATTAGGCTTTTATTCTATAGGATAGTTTTGTGTGGTTGGGTGATGGTAGAGGGAAGAATTCTGAACATTGGTCTTTTTCTCTCTTTCCCCAGAAAATTAAGCGCAGAGATGCTATTCTGCTTCTGTGGAGATATTTTGTTTGTTTCCCGTGTACATCATGGCCTTGGGGACTTCGTTCCGCTGAGCGCTCCCATCCTAATTGCTGTTTATGGGCGAAGAATCACTTGGAATATTAATGAGGGAACTTCATCGCTAAGAAGAAAAATATCGAGTTGGACCTGATAAGTGAGAAATTTAAAAATAATTTAAAAATCCCCTGTGCCAAGCATGCCTGAACTGTTAACTCGGAAAAATGAGTTTATTATTATTTTTTTATCTTGGGAATATCTCGGCGATCATGGCAGAGGGTTGCTTTTAAGTGTCAACCGTGACATTGAACGTGAGAATTGTCTTTTGACTTTTATGTGCCTAGACTCCCAAAATCAACATAAATGGCATCGTTATATTTAGAGGTGTTTATTCTAAATTCCAAACTAATTTTTAAAAAGAGATAATTTTGCCCCTGGCTGGTTCAGCTCAGAGGATAGAGCCTAGGCCTGCAGACTGAAGGGTCCCGGGTTCGATACTGCTCAAGGCCACATACCTGGGTTGTGGGCTAGATCCCCAGTAGGGGATTGTCTCTCTCATCATGGATGTTTCTCTCTCTCTCTCTCTCTCTCTCTCTCTCTAAAAAAAATTCAATAAATACATATTTAAAACAAATATGAGTCCAGCCCTAGCCAGTTTGGCACAGTGGCTAGAGCGTCAGCCTGTGGACTGAAGGGTCTTGGGTTCAAATCCTGGCTCAATTCCCAGTAGGGGGCGTGCAGGAGGCAGCCAATCCATGATTCTCTCTCATCATGGATGTTTCTATCTCTCTCTCTCCCTCTCCCTTCCTCTCTGAAATCAGTAAAAATATATTTTTAAAAAATGGCACAGGTATACAGTGGAATATATATTCTATATAATAAAAGGCTAATATGCAAATTGTTCCTTTGACCCGGAGTTCGACCAGGGGGCGGGGCCAGCTGG
>NW_005355931.1:74204-74940 GCF_000412655.1 Myotis brandtii | reverse complement strand
AAAAGACCAGTGACCATAATGACCAGAATGACCGATCAACCAGTCACTATGAGGTGCATTGACCACCTCTCGGTCCCTACCCCCGGCCCCCAGGCTCCGAACTCCGGATGGCGAACCGGGAACCAGAGTGGGTGTCGGCGGCAGGGTGGGTCTGGGGACTAGAGAGCAGGCGGAATGGTCGACATCTTGGTCCCTCCCCCGCAGCCCGGAGTCTCTGATAGATCGCCAGAAGGCGAACAGAGAACCAGGGTGGGTGTCGGTGGCGAGGTGGGACTGGGCACTGGCAAATGGGAGGAACATGGCCCTATCGATATATATATAAAAGCCTAATAAGCAAAGTGTCCCCTTGGGAGTTCGACCGACCGGGAGTTCCATTAGTTGCTATGATGTGCACTGACCACCAGGGGGCAGCATGGAACAAAGGTAGGCCCCGGCTGGCAACCACAAGGGACCCTACCCACACATGATTTTGTGCACTGGACCTCTAGTATCTATAGATAGATAGATAGATAGATAGATAGATAGATAGATAGATAGACACACACACATATATATCCATAGGAGAGGATATATATATATACTAGAGGCCCAGTGCATAAAATTCGTGCATAGGTAGGGTCCCTAGTGGTGGCCAGCCGGGGCCTACCTTTGTTCCATGCTGCCCCCTGGTGGTCAGTGCACATCATAGGAACTAATAGAACTCCCGGTTGGTCGAACTCCCAAGGGGACACTTTGC
>NW_005355931.1:67346-73393 GCF_000412655.1 Myotis brandtii | reverse complement strand
ATAGATAGATAGATGATAGATAGATAGATAGATAGATAGATAGATAGATAGATAGATAGATAGATGATAGATAGATAGATAGCTATAGATATAGATATTCAAACCACCGTGTCTGAGCAGGAAGTATCTACCCTTTTCATGGACCCAAACAGCACTATAAAAGCCGAATGAAGCATTTCCGTTCTCTCTGCCTCACTGGGGCTCAGCGTCAATGCTAATCCACGCGGAGAGAAGAAAACGAGTCACATAAAAACAAACAGACGCGATGGACTGGGCTGCTTAACACCCAGTTTGCAAAGCAAATATTTGAGCTCCGGGGCCACGGCAGGCAGGTAAATATTTAGCCACGGCCTCGGGGGAAGCAGAGAGGAGATGGCGTGGCAGCCGCTCCTGTGATGTGACGGCAACCACCCCTTCGTTGCCGATTTTAACTCGCCTGCAGGCCCAGAGAACTCCTGGAAATGGTATTAATCAGCTCTCTGCTCATCTGCTTTTGGCAGATTAAAATGGCATACAAACACGTAATAAAGAATGTCATCTCGCCAATAATGATAAATAAAATGAAGTATGTCAATAACATGGTTGATAATATTTATATTATTATTTTTTTAAAAAAGAAAGGAGCCCTGGCCTGTTTGGCTCAGTGGATAGAGCATCAACCTGCGGACTGAAGGGTCCCGGGTTCGATTCCCGGTCAAGGGCACATGCCCGGGTTGCGGGCTCGATCCCCAGTAGGGGGCGTGCAGGAGGCAGCCGGTCCATGATTCTCTCTCCTCATGGACGTTTCTATCTCTCTCTCCCTCTCCCTTCCTCTGTGAAACCAATAATAAATATATTTTAAAAAGTAAAGCTATATATATAAAGAAGTAATATGCTAATTGGTCCTAACATTGTCCCAATCACTACCGTTCAACAGGCTGCAGGCACACAGGAGGTGGTGTGCGGGGACGGGGGCGGGACTTGGGCCACCTGGACATGAGGCTGCCCTGGGGGCGCCCCTCCGAGTGTAGGCGTACGCAGGCCGGCCACGCTGCGTGGCCCAGAGCGGGGTGTCAGGACAGGGGGCAGCCCCCCACTCCTGTGCACGAATTTTGTGCACCGGGCCTCTAGTTCATAAAATAAAATAAAAAAATGAAAGCAATAGAACATACATCCTCATAGCAAGAGTGTGAGACAAATGATATTTGATTCCTCGATTTCCTTTCAACGTTATCGTTGCCTCTGAATGTCCAACTCGATGAAAACGCCTCCCCTACGGGCCTCATGCAAACACCGTGTTTTCCTATTGATGATTTTTTTTAAAAATATATTTTATTGATTTTTTTTTGCAGAGAAGAAGGGAGAGGGATAGAGAGATAGAAACATCGATGAGCGAGGATCATCGATTGGCTGCCTCCCGCAGGCCCTCGACTGGGGATGTGCCCGAAACCAAGGTACGTGCCCTGGACCGGGAATCGAACCCAGGACCCTTCGGTTCGCAGGCTGATGCTCTATCCGCTGAGCCACACCGGCCAGGGCTCTAGATGAGCTTTTGGGGTGAATTCCGACCAGATGCATTTGTCATCCTACGGGAGTGGGCGCTGGGCAGAATGGCCGCCGTGGACAAGAACAATCGATATCTGATTAGGATCTGAGTATCGGACTTTCACATGAGGATCAATCTCCCAGCGCTGCTTCCTAAGGAGATCCCGAGCGTAGAGTCAGCACCAATGTGGTCAGCCACTTGCACGATCCTATAATCCCCGTTGTCTCCCCTGTCCATCTAGGGCTCATCTTCCTGTAAGTCGGCAACAAGAAAATGACCATTTCTGTAATAGAACGTAACGCCCACCGCCCACCCGTCCGTCAAGCGTGCAGACGCGAGGAAATCATCCCGTGATATTCGTGAAAAAATATAACCCCGTCTACCTGGTTATTTGTGTTATTTAAAGAATGAAATGAAAACTGGCCATGCATGTTGTTGTGTGTGCTTGTTTGATTTAAATAGATTTTTGTGGATTTCAGAGAGGAAGGGAGAGGGAGAGAAACATCAATGATGACAATCATTTATCACGTAATAATGCTAATCATTAATCCCGGGAGCATGCTAAAGCGATCAAAATAATGGTCACCTGTCAGGCACAACTTGGGGATGTCGGAAGAAATTGGGGTCCCCAGAAATAACCCACCCGGACATGGGGAACACAGGTAACCCACACACACAGTGGTCCCTCCAAGAATTGATTTTTTTTAGAAATATATATTTTCTATTGGTTTTTAGAGAGAGAGGAAAGGAGATGGAGAGAGGGAGAGAGAAACATTAATGATGAGGAAGAACCATGGATCAGCCGCCTCCCGCACGCCCCCTACTGGGGATGGAGCCCACAACCCGGGCACGTGCCCTTGGCAGGGAATAGAACGGTGACCTCCTGGTTCATAGGTCGATGTTCAACCACTGAGCCATGCCAGCTGGTCCAGGAATCAATTTTTGGGAGGAAAAATTGGAAGGAAATTACATGGAATGAAAGGTTGTATGAGGACCTGCCTCTAGTTGATATCCTATATAATAAAAGCCTAATAGGCTAAGTGTCTGGTTGAACAGTCGGCCGTTCAACCAATCAAAGCGTAATATGCTAATGATATGCTAAGGCCGCTCAACCGCTCGCTATGACGTGCACTGACCACAGGGGGCAGACAGTTACCCGGTCGACTAGTTGCTATGACGTGCACTGACCACCAGGGGGCAGTCAACCGGTCGACCAGTCGCTACAACGTGCATTGACCACCAGGGGGCAGACAGTCGACCGGTCGACCAGTCGCTATGACATGCACTGACCACCAGGGGGCAGACGCTCCAACCGGTAGGTTAGCTTGCTGCTGGGGTCCAGCAGATCGGGACTGAGTGAGACGCCCCGATCGTGCACCAATGTGGTCCTTCCGCCTGGCCTGACCCTCTCGCAATCCAGGCTGAGGGACCCTCACCCCCACACCTTGAATGCACGAATTTCGTGCACCGGGCCTCTAGTATATTTTTAAAAGAAAATTATTTTTAAAAATTCTATTCTCAGCTCATCATTTTATGATGCTAAATTCTAAATACACTGAACAATGGTGTGCGCATGTCCGGCTTCATCGCCAGGAACACAGAATCAATTTTGAGAAGGTCGTCAATACAATACAACCGGTCGACTGTCTGCCCCCTGGTGGTCAGTGCACGTCATAGCGACTGGTTGACCTGTCGACTGTCTGCCCCCTGGTGGTCAGTGCACATCATAGTGAGCAGTTGAGCGGCCTTAGCATATCATTAGCATATTATGCAGAATGTTGTGAGGGAGGATGCTGAGGGGCTGCTGAAATATTAACGGGACAGTCCTGCATCTGATGGAGATGCGGCCGTGAACGTGGAGCCACGCGGAGGGGAACGGATCAGCTGCTGCTTAAATATTGGCTGTGCTTGGCCATCCCCTCGGGTCTTCACTCAGGCGGAGGGCACAGGCGTCAGGACGGAATTGATTAGCTGCTGGGGGGCTGCTTTCTGGGGAGAGAGAAAATGCAGCTATGCACGCAGAAAAGAGGGGGGATGGGGTCTCCAAGCAGGGATCCCCTAACTCTGAGCTACTGTCTAGGCAGGATTCAAGCAGGTGTATTCACGAGTTGGATCAAGAGAAAAAGAAAGAGGGGCGTTAAGGCTAGAAGAAGGGCTAAATAAGTTAATACACATTGTGTAGAAATCGGCAACATTTGCATACTGTGTGTGAAACTTGTTTCCCTATGCAAAGTCAACAACTGATAATGAGCTTGGGCAGCTGGAGGTGTCACCTTTCAGGCGGGTCCCACCCTCTCCTCTGCCACCACCTGTCTCCCTCCCACCTTCCCACATTCCGCTACTCTCCTTTTCCTGTCAACATTGGCCATCACCACTACCTGCTGTCATAGTATCAAGGGAGGTATCCAGATGCCACTCAGAAAGTGTTTATCTCTGCTAAGTCTCAAGAGAGGAGCTTCATGAGTGCAAGGCATTGCTAGAGCTGGATTCATCTTCCTGAAAAGGGTGAATGAAATGAGATAATTTTTAGTTGAGATTATATCAAAATTCAAAGTTTTAAAGCCCTCTATGAAACAAACAAAAGCCCTATGAAGTTTTCCTTAAGGCATACTCAAGTTGAAACATGTCATTATAGACCAAGACTTATAATTTAAATTATGATATACTTCTTAATTTAAAATATATTCTCCTTAACTTAGAATATATTTTTCTTAAAGCTTTAAATTTTAGGAATGAAACTTTTGAGACCATTAAGTTCCATGTCAGCATTTTTTTTAGAGGAGGAACTGAGAGGTGGTGAGGTGAAGATACTTGTCCTTCACATAGCTAATTAGCAGGGTCAGGACAAGAACAGAATTTTCAGTAAAAAATTTTTTTCCTTATATCACAGAGGGCTCCCCCTTCAAGGTAATTATTGTTATTACACTTTAAAGGGTTCCAGAATGTGAGGACAAGTGAAATTAGTGGCATCAACAGCTCATGTGGAATGGTGGATAAAGGTATAGGGTCTATGGCCAAACTGGCAGGATGGGAATCCTGTAGTCCGCTGTTACCAGCAGTGTTATCTTCAGCAAGTTATTCCACCTCTCTGTAAAGCCACAATTAACCTGATTGAAAATGTTTTAATCTGTAGAGTGTTCTTCTCTATATTAGAGACAAAATAAGTATTAGATGCATGTAAGTCAGGAACTATTTATGTATTTACATGCTCAATAATTGTTATAATTTCTGAAAGACACACGAAGAAGTATCTACTTCAATTACAGTTCTACTTTTGCTAAATTAAGAATACTTAGGAATGTCTACATCCTGGTTCCTTTTTATAGGTCTTTCCCTATTTAAGAATCTTGAGAAATTAGAATTCTCTTCCTAATTCCATTCTGTCCCCACCTCAGTTCAAGCAGATACTCCCCCAACTCTGTAATCCAGACAGAGGATAAAAACCTGGGCAGAGCTTGATCTTAGCCATATACCCAGTGTTCAGACCAGTGTCTGAAAAATAAATGTTTGAGGGGGGTTGGAGGGCTGGGTGAAAAAGGTAAAGGGATTAAGCAAAAAACAACCCCCACACAGACAAAACAACAACCCCAAAACAAACAAACAAACAAACAAACAAAAAGCAGACACAGACAACAGTAAGATTATTACCAGAGAGAAAGAGGTGGAAGAGGGCAAAGGGGGGGGGGGGGGAAAAAGGGGGGGGAAGGGGGTAAAGAAAAGGGGGGGAAGGGGGGGCAGAGAAGAGGGGGAATGGGGTGCAGAAAAGAGGGGGATGGGGTGCATAAAACAGGGGGATGGGGTGCAGGAAAGAGGGGGGATGGGGTGCAGAAAAGAGGGGGAGTGGGTGCAGAAAAGAGGGGGGAGTGGGTGCAGAATGATCCGACATGAAGAGCTCATTTCCAGAATCTGCATTTGTGTGAGTGTGTGTGTGTGTGTGCGATATTTTTGTTTTAATCCTCCCTCGAGGATATTTTTCCATTGGTTTTTAGAGAGAGCGGAGAGACAGAGAGAAACATGGGTGTGAGAGAGACACCTCGATGGTCTGCCTCCTGCTCGCACCGCCACCAGGGCCCGGGCCGGGGAGGAGCCTGCCACCGCGGTCCGTGTGCCCTTGAGCAGAATCGAACCTGGGACCCTTCGGTCCACAGGCTGATGCTCTACCCACTGAGCCGCACTGGCCAGGGCTTCCCATTCTGTTTGTCTGTTGGTTTCTTGTGGAAAGTATTACAGATCCCTCCTTTTCCCCACGAACCCCCTCTTCCCCATTCCTGCTCCCTCCCTAGGCCTTCACGCACCACTCTCTGTGTCCATGGGTTATGCATATCCATATCTACACTAATAAAAGAGAAACATGGTAATTAGCGTACGACCGCTACCCTTTTCATTGGCTAATCAGTGAGTATATGCAAATTAACTGTCAGCCAAGATGGCGGCCGGCAGCCAGGCACTGAAGCGAGCAGGGAGGCTTGCTTGCTGCAGACTCCAACGTTCACCGCCTCACTTGCCGGCCTCTCAGTTGCAA
>NW_005355931.1:65552-66543 GCF_000412655.1 Myotis brandtii | reverse complement strand
CCCCCCCCCCCCCCGCCGAGTGCACAAATTTTTGTGCACCGGGCCTCTAGTCTATACTAATAAAAGGGTAATATGCTAATTTGGGCGGATGTCTTCCGGACGTCCTTCCGGACATCCTTCCGGACATCCTGCCAGAGGCTCAGGCAGCCCGCGGCCGGCAGAGGCAGCAGCAGAAGCGAGATGGAGGCCGGACCATGGCTTAGACCCACTCCCCGCGAATGCGCGCACCAGGCCTCTAGTTATCGATAAATTGGCTGATTTAATTACCGCAGAGGTAACGATTGTTTTTTTCATCTAAGGAGCCGGTCAGTGGGACCCTCGACGTGTAAATGTCAGTTAAACACGGACTCGAGCCTCCACCCTGGATGGGAGAGAGACGAATCATAAGGTACTTGAGACACAAGGCCGAGAGAGGAAGGGAGAGAGAGAGAGAAAGAGAGAGAGAAACATCCATGATGAGAGAGAATCATGGATCGGCCGCCTCCTGCACACCCCCTACTGGGGATGGAGCCTGCAACCCGGGCCTGTGCCCTTGACGGGGATTCAAACTGTGACCTCCTGGTTCATAGGTCGATGCTCAACCACTGAGCTACACTGGCCGGCGACTAATGCATTTTTTAAAATAAATTGTAATGTTTCAATGACCTTTGACCTTCCATTTCAGATTAGTTTCAGATGAAGGGCCTAGTGATGACACATTGATATAACGCATGGACTGATTCCCCCCAAACCCCCCGGTATTTCCACTACCACACCTGCACCATATACTGTTATCACAATGCGAGAGGCCCGGTGCATGAAATTCGTGCACAGAGGGTGGTCCCTCAGCCCGGCCTGCACCCTCTCCATTCCAGGACCCCTCGGGGGATGTCTCACAATCTGGGATAGCTGGCTCAACCACTCACCTGCCTGCCAGCCTGGTTGCCCCTAACTGCCTTCCCCTGCCGGCCTGGTCACCCCTAACTGCCCTCCCCGGCCGGCCTGATCGCCT